>NC_057840.1:38238819-38543105 GCF_910594005.1 Cervus elaphus | reverse complement strand
TAACAGATGATGCTGTGAAAGTGCTGCACTTAATTTGCCAGCAAATTTGAAAACTCAGCAGTGGCCACAGGACTGGAAAAGGGTAGTTTTCATTCCAACCCCTAAGAAAGGCAATGCCAGAGAGTGCTCAAACTACCGCACAATTGCACTCATCTCACACGCTGATAAAGTAATGCTCAAAATTCTCCAAGTCAGACTTCAACAGTATGTGAACCGTGAACTTCCAGATGTTCAAGCTGGTTTTAGGAAAGGCATAGGAACCAGAGATCAAATTGTTAACATCTGTTGGATCATCAAAAAAGCAAGAAAATTCCAGAAAAACATCTACTTCTGCTTTATTGACTATGTCAAAACCTTTGACTGTATGGATCACAACAAACTGTGGAAAATTCTTCAAGAGATGGGAATACCGGACCACCTGACTGCCTCCTGAGAAATCTGTATGCAGGTCAAGAAGCAACAGTTAGAACTGGGCATGGAATAACAGACAGGTTCCAAATTGGGAAAGGAGTATGTCAAGGCTGTATATTGTCACCCTGATTATTTAACTTGTATGCAGAATACATCATGAGAAACGCTGGGCTGGATGAAGCACAAGCTGGAATCAAGATTGCCAGGAGAAATATCAATAACCTCAGATATGCAGATGACACCACCCTGATGGCAGAAAGCAAAGAACTAAAGAGCCTCTTGAAGAAAGTGAAAGAGGAGAGTGAAAAGTTGGCTTAAAGCTTAACATTCAGAAAATGAAGACCATGGGATCTGGTCCCATCACTTCATGGCAAATAGATGGGGAAACAGTGGAAACAGTGAAAGACTTTATCTTTTTGTGCTCCAAAATCACCTCAGATGGTGACTACAGCCATGAAATTAAAAGATGCTTGCTCCTTGGAAGAAAAGTTATGACCAATCTAGACAGCATATTAAAAAGCAAAGACGTTACTTTGGCAACAAAGGTCTGTCTAGTCAAAGCTATGGTTTTCCAGTAGTCATGTATGGATGTGAGAGTTGGACTATGAAGAAATCTGAGTGCCGAGGAATTGATACTTTTGAACTGCAGTGTTGGAGAAGACTCTTGCGAGTTCCTTGGACAGCAAGAAGATCCAATGAGTCCATCCTAAGGGAAATCAGTCCTGAATATTCATTGGAAGGACTGATTCTGAAGCTGAAGATGTGAAGAACTGACTCATTTGAAAAGACCCTAATGCTGGGAAAGATTAAAGGCAGGAGGAGAAGGGGACAACAGAGGACAAGACGGTTGGATGGTGTCACTGACTCAATGGACATGAGTTTCAGCAAGCTCTGGAAGGTGGTGATGGACAGGGAAGCCTGGCATGCTGCAGTCCATGGGATCGCAAGGAGTCGCACATGACTGATCAACTGAACTGAATTGAACTGACTTATTTTAAATGAAAAAGAGAGTGTGGCATTTCTGATTGCGAAAAGAAAGGTAAGGATGGAGGGTAGATTTGCCCAAGGAGTTATGAGAAAATTCAATCCTAGGAGAGATGGAAGAAAATCAGTAAGGTATATAGGCTACAGTATTCAGGAGTGTTTAGGAAGTACAAACCCGAACCAGGAGGGGAAACATTGCTCTTTCCCTACCCCCACCTCTGCTAGGCTGATGGTCCCCAGGCAAAATGTCTGAACTGCTAGCTTAGGAGAAAGGAGAGGGACTTGTTAGAAAGAGCTGCCTGGGTTTCCCAAACCATTTTCCAAAAGGATGGATGGCAGAAAGCTATCCCAAAAGGTAGCTGCTCCCATGACCACAGGAAAGCAGGTTTGCAGACCGTTTCATTTGTTCCCTGCCACTATTCCTTAATATGCAGCCCACATGTGTCAGACACAAGGAAGCCTGGGTCTGCCTGCAGCCTGTTGACAGAAGAAATGGTCTGTGGGGGATAAACCGAAGGAGAAATCATCACATCGCAGAATACTTTGTGTTGAGAAGAAATTGTACAATTCTTCCCCCTCCCTGTCCTCCAGAAAAGGCTTTTTATTTTCTAAAGGGCATGATGCTTAAATCGTTCCAACCAAGGCTGTGCACGGCTCTTCAAAGGGGCTTCTGTGGCTGCCCTTGGGAGATGGTGCCAAAACACATTAGATTTTGAAGCTCTAATTTGAAAAAATGTTTCTAATTCAGATCCTCCAGTTTCCTTTAGTAAATTTCACAGTATTATTTCTCGTTATACTTCTTCTTGGCACTATATATAATCCTTACCCTTCTTCTTACCCTTCAGATGGCAGTCAAGAGTTATTGCATCTCTCCAATTTATCACTTAGCTAAGACATATAAAGCATAGTGAGTTATTTTAGCCACCTTTTTCAGGATTAAATCCTTAATATGATCTCTTTATCGTCCCCAGCACTTTTCTGGCAGAAGATCGCAAAGTTGGAAGGAATTTTAAAGATCATCCTTAGTCTGGCCACCTAATTAATATCTAAATCCCATTCTCCCAGAAGACCAATAAGAATACTCCCAATGGCTACTCAGCCCTCATGTAATTTAGTATCTTGTGAAGCAACATTTTCTTTGCCCAGAGGAGATGTATTTGTTGTTCTTTTGTTGTTATTCTGGTGGGGAGAAAAAAAATTATAGCTTCCAACTATTGTCTATGCTCTTGGCAATAAACAGAAATCTACTCTTCACACATGCAGCCAATCAAATATCGAAAACAAGTTTCAAGCTCATCAAATATCCCCAAAACTCTAGCTAAGGTCAGGTAGGAGGGCATACATTAAATTTAACTATGAAGTAAGCAATTTGCTTACCTATTTACTTATCATGGGAGAAAACACAAAGAAAGCATCCAAGTGCTTCTTCCTGAATTTCCATCTTCCCCGTGCCTTGTTTTGGTCACTATGTCCTGCCTATTCTCCCTGGATGGCCCTTCATTTACGTTTTCCCCATCATTTACCTATTTTCTCCTTAAGTCCTTACTAGGTGATGGTTAAAAATCTAACATGTGAATATGAACTAACAAGTGAAAACGACAGAATTCTTTTATGATAACATCATTTTATAAGAGACCACCAAGTCATGCACGCTCAGTCGTTCAGGAGTGTCCAACTCTTTGAGACCCCATGGATTATAGCCTGCCAGGCTCCTCTGTCCATGGGATTTTCTAGGCAAGAATACTGGAGTGAGTTGCCACTCACTCACTGAACCAGGGATTGAACCCATGTTTCCTGTGTCTCTTGCTTTGGCAGGCAGATTCTTTACCACTGAACCACCTGGAAGCCCCAAACCACCAATATTTATCACAAATAAGTACAGGATGTTGGAAATATCAGATGACCCGGCAGTTTGAAAGGAGTGAGATCCTGAGCTTTGGGAAGGAATTTTGATCCTTTTAAATGTAAACTGTTTGTCTAGCCTAGGGCTCAGTGCTGGAGAGTAATAGTAATGTGCTTCAAATTCTGGAATAAACCTCCATTTCAACTTTTAAAGAATTGTTTGTGTTATTTGTTTCGGGAGATGACTCAACACTTCTGGCATAAGCTGTAAATCAGCTCAGCTGAACTGCATTTACATCTGGAAAGTAAGAAGCTTACCATAAGCATTCTCCCGTGATTACTCATATATTCAAGGGAAGAAAGTCTTGACTGAATCTCTACCCTCATTCCTAGAAATCCCTTCATTCTGTGGACCGAGATACCCATTAGTTCAGCAGGACTCTGACTGATGAGAAGGTAAAAGGTCTCCCAGGAAGGAAGCATCGTGTGGTTACCTTTGCCAGAACGGCACTTAAATACACCAGTATGTCTCCCTATCCTTCCTGATTCAAAACCCTCTCCTCACCTTTTTTTGTTCCTCCCATGAAGGCATTTGCATTCTCCTGACCCTTCTATATTAATCTTTGCCAGGTCAGCTCTCACCTCAAAGAAACACAGAGGTTCCATTCACTTCCAGAATAAAAGTCAAACTCTAACCAGGCCTTATAGATTCTTCATGAGTCAGGCTTCTCCTGCTTTTCTGGGCTGATCTCCCACATTCCCTTCACAAATCCTCTGACTTAGGCAGAACTCATCATTGGACCTACCTTTCATGGTGGCTCAGGTGGTAAAGAATCTACCTACAATGCAGGAGACCTGGGTTCAATCCCTGGGTTGGGAGGATTCCCCTGGAGAAGGGAACAGCAACCCACTCCAGTATTCTTGCCTGGAGAATTCCATGGATAGAGGAGCCTGATGGGCTTCAGTCCATGGGATCACACGGAGTCAGACATGACTAAGTGACTAACACTTTAACTTTCAGATACATAGACACTTTCACACCGGCCCTTGATGTCCTTTCTGCCTGAAATGCCCTTTGCTACTTGTTTCCAAAGGAATATGTTCTCCTGCCCTTCAGAGTCAAACACTAATGCCTCCGTCAAGGGTTCTTTTATACTGCTCCTAACACTTCCTTCTAAACTCTGAGGGAATTGGTTTTATTACTTTTTGTGGTACTTACATAACAACACAACTTGCATGATATTATCATCTTCCCACCTGCCTATAATAACGTCTTACACCAGCACCTAGTTCTGTGTTTGAGTCCAGTAGCATTTGGTGCTTATCAGATGGCATCAAGCTTAAGCTAGTAACTCAAGCTTATTTGTAAACTCAAATCCCAATGAAAGAGAAATACGAAATAGATATGCAAATGGCACATACATATGTTCATTTTAGGCCCAAGACCAGTGTTTTAGAATATTGACCTCAGGCACTAGATCGAAGGCATTTTTGTGGCTGAATCCTTAAATCCTCCATTATATATATATATATATATATATATATATATATATATATATATGTATGTGTGTGTGTATGTGTGTATATACATATATATATACATATATATAAATATATATAACTATTAGAAGAAAATGAACAAGCTCATCACTTGCTCACACAAAGTTTTAGTACTGTTAAACCATCCTGTAAACTCTTTTATGTTTCATTCTTTGCTGGTCTCTGGCACAACATTGTATTCCACTGATGCCCTTCATTCCTTTTAACATTTCTGTGCTCTTGTCTTAAAAGTTCTTAGAGTTGCTGCTGAATACCACTGTTTCTTGTAATCAGTGAGAAAAATGGAATAGCTCAATTTCCTACCAACATAACTCTAGGTAATCTTCCTTTGCTACTAATTCTGGAAAGGACAGGAAAACACAAAGAAAGCATCAAAGGGCTATTTCCTGAAATAATTCCTTTCTCTCAGATCCCTTCGCAAAAGTGACAGCAGAAACAGAAGAGACAAGATACAGCTTCCAAAAGCTAATGACAGAGCCGCCATCCAGGGCTGCAATAATTGAGTTTTAATGTCCTGAGCTGTTGCTGGTCATAAATCCTCTATATGTAAAACGCCAGCCCCTGCTAGGCAAGATGAATGGTTAGCAGTGTATATAATATTTATTAAACCCCCTTTTATGTAGCTTGGCAATCTGTGCTACCATCAAACAAGTTGAAATAATTGACATTTAGCACATCAACCTGCTTTTGACTGAGAAGCATGACATTCATGTAGATAGTAAACATTTGGCAATTGCTGTAAATGTCTCCAAATTTAACGTCATGACCTTTTCTCAGGTAAATGTTTTTGGATAAAATGTAAATAATGATTCACTGTATGTCAAATACCACAGTATGTCAAATACCGTGCAATGTCAAGTTTACTGTCTTGTTACCCTCCAGAGGTTCATAGATTGGTTGACCTGTTGCATCTTTCAGTGAGTTTTATGTTAAAACTCACCATTATTTATTACAATTTATTGGCTTTCCAAACTTTTCCCCCCACAATATTTCTGATTAAGAAGTGTGGTTTGGTTCCATTGTTTAATTAAATGAAACTTGGCATTTTAAAAATCCATACCACAGTATGAAAAAATTAATTCTATTTCTGAGACTTCTAAGTACAAAGAAACACACGTGCCTCAGAATCTTTGGAAGTAGTGACTGCAAATCATCAAAGAAAGTAAGGCTAATGTATTCAAGGGGCCCATTTCTTACCCTCCAACATCTTTGGGCTCTTCTCCAATCAATGACAAATCCTAATGTTATGAAAGTATAATGCAACTGCGTCCAATTGTGCTGCTTTGTGAAAACTCATCCTCATTCATCATGTGGAAAAGATCACTCTAACTAACAGCCCGTAGGTCCTTTGTTACTATATTTAAATCTCTTTCCTAAGAGGACTTCTGCTTTTCAGATGTGCTTTCTTTGTACACGCTAAGTACACATGGAATTTTTTTCATGAGATCTTCCATTCCTTTAGTTTAACAAAGTATTCTAGACAGAGCATTTCACAACTGTCAGTGGTTCACTTAGGCTATTTTAATGTGGTAATAGAAGTAGATATGCACTGATGTGCAAAGAATACAATGAAATCGATTTAAATTTTTTTTCTGATGTTGAAAGATAAGATAGGCATTTCAGTCAAATTTCTAGAGAGGCTCCTACAGAGGAGCTCAAATAATCAGTTAAAAAAAAATAAGTAGGCATGAATTCTTTTTTAAAATTGAAGTTTAGTTGATTTAAAATGTTTCAGAGGTACAGCAAAGTGATTCAGTTTTCATATACACGTGTGCAGTGCGTGCTCAGTCTCTTCCAGCACGTCTGACTCTTTGAGACCTGCGGACGGTAGCCCACCAGGCCCCTCTGTCCTTGCGATTCTCCAAGCAAGAATACTTGAGTGGGATGCCATGCCTGCCTCCAGGGGAATCATCCCAAGCCAGGGATCAAACCTTCATCTCTTATGTCTCCTGCATTGGCAGGCAGATTCTTTACCACTAGCGCCACCTGAGAAGTTCCAAAAACAATTTTTTAAGAAAGAAGAAATGGATATGAAGGCTCATTTTGTATCTGATATTCATTTTGCATTTTTATTACCCTTTATTAAACAGTTTTTTCAACAGAATGTTTTGAACTTCTGCTCTGAGCAAAGTATCACACTATAGGCATGGTGACTTTCACTCTGGATAAGGCACTGAGATGTCTTCCTTCACAGAGCTTACAGTCTGGGGAAAATTTTACATTACATGTACCCACACTCTCTTTGTTTCCACAATGCCAAGTCACAGTTAAAGCTGTTGAAACCTTAGAGATCTCTTCTTCCAACACCTTCATTTTCTCCGTGAAAAACTTTAGTCCCAGGATTTCTCTCTGACTTGTCCAAAGTCGCACACTTCCAGCAGCAGATTGAAATGAGAATCAAGTTCTCCTGCCTCCTAGGGGACTTGTAATCCTCCCATTGTCCACCTAATTCATCCCCTAGTCCATTTACAATTAAATTTGAAATGGAACCTCATACAAAAGTTTGGGGAAAGTTATCTAATACACAATTGCCATTATGGGAAAACACAACAAACCCTCTTTAGACATTTAAATATGTCAAGAATACTGTCAGATTGTGGTTAAAAATAATAGTGATGATAGTATCAAACTCCTTTATCATGCCTCTTAGCTTCCAGATCTACTTCTAAGGCTTTTATGTATATTAACACATTTAATCCTCATGACATTGTAGGGCAGGTGTTATTTACCCTCACTTTACTGATTATAAAAAAGAAATTGAAGCACAAAGAAGTAAAGAAACTAGCACTTAAAATGTGCTTCAAGTTAATGAGTCAGAGTAACCATCAAAAAGAACAAGCTGACAATGTGTATTGGTACTGTATGACTTCCACGGTATATTGTTAGGTGAAAGACACCTATTTAAGTGTATGCATAAGTTTATATACATATGTACCTATATGTGTGTGTGGTGCCATTGTTTGTTTTTTTAATCACCAGGGAATGTTGTCAAAAATATACTTTCCATACTACTTAGCCATTAAAAAAGAATGAAATAATGCCATTGGCAGCAATATGGATGAACCTAGATATTATGATTCTAAGTGAAGTAAATCAGAAAGAGAAAGACAGATACCATATAATATCACTTATATGTGAAATCTAAATTACAACACAAATGAACTAACCAGAAAGAGCCTCAGAGACACAGAGAACAGACCTGTGGTTGCTGGGTAAGTAAGCAAGTAAAGTCGATCAGTCGTGTCCGACTCTTTGCGACCCCATGGACTGTAGCCCACCAGGCTCCTCTGTCCATGGGATTTTCCAGGCAAGAGTACTGGAGTGGGTTGCCATTTCCTTCTCCAGGGGATCTTCCCGACTCAGGGATCGAACCAGGGTCCCCAGCATTGCAGACAGACGCTTTACCATCTGAGCCACCAGGGACGCCTTTGTAGAGGGAGATAATTTGGGAGTTTGGGATTCACAAATACTAACTATTGTATATAGGATGAAGAAACAACAAGATCCTAGTGTATAGCACAGGGAACTAGATCCAACATCCTGTGATAAACCAGAATAGAAAAAAATATGAAAAAGAATGTACATATATGTATTAATATAGCTGAATTACTTTGCTGTACAATAAAAGTTAATACAACATTGCAGTTCAACTATATTTCAATAAAATAAATTAAAAATAAAATATATAGATACTTTCCAGTGTCCTAACTCTAAATTAGAATTTCTCTGGATAGAGTCTGCACCCATGGATTCATAAATAGATGTTTCATCTGTGTTCTCTTGGTTAAGATTGCCTACCCTAGTGCAACCAAATTCATCAGGGAAACCATATTCTAATTAACTGATTAGAATAAGTTACATTAAGTTGTGAAATCCAATAACCTTAAAATTCTCCAGACTTATTTGCTGCTGCTGCTAAGTCACTTCAGTCGTGTCCGACTGTGTGACCCCATAGACGGCAGCCCACCAGGCTCCTCTGTCCCTGGGATTCTCCAGGCAAGAACACTGGAGTGGGTTGCCATTTCCTTCTCCAATGCATGAAAGTGAAAAGTGAAAGTGAAGTCGCTCAGTCGTGTCCGACTCTTAGTGACCGCATGGACTACAGCCTACCAGGCTCCTCCGTCCATGGGATTTTCCAGGCAAGAGTACTGGAGTGGGTTGCCATTGCCTTCTCCGCCAGATTTATTTACATGTATATAAATATATCCTACATCATGTACAAGGAAAGGACACATTACCAGGAGCAAGAGTTTTCAGCCCATTGGTAACACTGGGATCCATGAAGTCACTTCTGTCACCAATATACCAGAAAAGCAGGGTTCAGAATTTTAATTGTCAATCTCTTATTTAGACCATTGAACTGCAATGTGCTTTAAGGTTAAACTAAATTTTAAATTCAGTTCACTTGAAGGAGTTCATTGGTGACCTTTGAGAAATCAATTGTGTAGTATTCCAGGCAAAAAGATAATCTAACTTCCCTATAAATTGATGACCTTAAATGATGTGTGCCATCTCTACCGAATATATTGGGAGAACATTTGCATGGTTCAAGTTCAATGACAGCCTCTTAAGTCCTGATGGGGAACTCTTTGAGTCTCCACCGAAAGAGGGATAAACATTGAGAGTCAGCTCTGAGTCTGGTTCTCCAGAGAAACACAGCAATTTTTATAAACACGATTTTGGCCTCACTCACTCATTGTTTTGATTACTTAAATAAAAATTCAATTCACTCTTTGATTAAAATCTTTATTTTGAAAGGTATAATACATTTTCTCTTTGGGGGAAAAAAATGGTGAAAGTGGTTTCCTCTAGACAAACTTGAGAGGTCGTCATGGAGACACAGTATGTAGATACAGTATGTAGATACAGTACGTATCTACATATCTTCAGTATGTACAGACAACAGTGTCTGTCACCATGAATTGCTGCAGTGATCGAATGAATTCACCTCCCACAAGTGGCCGTGGCTTTCTGTCTGTCAGGGGCCCAGGATCTCTGAACATCCAGATTCAAGAGTTCCCTTCCTATGGCTGAAACTTGTTTCTATTAAATTTCATATTGAGGCCAGTGGACCTCATTACGTGACTGTACAACCTATTGCTAAGAGATTCCCTCTCTAGAGACCTCTGACTGGACAGATCCAAGCCACGCTAGTCCCATGGAAATACAAGCCAGGCCACAAACCACGTTAGCCAGGATGGTGGTCCTCCCTTGAAATAACTCCATGATTGGCTGCAGCCTAATTTAAGTGGCATTTATTAGTATAATAAATCCACTAATGAGATAAGCAACCGAGAGCAACATTTAGACAAAGTAGGAGGACCCTTGTTTTGTGAGATCAGTAGAAGCTTAAAAGAAAACTGAAACTGGTCCAGAAGATAAGGACAGAAGTGCTAAGACACCTCACATTTCATCTATTTTCAAGGAGAACTTGTCGGCTCCCCTCTGACTGTCAGTAAACAGCGGCTCAAGTTCCAACTCCCATCTGCCCAGCCAGCAGACTTAAACACTGCTTCTCAGGACAGCCTTATATAAATAAGTTATGGACAATATATTGCCAGCTTCCACCACCTAATAACATCATGTATTTTTTATGTATTCTTGGGATTCGTGAGTGGGAGGCATATCCATTGAGATGGATAATGGCCACGCTCTTTTAGTTTATGCACTTAGCCTTCTTATTGAGAACTGCATTAATCTTGTGTTTTATAATGGTGAATGCCAGAGAGGTGTCTCCCTCTTCGACAAGAAAAAAAATCCTCTTTTGACGTCTAATGTACTTGCTACTTCAGTTCATCCCCTGCTTAGACATTTTTTATTAGTATAATTGTTTTTAGAAGCATACAGCAAAAGCTAGACTCTAAGGAGATCAAATTCCTATGGAGTAGATTTATGATCCAATATGAAAAATTCTTGTAATTTGAGATGTCGTCCCCAAAGTCAAGAAGGATTTGATGTCAGAATGTTTTTAAATATTTCCTGGAGGAGATCTAATACAAGTGCCTGAAGATGCTAGGGTGCCAACAAATGGAGTTAAATTTCAAATTAATTTGCATTGATATCAAGGAGTATTAGGTGATTCAACCATCGTTAGTTTCAAATTGTTATATAGATTATATAGATATTTTATCCTAAATATAAACACAATGGCAAAACACAGAGCTTTTATTTAATTGTTTTAAGTAGGCTCTAATTTTGACTATTTCTGGTATGAAGGATTTTCTTAACTCCCCTGAAATAAGTAATGCTGCAAATGTTTAGATAAAAACCAGTTAGTGCAAATATGCCATTCCACCACCATAGGAAAGAAAACTTCCACAAATAAGGGCTTTCTGCAACTGCATATCTAACTGGATTTTCTAACACATATTCTTAATTCACAAGACATCAGAGACTAAAGGAACCATGAGAGATAAACTAGTCTAGCACTCTTATTTTATACTGGACATATCTGAGTGGGTAAGTGGATTATCACAAAGCTGTTTGAAGGAAGAGATTACATAAAGATGCAGAACTGTCTTCTACAACAATATCCTTTCCACCAGACCATCTCATGTCCACACGATCATAGAAAATCAAAACTGTTGTGTATATGAAATTACTTGCCATCCCTTGAGACATTTTTATAATAAGAGCTTTCACATCTATATCATCAAATTACTCTAGTAGACAAACAAATTTTCATTTTAAACCTAAGGATGTGATTAAGACTTCCAGAATGAGCATCAAGAGGTCAAATCCAATCATTGTACTTATATCACTGTTGAAGATTATAATGTTGCACTGTTAGTGGAAATGTAAATTTGTGCAGCAGTGTGAAAAACAGTATGGAGATTCCTCCAAAAACTGAAAACAGATCTACCATGTGGTCCGACAATTCAACTTCTGGGTATTTATCTGAAGGTGAAAAGATCATTATCTCAAGGAGGTATCTGCACTTCCATGTTAATTGCAACCCGATTTATAATAGCCAAGACATGGAAACAAACTAAGTGTCCACTGACAGATAAACGGACAAGGAAAATGTAGTGTGTGTACGTATATATTCAGCCATAAAAAGATGAAAATTCTGCCATTTGTGACAGCATGAGGAGTGGACCTTGAAACATTATGCTATGAGAAATAGGTCAGGTAGACAAAGACAAATCCTTGTATAATCTCACTTACATGTGGAACCTTAAAAAAAAATTGAATTCCTAGACACAGAGAACAGATTAGTGATTGCCAGAGGAAGGTCAGGATTGGGCAAAATGGATGAAGGTGCTCAAAGGTACAAACTCCCAGCTATATGATGTCCTGAGGGTGCTGGGTATATCACGGTGATGATAGCTAACAATATTGCATTGTTATATTTGAAACTTGCTAAGGGAGTGAGTCCGAAAAGCTCTTATCATGAGAAAAAAATTCTAACTCTTGTCTGATGATGAATGTTTACTAAAATTATTGTGGAAAGCATTCCACAATAAATACAGACAATAAACCATTAGGTTGTATACCTAAAACTAATCTCATGTTATATATCAATTATATCTCAATTTTTTAAATTAAAATATATGTGTATTTAAAATTAATTGAGCACCCATAGTGTGCCAGTAGTTAAAATTTATGGAGCACCTATCGTGTGCCAGACCCTTGTAAAGGGCCATTTATTTATTTTTCCCCATTTAATTTTCAGCACAAAACTACAAGTTGGATAGCATTTATTCTTCCAGTATGCAGCTGAAGAAAGAGAAGGTCAAAGAGAACTTGATCAAGATCATATTGCTGGGGAATTCATGGAGTTTGAGCAGCAGCCCCCTGTTATCCTTGCTTGGCACTGCAGTAAACACTTCTCTGCTCAAATATATACGTATATACTTTTAAAGATCTTATTGCTATCCAAAGATAGGTCAAGGTTCAGGTCGCAGCAATCTTGTTCCAGAGCCTTTGCACAGAAGGAGTCCAGGGAAACTCATAAGAACCTGACTGGACCAGTCTATCTTCACAAGAGAAACAACTTCACAAGATTTGAAAGCTCTTCTTCCGTTAGACTCATCAATTGCTCTCAATTTCTTATGCAAATGAATTTACAAATATATAAATGCCAACCCACAGCAGAAATGCAAACCTGATAAATCTGTAATGAGTGCAACTCTTATTAACAGCCTATGGTTCCAGTGAGAAATCTGCTTGTAATTTACAGCAGAGGCATAATTATTCTACTTCCCATAAATGGCTACTGTACCAAGTTTGTAGCTTGTCACATGGATGACAACACAAGTCATATGTAGCTGTTCATTTGTAACAAGTCAGATACATTGTGAGTATTCCCTAGCAATAACATTATGAAACATATTTATGAATTTATGGGGACATTTGCTTAATGTCACAAATTAAAACATCAAATACGAAGTAAATATGGTAGACCATGAACTGTAACATACAAATAAAATGCTGTTATACATTCTGTAATTTTTGTCTTGCTACCTCTATATTTATCCATTTTGCTATGCTTTAAATTAATGTCAGAGTGACAAATGTCACCACCCACAGTCACCCCTCCTGTGAAAAGAACTATTTATATCAATGTTGTTATGAAGTGAAGAATGATATCTGGAAATACTTTGGAGTCCTACCTACGAAACACTAGTATTAAAAACCAAAGAATGGCTTAATTACCTGATGGCATTATTTTACATCAAAAACCTAAAATATTGATAATGAGGTGATTCATAGAGTGATGACACTAACATTGTACCTTTGTTATATATTGACAGGTCACTTGGTTTTATGGACTTTTGTGGACATACGTTTCAAGTAATTGTGTTCTACGTATCAATGAAATCAAATATATAATATCAGAAAAGATGCGCCAGCCTAATTTTGCACCATGTCTTCTAGACTGAAGGTCACAATTATGTTTTCACATTCAGTTAGTATGCTCAAACAATTATGTTTAAGATGTTCACAATTATGTTTAACATTTCTAAGATGACAGAAAATGGTGTATTGAACCTTAAGTTTGCGATCCTCAGGTTTGCCCCATAACCCTGTTTTCTTCTATCTTATTGCTCTGTATTGTCTATTCACTGTCTATCTACCCCTCCGCCTAATTATAAACTCCTTGAGATGATGACTGAGTCTTCTTCCCCTTTGAATCTTCGTATTCCTCTTTGGATTTTCAATACTGGCATGTTCCTTGAAAACAGAAGGCATGTGATATCCATTTGAGGAATGAAGAAAGGAAGAAAAGAGGGAGAGAGGAAAAGAGAGATGGAAGGAAGGGAGGGAAGGAAGGAGGGATGAAAGAAGGAAGGAAAAGGGGAGACCAGAATGAATTCTGCTGTATCCTCTTCATAAACTAACAGGCTCCACCCTTGTAGTCCCAGCAATGACACATATATAAAGAAAATGTGAATTTCTCAATGAAGATATTCACACAGATACAATTGATACCAAGAAAACATATAAGCACGATGTCCTGCTGCTATGAAACTTAGAGAAAATTCCTCTGGTTACAGTGTACTTGGATTTCTATTTAATTAAGATCATACTGTTCATTGTTTTTGAATAGTAATTTTAAAATACTCAAATAGTGTTTACTAAGTATTTAGTATGGCCTGATATTATGCTAAACACTGAAAGAAAAGCAAAAGAAGTTGTGCAATCATACATTCATTCAGCATTTATTGAGTATTTAGTAATTTGCCAGATGTGTTGAATACTTTCCTGCCCTTGAGATAATTACATTGTTCCTGGGAAGCCAGAGTATGCAAGTGTAAAACAGAACACTGGGAGAACATGGAGATAAATATAAGCATTTAATGATAAAGGCTATATTAGCCAGCATTTAGTAAGTGCTTACTATGTGTCGGTCAAAGGGCCAGCATTATACATGCATTATTTTATTTAATGTTCACTGTAATTTATACACACAGTACTTTATATCCATGCCATTGAAATACTCATTTTATACCTAAGAAAGCTCAGCCCAAAACAGTTAAATAATTTGCCAAAGTCATCAGCAATTAATTTGAATCAATGGTCTTTCTCACTCCTAAATTCATACACTTAAACATTTGGTTCTACCATCCCTGATCACTGCCTAAATTTTTGGGTGCAGGTTATATATTCTAAGGCATAGAGATTCTGTTTGGGCTAAAATTAATTTTTAAGTGACATGGAAGAGGCAAAATTTAAGATACCAATATTGAAGTACAGGCATGATGTATATTACTTGAATAAATAGAGGAAAGAATTGATCACATCAAAGTGAAAGCAGGGGATAGTAAATCCAAAATTGTCAAATGCAAATTTATATGAAATGATGAGATCTGTCTAGGAGCAGATAATTTAATGGGATGGAAGCTTTTGGTCCATAAGTCAACCAAGACCAATGGACATGCTCAAGATGGCAACATAGAGATGAACCACCATCCTCCCCTCCCATATCAGCCTTATTTAATGGCACCAAATTCTGTTCCCATTTGAATATGTGTTCTCCCTTTCACCTCCATCTCCAAAACCTTAGTTCCCAGCCATGCAATATTTTTCTTGGATTCATGCTCCAACGTAACTTACTTAATGCTGCCATGCAAAGTATTAAATCTCTCTCTAGTCCCCAGTTTTCCTATTAGAGAAGTGAACAGGACAATAAAACCTATTTCAAGGCTAGTATATGCATTGAATAAGATAATACATGTAAAGTATATAGCTCAGTACTATTTACCTAGCACATTGTATCAACTCAATGAATATCAGTTTTGCCATCTTCTTATCTCATATTTTTCATGATCTGTCTCCTCTGTTATCCATCTCTTGCAATATGGCTAGAGTGAATCTTTCCAAAAAAACCGTATGTCATCATTTCAGTTTGCTGCTTTAAAATCTTCCAGTGATTTCTCATTGCATCCAGGATGAAATCCAAATCCTTTAGTCTGGTACTAACCTTAGAGGCCATTCATTCATTGGTAGATTAATTTAATTTTAAAAAATAAGTAAGTCCATCCTATGTGCTAGGAACTATTCTACATGTGTCACAAAAACAACAACAAACTTGGTAATTCAACATCTAGAGCTTAGGACAAAGTTCTGGATGAGAAATGGTTTGGAGTTCATCACCATTAGGGTGAAACCATGGACATGGTTGAGATTGCTGGTGGAGAACATGAAGCTTGAGGAGGGAAAACGGTCAAGAGGAACACCTTTGGAATTATTAGCACCTGATATTGATAGAAATAGACAAAGGAAGAAGAGTCCATGAAGGAAATTAGAAAGACCAATCAGGAGAAATTGAATGGGAACAGACAAGACTGATATTAAAGACAAGGAGGAGGACGCGAGGAAGGAAGAAGTTGTCAACCATGTAAGTAAGCAGACCCTGCAATGAGAAAGCCAACAGTAATGTGTGCCCTGGCGAGGGTAGAAACCTAACCACGACAGCTACAAAAGAAAATGGCAAGTGAGAAAATGGAAGCAGGGCTATGGGCTATATTTCTAGGTGCTTCTTGGTAAAATGAAAGAGATAAATCCCTCTGTTCCCACTCCTGCATCTCCACTTAGCCAGAAGTTGAATTTTCTTTTCAGAAAGACTTCATTGGCCAGTAGCTTTCAACCCTGGCTCCTGTGTAGAATCACCTTAAGAGAATTTAAGAAAAAATGACACCCAGGCCAAGGGCCAAAATTCTTATCCAAATGATTTTTGAAATAGATATGACACTGATATTGTTTTAAAGCTTCAAAAGTGATTCGAATTTGCATCCAGGTTTAAGTGGGCAACAAGCAAGAAACCAATCACAAGCCTCCTGGCTATCTCATGAAAGACGTGGGTAGAAAATTCTGTTACATGGCAGGGACTTTGAGTAATACTAACTATTATGTTTTATGCATTTACACTGCACTGTGCCCAGGAATTGACATACACTGTCTTAATGTACCCTTGGAATCACCTTATGAGTGTGATGATCATCCCCACTGTGCGGCTGTGGAAACTGAGGCTCAGGAAGGCTGGAATTTTAGCCAATGTTAGCCGGCTGGTACGAGCAGAGCCAGGATTCACAGGAACTCAGTCTGTTGAATCCGGTTCCCTGTATGCCTAACCTGCTCAATCCCACCACAAAAACACTGTGGCTGGCATCACAGAATAACCAAATTAATTCATTTCTGTGACTATACAGACAAAAGCTAAAAACCAGAAGTGAAAACTTAAGACTAACAACACAAGCTAACTGTACTGAGGATTCTACTAGAATATTCAGGAGTACCATATTGTCAGTTTCCAAAATTATCCCTCCATCATTTACTTGGCTAACTCTATCCTGCTGAAAGTTAATTAACAGGTTCAACACAATCCAGACAAACCACTAGACAGATAATTAATTTTGCTTAAACTAAACCTGAACCTGAATGGCACCTCTATTCTACCTTCCTAAGTGACCCAAAACTGAATGGATGCAATGACATAAACCTAAATAATGATTTAGTAGAGCAATTACCAAAAGCTTAAAATTTTCTCCTAAATGATCTGCATGATAGAGAGTCCTAAATTTGCACATAAGTGAAAGTTTGTAAATTATTCAAGAGAGGTGAGCAGAAGAGTATCACCAGCCACCTTAAACTGTAGCTCATTGTAATTGTAACTAATATTCACGTCATGGCACACACACAGAAATCACATCTGTCCTCAAGAAGTAGACATAAATATGTTAGCATGTGTGTTCATGTGTGTAGTACTTACATGTTCCCCAACATGGAACCTCTTGGGTCAACCCCAGCATCTACAATTGTGCTAACAGCCACAGCATTTTAGGGGCTAAGTAAACAACAGATACTTTTTTAATTTGTAAGTGACAGGATGAAGAATATTGTGGATTTTCCCCACCAGACTGTAACAATATTAGGTAAATCAAATTTTGCACCTCATTTATTTAACAATGTCGTTTTTCAGTTGCTATCAGGTTTTTTAGTCTCTCAGAACACTAGGCTGCACAAATTTCCCAGAACTTATTTTCACAAAGAAAAAAAAAAATGTTAGCTCTTGAACACTTAATTATAATTGGCTATGCTTCTTTTCTTTTATTAAGTGATAATTTATGAAAGACTACTTCAAGATCGTCTAAAACACTGCCTTTGGAAAGGCTGAAGCAAGGGAATATGTAATTGCTGTGTAATGTAATCAGAATATGTAATTAACATATAATCATAAAAGAAGAAGATAGTCTCATAGCATCCATGCCCCAAAGTCAACAACAAGACTGTATTAAAAAGGCTGTATATGCTTATAAAAATGTTTAATGAAGATAATATTTTTAATAAAATATTTGCTCCATCATTTATTTAATTTCAGCCAGAAAATTTGACCTAGAACTTAGTACTGGAAGGATACAGCCTCTGGCTTTCAAACTGGTTCACAGCCCCCTTCATATTCCCCAGCTCCCATGAACTCCCAAAGCCTTCTTCAGTCACATCCTCTTCCATTCACCTCATACATTTCTTCTTTCTCCTGAGCCTACATTTGTTACTGAGGGCCATCCTCCAAAACCAAGCTTTGTTATTTTAAATATCTGGTCCATTTTTTTTTTCTAGTCAAGGATCCATAGAAACATATAGAAATGCAATCATAGAAAATCACTGAGGATGGGGAGGTCACAAAATTTTGTACCCCAAATCAATGACAAAACACAGGGCAAGAGATGAATTTGATCAAGAATCATAAAGGTAATACCCAGAATTTTAATAGCAAACATAGTTCAGAATTAAGTGCCTTTTATATGTTCTCCTGGAGGAGGAAATGGCAACCCACTCCAGTATTCTTGCCTGGAGAATCCCAGGGACAGGGGGAGCCTGGTGGGCTGCCATCTATGGGCTGCTGTCCATGGGGTCGCACAGGGTCAGACACGACTGAAGCGACTTAGCAGCAGCAACAGCAGCATGCGTTCTCCTAGTTGTAGACATGAGACAGTATATATTTTAATCCTTTTTTTTAAAAAAAGCTGCAACAAATTTCTTGTACATATCTTCTAGGATACACGTCTGAGAATTTCTTTAAGGAAGGTACCTAGCAGAGTTGCTAGGTATAGTGTAAAAATATTCCAGATGACTACTTACTACTCAATGGCTATCTAGGGTGGTTTTAACAATTATCAGTTTGGAGGAGTTCCTTTTCCTTAATGCCAACTCAGCAGACTCTGGCATTTTAATTTTTGCCAATCAAATGAGCCAGAAAGGGCACTTTGTTCCTTTAGTTTGTATTTCTCCAATTAATGAAGCTAAATTTCCTTTTATTGGTGTTTTAACCAATTTGATTTCCTTTTCTCATAGCTGTCCAATTTCACATGTTTAGTTTTCTAGAGAGTTTTCTCTTTCCTATGGATTTCTAGAATTCCCTCCTATCTTCCTTACATTAAAGATATTAATTGTGTATCATCAAAGAAAGAAAGAAAATGAAATCGCTCAGTCATGTCCAACTCTTTGTGACCCCATGGACTGTAACCTACCAGGTTCATCTGTCCATGGGATTTTCCAGGCAAGAGTATTGGAGTGGGTTGCCATTTCTTCTCCAGGGGATCTTCCCAACCCAGGGATTGAACCCGGGTCTCCCACATTGCAGGCAGACACTTTACTGTCTGAGCCGCCAGGGAAGCCACTATTATATATGATATACATATATTATATATCATTAATATATGATGTATAATGATAAATATAAATAACAAAATAATAAATTATATATATATAATATATCATTATATATGTTAATTTTTTTTTCAGTTTTCACATACCTTTACCTACAAGTTTGTGTTTTTTATTGTATAAATTAGAGCTTTAATTGTGATGTGGTCAAATGTATAAATCTCCTTGGTTAATACATTCTTTTTTTTATTCTCAGTTGATAAAATTACCACCTGTATTTTCTCCTAAAAGTTTCAAATTTTTGGTTTTCACTTTTAGGCATTTAATCCACACAGAATTCATTTGCATGTAATATGGTGAGAAAGGAAGCCACGTCTATTTTTTCCATACTGAGAGCCATTTATGGCCTTATCACATATTAACAGTCTATTTTCTGCCCACCGAGGTGTAGTATCACCTTTCACATAAGATCCCACACAAGACAAATCTGCCGCTAGACATTATATTCTGTACTATTCAGCATTTTTTTTTATTCAAAAAGCACATCATTTTATATTGCTTTATATTACACCATATTTTAAATTAAGCTTTATATTATCTTGGTACCTTATAGAATAGTTATCTTTGCTTTGTTTGTGCCTATTACCATTGTTTAATTTTGTTTTTTGAATTACCTTAGATCGTTTTTGAATTCAACGAACTCTATAGTTGCAAAGAGTCAGACACAACTGAGCGACTTTCACTTCACTTAGATAGTTTTCCATTTTTTTTCTTCCATTTTAAGCTTTGAATCTCCTTCACAAACTGTAAAAACTTAGTGATGGGATTTTAATTCTAACTGCGTTGAATTTCAAAATTTATTTGGTGGGGAAATGGCATCTTCATTATTGTGAGTTTTCTCATTCATTAAAATGATATATTATTACTTTAATCCTATTTCAGTGTTCTGCAACAGAGTAAAATTTCTCTGTAACAGTCTAACATATCTTTTGCTAAATTTGTTCCTGGCTACTTCACAAATTTTATTGCCACCACGAATAGGATTTTAAAATTGATTATATTTTAGAAATAGAAAATCTATGAATTCTCTGTGTTTTTATATACTAACATTCCTAAAATCTTTTAGTATTAATGGCTATAATATTCTGTCAGTTGGTTCTCTTGGATCACATATGTATATGATCATTTGCAGTCTGCCTTCTTCTTTATAATTCTGTAAATTGTAGTTGATTTCTTTATTACTTTTGTTAATAAGTATTTATTTATCTATTTATTTATTATTATTATTATTTTGGGTGGCAGTGCTGAATGGCATGTTCCCTGACCAGGTATCAAACCCATGCCCCTGCTGTGGAAGCCTGGAGTTTTAACCACTGGACCTCCAGGGACACCCCTATTTCTTTTATTATCTTGTTGGTTAGTTCCATGAGAACAAGATTGGATGACTACAATGACCATCCTTGTTTTATAAAGCACATTAATGGAAATTCTTTTAAGTTATGTAAGTGTGAGGATCATTAAAACTTTTTCTTAGATGCCCTCCTTTATCTTAAGAACTCTATTTTATGTTCGTAGCATAATAAGAGCTTTCATCATAAAGTAATATTGACTTTTATAGAATAATTTTTCTCTAATCATTGAGACAGTTATATTGGCTTTAATCTGAATTTATTAATACAATGAATAATACTTAGAGATGTCTAATCTTTTTTTAAAAAATTCTTGAATTCCTTAAATAAACCATAGTTGGTCCTAACAATTTTTTTCTATAACCCATATAGTCAATTTTCTAATATTTTACTTAGGATTTTTACATCATTCCAAAACAAGATATGTCTATAATTTATTTGATTGTTTGATTATCAAGATTATACTAGCATAAAATTGCTTTTATAAAAGAGAGAGCACTTGTAAAATTTCCATAAAACTTTCTTCTAAAACTTCTCAGGCCTTTGTCTTATCACTGCCCTAGGAAAGGACAGGATAGGATTTTGACTTTTAATCCATTTCTTTAATAATTATTTTTCTACTCAGATCTTCTGTTTCTCCTTGAGTACATTGCACCAATGTATATTTTTCTTGAAAGTCATATGTTTTGTCTATTTTATTCATTCATACTATTCTCTGATGCTTTAAATTTTAGTTATTCATACTCTTCCCTGATGTCTTAAAAAAAAAAAACTTGTTGAGTTCACTGCTTCAGTTTTATCTTTATTATGTTGTTTTACTTATCTTTCATTAATTCATGCAGTTATTGACTATTTTAAATACTCTTCTATATACCCACTATTTCCTGAAAATTGGTAGTTAGACCTAGAAACCTGATCATATTCATTATTTTGTTTGGCAAAAATACTTTATAATGTTATATACCGTGAAAAGATTCATAATGCCTAGTTGAATTTCCTTTTCTGATGTTACCAGCTAGTGATAAAAATTGCCTATGCTGCGTGCTAAGTCGTTTCAGTTTTGTCCAACTCTTTGCGACACTCTAGCCCACTAGGCTCCTCTGTCCATGGAATTCTCCAGGCAGGAATGCTGGAGTGGGTTGCCATGCCCTTCTCCAGGGGATCTTCCAGAACCCGTGTCTCTTATGTCTCCTGCATTTGCAGGCGGGTCTTTACCACTAGCACCACCTGGGAAGTCCTACAAGTGCCTAAATTCACTCAAGTTGAATTTCCAAATGACTGTTTTAATATTATTATTCCTTTTGTATTCATGAGCTTGAAACCAATCCTCCTGGAGAGAGAAATTTTCTTCATCAATTATTTGGTTACCCCAGGTACAGTTCAAACAGAAAGGATAAGAATGTAAAAATATTTGACTTTTTTCTTTTATTTAAGAGTTTTCAAATGAGTTGGTGCCCCAACCGCTTCAAAAGATGACAGGGGAAGTGCTTCCTTTTAATACCTTCACGATCTCGTGCGTTTAGATATGTTTGATATGCTGCTGTCTTTCTCGGTCTTCAAAGTGTCCCATCTCTGACCTGCGGGAACTTTCTCAACTCGGCTTTTAAGTCGCTTTGACATATAACTTAGAGTCTTTGATAATTCCCTTGATTTCGGGTATGACAAGGTAGTCCAGGCTCTTATAAACTCCTTGTTCCAGAACTTAACCACTTATCCTTGGATTTGTGGCTTCTTTTTAGTGAATGGTATTTAGAAACCACAACCTGAACCAAGAGATGTTCGTTGCCCATTGCTATTTGGACCTTCCCCACCCTCATGACTATTTTTGTTTTTTGGTGTGTGTGTGTGTGTGTGTTTTTTTAACTAGCATAGTGAAGAGCTGACTCATTGGAAAAGATCCTGATGCTGGGAAAGATTGAGGGCAAGAGAAGAAGGGGGAAGCACAGGATGAGATGGTTGGGTGGCATCACTGACTCAATGGACATGAGTTTGAGCAAATTCTGGGAGACAGTGAAGGACAAGAAAGCTTGGCATGCTGCAGCTCATAGGGTCCCAAAGAGTTGGACATGACTTAGCAACTGGACAACAAGTAGATAAATCTATCAAGACTTTATACTGAACTTTATATTTGAACTATTTCTAGTTCAAATCCATAATTATAGATCTTCTACTTAGCCTCATTGACCTCATATCTGTACCATTTTTTCCCACATTGAAATCCTTGGTTCTCAATGACTCAAATATAAATATTCATTTTCTTTCTCCTTCAATGGACACAACAGTCTTACAGTAATATTACCGCTAAAAGTATATTTTAGTTCTTACAGATTTAGTCCTTACAGATATTTAGTCCTTACAGATAATACCTCAGATGCAGTTCAATTGCTTTTAAAAATAAGTTGGAATAATTTCTCTTTATTTAGCTATTGCTTCTTTATTCCTAATAATTGAGATGGTAACTATCTAATTTAATGTCTAAGCATTGTCTTGCTTTGTACAAAACCTTGACTGTATTTAGAAATTTCCCTATGAAAGGTTATCTCTCAGTCTTAAGGGAAACCCAAAATTTGAGTTCTACTTTCCATGGAACATTTTTCAGTGTCTCTGCCAAGACCCTAAAAGTTTCACTGTTTATGAACCATTTTTACATTAATTCATGGCTCCATGTTTTCTTGCCTTTCAGCACAAATTCAGGGTTCCACTCTCAAGGCAATTGTTTCCTCCCACAGTAAGATATGAACTAGTCTTCTGGGATTACAAGCAAAGATCTTTCAGTTCTTATTGATAGAATAGTGATGTCACAGCTTCTTCCATCGGGAAGGGAGCCTGGATCACCTCTTGGGTATGTGTGGGGCATCTTTCCTGACCTGTAGGTCCTGAGGTGAGTTTCCACACTGGAACCTGCGTCCCACCACTACTTCTTTGCTTATGTGCCACTTTATTTTGCTACCTGAAGTTTTCTATTTTTATCATAAGTTCCTTTCTTAATATTTAGTAGTAGTTTTGGTGACAATTTCTGTGCATTTTAAGTAGTAGTGGAGTTCTCTGCATCTGTGGATGCCATAGCCTTGATCAGAAGTCTCAGAAATTAAACTTGTACAGATACATTCACACAGTCCAGAAAATCCAGGTGAAATCTGGAAGCTTTCTTCATCCAGATATTTTGATATTTATAAACATCTGAATAATTGAATTTTTCAGCTGGTTGGTTAAGTCCATCCATGTTAGTTTGTGGTATTCATTTTAAATGGTTTTTACCTTTTAATCTATGTCCTGCAATAGTTTGACCTTGATTCACCTTGAGTGATTCAGTGGGGATGCATCTCTCTGAGCATTTGAGATCATGTAATTTAACTCATGCACTGATGTACTACAGCCTAATAGATCCTACAGATTTGAAAGCTTTCTCTTTGGGTGTACACCCAGCACTGTTTAGGGACAGTATATTTTCTATTTCATCATTTACTCAATTGTTCTGAAGGAGACTTCCTTCGCATTTAAGTTATTGGCATCCTCAAACTCAGCCTCCATCTCTTCTTAAAAGATTAATTTTTCAAGAGAGAAAGAATCACATATTTTAGCACTTTCTTTTCCTATAACTTAAACATATCTTAACATGATTTTTAAAAGATATTTTAAAATTAAATTTATCCCTTGGCAATTTGATTTGTAGGCTAAGGAGAGCAAAGTTTTACAAATGGAATACTTTTAAATAAATCATAATTAATTAACTATGCAAATATATCAAATAAATGTGGATACATAGTTAGATGACTAATTACCATTCAGAAAGGTTAGAAACTGTAATACTATTTTTTAGCTTGGTTAATATAATATTATAATTGGGGTTGCTTTGATCATGGGGAATGTCAGAGACAATAATTTTTCAAGCTTGGCTGATTTTGAAATCATATGGTTATGAGTATTAGCAGCTTAATATAAAATGTGCTGCTGTCTACAAAGTTAAAAGAAAATTATTTTTGTCATAATAAGCTATATTAATTTAATTAGTTGTGTATGCAGTTATATTTTTCATTTGAAAATGAAAGCAGAACGGTTGTCGATAGATCTAGTTCTTAAAAAAGAGAAAAAAGAGTTCTTTGATATTTTAACTCTGTAGGAAAACATTTTTGTCTCCTTAGGTTTTATTATTTCATACATCCTAGCTATTTTAAGTGCCAGCTAATTCCTGGATCATTCAGTAAGCATTCATAGGGCCTCAGTGGTGCATTTAGAAGGCCAATCCTTGAGTTAACTGAATGTAGCCTCTCCTGCTGCTGCTGCTAAGTCGCTTCAGTCCTGTCCGACTCTCTGCGACCCCATAGACGGCAGCCCACCAGGCTCCCCCGTCCCTGGGATTCTCCAGGCAGGAACACTGGAGTGGGTTGCCATTTCCTTCTCCAGTGCATGAAAGTGAAATAACTCAGTCGTGTCTGACTCCTAGCAACCCCATGGACTGCAGCCTACCAGGCTCCTCCGTCCATGGGGTTCTCTGGGCAAGAACACTGGAATGGGTTGCCATTTCCTTCTCCAATGCATGAAAGTGAAAAGTGAAAGTGAAGTCGCTCAGTTGTGTCTGACTCTTAGCAACCCTATGGACTGCAGCCTACCAGGCTCCTCCGTCTATGGGATTTTCCAGGCAAGAGTACTGGAGTGGGTTGCCATTGCCTTCTCTGGTAGCCTCTCCTAGCCTACCGAAATGACCTCCTACTTTGCCTTCTGGCTTTGAGACTCAGTCCCTCTGATCCATCCTCCACTCTGACACCAAGATCGTCTTCTCGTAAAGCAACCTGGGGCCTATACACTGCACCCTGTGTTTCACACTTTTACGGGGCTAATCATCTGTTACAGTGACTCTTCTAAACCAAGCGTCCATGAGCCATGCCCAGGTAACAGACTCATTTCTTAGGCTCATACTGTGATGTCAGTCTTGGTTTTGTTTTCACTTCAGTTTGTTTCCAAATTTTAAAATGAGGAGATTTTAGGTAAAATTCTAGAAATCTGAGTTTTCTTCAAAACTTGAAGTGATGGGACCATGCTGGCCCACGTTCCTTCAGGAACTGAGCAGCAGCTGCTCCTCTCAGATAAGGTTGGTCACAGCAGGCATCTCAGGCCCCCGCTCACTGATGTTAACCACCTGGAATCTGAATCTGTGGTCCCTGAATGCAGGCTCAGATCCAAATCTGTCATTTTTCCCACAAGGCTGTGGTGGATTAAATTGTGTCTCCCCAAAGGTTCACCTGGAATGTCAGAATGTGACTTCATTGGGAATAAGGGTCTTTGCAGGTATAATAAAGGGAAATATCTGAGATGAGATTGGGGCTTCCCAGGTGATTAAGCAGTAAAGAATCTGCCTGCCTATGCAGGAGACGTGGGTTTGATCCCTGGGTTGGGAAGATCCCCTGGAGGAAGAAATGGCAACCCTCTCCAGTTTTCTTGTCAGGAAAATGCCATGGACAGGGGAGCCTGGGGAGCTACAATACATGTGGTCATAAAACAGTAGACATGACTGAACGACTGAGCATGCACACACATCTAAGATGAGATTATCCTGGATAGGATGAGCCTTTTAAATATGAGCCGCCAGGACCTTCCCTGGTGACTCAGATGGTAATAGCGTCTGCTTGGAATGCAGGAGACCCAGGTTCAATCCCTGGGTCGGGAAGATCCCCTGGAGAAGGAACTGGCAACCCACTCTAGTACTCTTGCCTAGAAAATCCCATGGATGGAGGAACCTGGAAGGCTGCTGTTCATGGGGTCGCTAAGAGTCGGACATGACTGAGCAACTTCACTTCACTTTAAATATGAGGATGGGCTGTCCTCATAGGAGACAGAAAAGGAGAAGAAAAAGACCCACAGAGAAGAAGGCTGAGTGAAGATGGAGGCTGAGGTTGGAATCACTCAGCCTCAAGCTAAGGAGAGAGTAAGGTGTCAGCCACCAGCAGCGTAGGACAACTTTTTGTGGTTTTAAACTTCCAACTTGTGGTAGTTTGTTACAGCAGCCTCAGGAAATTAACAAAGCCCCTCTGTGATCACAGCTGCGTGATTTTGTGATTCTGTCTTTGAACTGGCTGCTGCCCTTGCCTAGAAAACTCTTACATCTCTTTCTTCCTGCTGAAGTTCACGGTTTAAGGTTCATGTCAGAAGGCAAACTCCTTGGAGAACCCCTCCTCCTTAGCTAGGAGAATGAACAGATTGCTGCCCCCTAGAGCCGACACTGATGTCTGACCTACAACTCCTTTTAGCACCAGGCGTGTGAGATCAGTCCTGGGTATTCATTGGAAGGGCTGATGCTGAACCTGAAACTCCAGTACTTTGGCCACCTCATGCGAAGAGTTGACTCATTGGAAAAGACCCTGATGCTGGGAGGGATTGGGGGCAGGAGGAGAAGGGGACGACAGAAGATGAGATGGCTGGATGGCATCACCAACTCGATGGGCATGAGTTTGAGTAAACTCCGGGAGTTGGTGATGGACAGGGGGGCCTGGAGTGCTGCTATTCTTGGAGTCGCAAAGAGCTGGACACGACTGAGTGACTGAACTGAACTGAACTGACACCCGGCTAAACTATGCCAGGGTAAGAAAGCTTCCATCAGAGGTCTTATTTGAACTAATCCTTCAAGGAATTGAGGTTTGAGGCATGTGATGGTTAATTTTATGTTTCAGTTTTATGTGTCAACTTGACTAAGCTGTGACAAAGCTGTTTGGTCAAACTCCAGTCTACATGCTGCTATGAAGATATTTTTTTAGACATACTTAACATTTAAAGGAGTACGTCAAGGCTGTATATTGTCACCCTCATTATTTAACTTATATGAAGAGTACATCATGAGAAACGCTGGGCTGAAAGAAGCACAAGCTGGAATCAAGATTGATGGGAGAAATATCAATAACCTCAGATATGCAGATGACACCACTCTTATGGCAGAAAGTGAAGAGGAACTAAAGAGCCTCTTGATGAAAGTGAAAGAGGAGAGTGAAAAAGTTTGCTTAAAGATCAACATTCAGAAAATGAAGATCATGGCATCTGGTCCCATCACTTCATGGGAAATAGATGGGGAAACAGTGGAAACAGTGTCAGACTTTATTTTTGGGGGCTCCAAAATCACTGCAGATGGTAATTGCAGCCATGAAATTAAAAGATGCTTACTCCCCTATATACACCATGGAATATTACTCAGCCGTTAAAAAGAATTCATTTGAACCAGTCCTAATGAGATGGATGAAACTGGAGCCCCTTATACAGAGTGAAGTAAGCCAGAAAGATAAAGAACATTACAGCATACTAACGCATATATATGGAATTTAGAAAGATGATAACGATAACCCTATATGCAAAACAGAAAAAGAGACACAGAAATACAGAACAGACTATTGAACTCTGTGGGAGAATGTGAGGGTGGGATATTTCAAAAGAACAGCATGTATACTATCTGTGGTGAAACAGATCACCAGCCCAGGTGGGATGCATGAGACAAGTGCTCGGGCCTGGTGCACTGGGAAGACCCAGAGGAATCGGGTGGAGAGGGAGGTGGGAGGGGGAATCGGGATGGGGAATACGTGTAAATCTATGGCTGATTCATATCAATGTGTGACAAAACCCACTGAAATGTTGTGAAGTAATTAGCCTCCAACTAATAAAAAATTAAAAAAAAAAAAAAAAAGATGCTTACTCCTTGGAAGGAAAGTGATGACCAACCTAGATAGCATATTAAAAAGCAGAGACATTACTTTGCCAACAAAGGTCCAACTAGTCAAGGCTATGGTTTTTCCAGTGGTCATGTATGGATGTGAGAGTTGGACTGTGAAGAAAGCTGAGCGCCAAAAAATTGATACTTTTGAACTGTGGTGTTGGAGAAGACTCTTGAGAGTCCCTTGAACTGCAAGGAGATCCAACCGGTCCATCCTAGAAGGGATCATCCTGGATGTACACTGGAAGGTCTGATGCTTAAGCTGAAACTCCAATACTTTGGCCACCTGATGTGAAGAGCTGCATTTGAAAAGACCCTGATGCTGGAAAAGATTGAGAGCAGGAGGAGAAGGGGACGACAGAGGATGAGATGGCTGGATGGCATCACCGACTCAATGGACATGAGTTTGAGTAAACTCTGGGGGTTGGTGATGGACAGGGAGGCCTGGTGTGCTGCGATTCATGGGGTCACAAAGAGTCGGACATGACTGAGCGACTGAACTGAACTGAACATTTAAATCAGTTGACTTCAAGTAAAGCAGATTACCCTCCACAATGTGGGTGGGCCTCGTCCAATAAGCTGAAAGCATTGAGAGCAAAGGCTGAGGTTTCCCAAAATAGAATAAATTCTCCTCAAGATGTCAGTGTAAAAATTAGGAAACCCTGCCTGGGTGTTCAGTCTGCTCCCCTGTGTACTTTGGACTCCAGACTACAACCCTCTCCTGACTTCCCAGCCTACAGCACAATTGAAAACTTGCCAGCTCCCATAAGTGTGTGAGACAACTCCTTAAAATAAATAAATAGCTGGTGTGTGTGTGTATTCTATTGGTTCTGTTTCTCTGAAGACACCTGATTATTACCAGACAGAAAAGAGAAAGAAGAACATTCCAGAAAGCACAAACAAAATAATACAGACGTGCTGGTAGAGTCAGACGTGGCTGAATCATGGGGTATACTGAGACATGGAAAGAGACAAAGCTGGAAGGGGAGCTGGGGACCAGCCTCTTGTGGGGGTCATTTCAGACATATAAGCAGAGTTGGGACTTGTTCTGTCTGCTTTCTGAAAGTAGCTACTTTGGTTGCAGCACTGGGGTGGAAGCAAACTTTTGCAAAAATGCAAGTAAAATATAATAAAGGCATGTAGTGAGGGACCTGAAATGAAGTGGGATGGTGTGGGGGGGGTGCAGATTAAGAATCACAGCCAGAATCAAATGACATGAGCTGATGGCTGGTTTGCCGCACTGTAGTTTCTTGAAGTCAGCTTCTTTCTTATTCCTCTTGGCACCCAGGACCCAGCACTCCTGGGACACAGCACATGATAACTTATCAAATAAGGGGATAAATGGAAGAATTGCAGGAGGAGAGTGATGAAAGATTTAAAGACAGCCCTGGTGCCTCTACATCACAATATCTATTCTTTTTCCTTTCAGCACCTTTTAAAAGCTCTATTTCTCTACTTCTTATCTATTGTCAAAAATCTGTATGGTCTAAAAATAATAAGGAACAGTGTGGATTTAGTTTTGCATGAAACTTCCTCCTGTTTGAGCCTTACCTCTAATCCCCTCCCTTCTTCCTTCCTCCTGTTTTCCTTTGTACCCTTTGGAGCCGGGAATGCATGAGATGTGATTGCTGAGTGTTACCAGTGAGGAGATCGAATTTAGTGGAAGTGGAATCAAGGTTGGTTGGAAAAAATACTGTGTTAGTAAACTTTAGGGGAAATGGATAGGTGGTCAAGGCCTACCTAAGCAACGTGAAGAGGCAGAAAATTCAGAAGATGTCAAGCTACCATCGAGTATCTTGCAGTCATCTGACAAAACCTTCTAAACAGAGTTGGAGCGTAACAAAGCAGTTTTGAGAAAATCCATATTGTACTTTGCACCCTTCTTGGTCACCTTGACAACAAATCCTCTTTCTTCAGACAATAATATCATGCCAAGAAAAGCACTTGCAAATTATGTAAGTGTTAATTACAGGTGAAATATCTATGGCTGAGGCAGCTCCACCCCGGGGAAATAGCAGGAAGGTATCTGAAAGTTTGTACTGCTAACACAGGAGGGGTAAGGAATTGGGTTATAAAAAGGATAAAGTACAAAGCAAAGACGGATGTATTCACAACCAGCATCAATCCATCAAATGATGTGCAGCCAGGATACTGGATCCATTGGTCTTACCTCCTGGAAGGGACTTTAAACTGAGAAATGGAACAGTTACAGTAGCGACTGTAGCATTGTGGCACCTGCAGCTTCAGTTGACACTGAAATCAGCTGGGATGACTGAGGCCATGGAGAAAGGAGAGAACCAGACATCAAAAGTGACAATGGACCAATATACTGATTTTCAACATACTCGAAAGAGTTCATTGTTCTTACGGAAGATCCATCTTTTAAAAAGCACTCTGACGTGGATTCTGAGAAATTATTTTTATTTGGCCACCCCACACGGCCTGTGGAGCCCTAGTTCCCTGACCAGGGATGAAACCTGTGCCCCCTGCAGTGAAAGCACGGAGTCTTAACCACTGGAACATCAGGAAAGTCCCTGAGCAACCATCTTGTTTTCTCTACATGGCCAAAAGTATTGCTAAAAATATCACAATGGAAAAAATAAATTTTACTTTTAAATTATCTACAAGTAACAAAGCACTTTAGGATATTGTCCTATTTGGTTGTACTCTTCCCAGGAAAATTTAGGCTTTAAGTATAAACTTTTAAACTTTGACATGAAATTCACGCTCTCTCAAGAGCTATGTTATCAGTGAGGTGGGTCAGAGGAGCACTAGATGACGGACCCCATCTTTCCATGTGCCCAAAACACAGCTTAATGGCTGTGGTCATTCCGAATAATATTTTTTTTTCTTTATCAGTTCAACTTAATTAGGCAGACCATCGTAAAATGCATCTAGCTCTGGACACCAATCAGACAGAAGCATCCATGCACATAGGGGAAGTTTTCATTGGTGGTTTAAGAAGTGCATCTGTGCATTTGTCTCCAAGGTAACATAGTCTAACAGGTAGATCACAGGACTGGGTTCGGGCATGTGCAGCTCAGCTATGTTTACCAACTAGGAGATCTTAGGATGTTTTCTGAGTCTCGTTGTCTCACTATATCCTCCTTTTCCATAAAGAATGCCTTTACTACATGTGTCTGAAGTATTAAGTATCATAGTGTATGAAATGCCTGGCACCTGGGAGGGTCTCTGGAAATAATATCTACTCTCGGGGCTTTTGGAGAGTAAATACACCTTCCCTATTAGCACTTCGAGGCTTCCCAGATATCTGGGTTGGGAAGATCCCCTGGAGTAGGAAGTGACACCCCACTCCAATATTACTCCCTGGGAAATCCCTCGGACAGAGGAGCTTGGCGGGCCACAGTCCACTGGGTCACAGTCCATTGTGTCGCAGAGAGTTGGACACAACTCAGCCATTAGCAGCAACAGCGTTAGCACTTTCAGGCTGCATTGTCTACGATCCAGGCTCTTGCAATGAACTCTTTGAAGCTTTTTGCTAATGCTTTCACCTTTCTCTACTGTAGACTGCAAAAATACAAAAACCCAAGTGTAATAAGTAATGTAATGAAACAGCCTGTGGACTTGAACATCTGGACTCTAGCTCTGTTTTTCTACTAACCTGCAGTATTACTTTAAATTAGCTGCTTAAGCTCCTTGTTTCTGTTTTCTCCTTCGTAATATGAGAATATTGCTCTATTTGATCCCTATGAGTCCCCTCAGTTCTTGAGTATTATGATTTAAAGCAATATTTTGAGTACATGAATTTTGGTTGTGAAATATTATGATGAAATATCTGTATGCACTACAAAATGATCACCACCACAGTCTAGTTACCTCACAGCTGACTCCCTCCACCCATTAGCTTGCCCCCAACACCCTTCCCCTGTGATAACCACGAATCTGTTCTCTGTGAGTTTTCATTTTATTTTGTTTGTTCATTTATTTTTAGATTCCATGTATGAATGAAATCACAGTATTTGTCTTTGTCTTACTTACTTGACTTAGCCAAATATCTCTAACTTTTATCCGTGTTGTCACTAATGTCAGGATTTCATAGTGTATAATTTCCTTACTATATTATTGGATCTGATTTGCTAATATTTTGTTGAAGATTTTTGCACGTATATTTATCAAGAATCAGTTCAGTTCAGTCGCTCGGTCGTGTCCGACTCTTTGCAACCCCATGGACTGCAGCACACCAGGCTTCCCTGTCCATCACCAACTCCTGAGGCTTGCTCAGACTCATGTCCAATGAGTCAGTGATGCCATTCAACCATCTCATCCTCTGTCATCCCCTTCTCCTCCTGCCTTAAATCTTTCCCAGCATCAGGGTCTTTTCCAATGAGTCAGTTCTTCGCATCAGGTGACCAAAGTATTGGAGTTTCAGCTTCAGCATCAGTCCTTCCAATGAATATTCAGGACTGATTTCCTTTAGGATTGACTGGTTTCATCTCCTTGCAGCCCAAGAGACTTTGAAGAGTCTTCTCCAACACCACAGTTCAAAAGCATCAATCCTTTGGACTCAGCTTTCTTTATAGTCCAACTCTCACATCCATACATGACTACTAGAAAAACCACCGTTTTGACTAGAAGGACCTCTGTTGCCAAAGTAATGTCTCTGCTTTTAAATATGCTCTCTAGACTGGTCATGGCTTTTCTTCCAAGGAGCAAGCGTCTTTTAATTTCACGGCTGCAGTCACCATCTGCAGTGGTATTGGACTATAATTTCTTCTTTCATAATATCCTCATTTGGTTTTGGTATCAGGGTAACGTTGATTTTGTAAAACGTGTTTGAAAGTTTTCTCCCTTCTTCAATATTTTGGAAGAGTTTGATAAAGATAGGTATTAAACTTCAAATATTTTGTAGAATTTGCCAATGAAGTTGTTTGGCCCTGGGCTTTTCTTTCTTGGGACATGTTTGATTGCTGTTTCAATCTCCTTACTAGTAACTGTCTATTCAAATTTTCTGTTTCATCTTGATACAGTCTAGGGAGTGTATATCTCTAAGAACTAAGTCATTTCTTTTATTTGCTATACAATTTGTTGGTGTATAATTGTTCTTATAGTCTCTTATGATCCTTTCTATTTCTGTGATTTCTGCCATAATGTCTATTCTTTCATTTCTGATTTTATTTAAGTCTTCTCTCTTTTTTTTCTTAGACTAGCTAAAGGTTTTTCTACTTCATTTATCTTTTCAAAGAACCAGCTCTTAGTTTCATTGCTCTTTCCTAATGCTTTTTCAGTCTCTATTTCGCTCTGATCGTATTTCCTTCCTTATACTAATTTAGGGTTTCATTTGTTCTTTGTTTTCTACTTCCTCTTGGTATAAAATGAAATTTCTTATTTAAGATTTTTCTTGTTTCTTGAGGTAAGCTTATACTGCCATTAGCTGCCTTCTTAGAAGCATTTTTGCTGCATCTCATAGTTTTTGGTATGTTATGTTTCTGTTTTCATTTGTCTCTAAATATTTTTAAAATCCTTCTTTGATGACCCAGTGTTTTTTCAGTAGCACATTGGTTAGTCTCTGTATTTTTGTGGCTTTTCCCTTTTTTTTCTTGTGATCAATTTCTAGTTTCATGCCATTGTAATGAGAAAAGATGTTGGATATGATTTCAGTCTTCTTGAATTTACTGAGACTTGTTTTGTGAACTAACATGTTATCTATCCTGTAGAACATTCCATGTGAATTCAAGAATGTATATTCGGCTGCTTTTGGATGGAATGTTCTGCATAAATCTATTATAAATTCATCTGCTCTAATGTGGTATTAAAGTCCAATGTTTTCTTATTGATTTTCTGTCTGGATGACCTATCCATCATTGTAAGTGGGATATAACAGTACCCTACCATTGTATTGCTTTCAATTTTTTCCCTTTAAGCCCATTAATATTTGTTTTATATTTCTTGGTATTCATCTGTTGGATGCATATACATTTTAAATGTTATATCTTCTTGCTAGATTGACCCCTTTGTCATTATGTAATGCTCTTCTTTGTCTTTTATTAGAGTCTTTGTCTCAAAGTCTATTTTGTCTAATATAACTACTCCAGCTCTCTTTTCGTTACCTTTTGCATGAAATATCTCTTTCTATCCCTTCACTTCCTGTCTGTGTGTTCTTCTTTTTAAAGTGAGTCTCTTGTGGGCAGCATATAGATTGATCTTTTTTGAAAAATCCATTCAGCCATTCTGTTTTTGATCGCCAAATTTAGTTTATGTACTTCTAAAGTAATTTTCAATTTGTATTTACTGCCATTTTTACAAATTTTTTAAAAAATTAAATTCCATAGCTTTATCTTTTTACTCCCACTCTATCACATTTTATACTTCTGATGATACCTAGGCAAGGCTGGCCCCTGGACCAGCTGCAGGACCTAGCCATGGCTCCTATGGCATGCTAGTGGACGTGGCTGACCCCCAGAAAGCCCACAGGACTTGACCACAGCTGCTGTGGGGTGCAGGTAGTGGGGCTAGCCTCCAGGTGAATCTAGGCAATTTTGATTCTTAGTATGAAGTTCTACAAACCATCTTCTAAAAAAGTATTCCTAAGTCTTTTTGTGTGTGCACGTCTTATGTTGCTGGATGATGGTTATGATGATAACTGTGGACAGGTTTGTCCCTTTTTGCCAGTTTCTTATTTAGTGGTTATTGAATATTCACAGAAATCTTGTTAAACTAGCAAATGAACCTACTCTTTTCTGTGCTTACAATTCTTTCTTCTATTTTCCATTTTTCAAAAGCTTGTATTATTTTGGTTCCAATTCCTAACTGAACCCTTTATTAACAAAATGAATCTTCAGACTTGTAATAATGCAAACATTGATAATTGAGTAGGATAATAGCAAATTGCACATGAGATGACAAATGAGCAGCAAATCATTTCATCCTAGAAAAGAGATATCATTGAACCTGTTGAGGGACATTGGCATCCTTCAGTACAAATGTACAATGCTTTCTCCAGCTGATACTTTCTTATCTGATGGCTTTACTTAAAAAAAAAAAAAAAAAAAAAACCTTCGTTTGATTTTCCTCTTCTTTCCTGAACTGTGATCAAACAGTCCCACAGTTTGGCAAACTGCCTTATAAGGTAGTAGAGGGCTTAAAAGTAAACTTTCCAGTTCATCTAAATGGATCATGAAAACAGAATATTTCAATACGTGTTCATTTGCTTTCTTATTTGCTACCAGAAAATTCATGACTGCTACCAAAAAAATGCATTTATTTTTAGGAAGCTTGTTTTATGTTATTTCACCCCTCCGCTGTCTATTAAATCAAATGGATGTAATTCACCGCTTCATTCCTCAGAGCCTTTCCCTGCAGCACGCAGGGGTTAGAGCACGTAGTGTGAAAGAGCAGCAGGAGAGAGGGTTTGGAAGTGCTCTCCTCATCACAAATATGTGTCTTCAATATTTAGTTGTTGTGGCAGGAAAACAGCAACAAATACATGAACTGTAAACCATCTGCTTTGAAATATGTTCAAATATGAATGTTCATCTTGAAAAATGAAATCTATGGAATTCTGGCATCCACTTTGACTTTTGAGAGATGAACAGCTTGGATATGCAAAGAAGGGATTTCCAGACTAGCCTTCTTAAACTTTAAATTTTCCTAAACTCAGAAGTTAAATAATTCACGACCTAGACAGGAAAACTTTCCTCTCAGATTTAAACTTAAAGGGAAAACAGTGCTCGAAAATCCTGCAAATGTATCTGTGTACGGATTTGTATAGAACTGTCTTACGTTTCAAGAAGCGGGGAAATGAATGTAGCTCTGTGTTTATTATTTAATATTTAATAAGTTTCAGTGTATGCTGGGCATGATAGAAAATATAAAAAGCACGATAATTCTGACTTCCACCAGATTCCTAAACCAAAAAGTTAAAATTGGCAAAACAGGAGACTTTGAACTGTGACACTTAGTTTGGGGATAAGAAATGATGAGTTAGTCTCTCTGCTCACTTTTGAACTGTGGTCCTGAGGCTATTCAGCATCGGAGCCCTGTAAGAAGTAGCTTTCTTTTTTTTTTTTTTTTTTCATTTATTTTTATTCGTCAGGGGCCAATCACTCCATGAAGTAGCTTTCTAAATGACTCTCAAAGATTTTAGGTGACTCAATAAATGTAAAGATGAAACGTACTACAAACATGTGGGCAATGAGAAAGATGAAGGCAGGCAAATGGACACTGAAGGAAGCACAAAGACTTCTGGGCTTAGCAGACCGAATCAGAGGTGCCTGCAGGAAGATTGGAAGCAGGAGTCATTTTTCCTTGCTGTTTGATGTTTGGGGAGCTCATTCAATGGACCCTTTGAGAGACACAGAAATTTAAATTTATTTTCCTCCTTCTCTTCTTCATGTCATGTAATTTTTGACAACAATCAGTTTGATCCTCATGTAGAGAGCATTCTCCCTACAGTAAATCCTTTAGCAAGATCTCCTTGTGCTTCAGTGGCCCCCAGGTGGAGAGTCTCGCCCACTCCAGGATGCGCTCACCTTGAAATGATTACTTCATTGCTACACACGTCCTTTCACTTCCCTGCTACCCTGTAAGCCTCTAAGTAGTGGAATCCAAACTCTAACACCCTCTGAGCCGAGCATCATGTGATGAGTGCTATGGTCTCAGTTACTGTTCATTTGAAATTGGGAAACTTGGACAAATACATTATGCCTAAGTGGGAAAAAAAGGTTTAAACTGACTAATGCCAATCTAAGTTTGTGAAATAAGATATTTTTATACAGTATTGAGAGCACAACCTTTCCTAAAACAAAAATACAATATACTTAATTCAGCAAACAGTAAGATGTTGGTGATATATTTAATTTTATTTTATTTTAAAAATCAGATATATTTCAATGCATGGCCTTTCTGAACTCTTTTCTTTTGCTCTACTTTTTCTTTAAAAAATGAATTCATTCAACATATGATTCATCTAACAGAGTTTCATAATTTTTACAACAAATGCTCCTCAAAATAACTATATAAAAACCTGATACTATTTGTGTCTGTACTTTTTAATTTACTTTTTTCATCTCTTTTCACTTTTGCTTTTAGGAAAAGGGGCAAAAACATGTCTAATGCTTAGAAGATTTGGCAATGCTATTTTTATGCACTGTGAACTCTGCTATGTCTACAGGGAACTTAGATTTTAGTATGCAGCAGCAAAAAAGCTACTGGATGATCAATCTTGCCCTTGAGGATCAAAGTGTTTTTTTGTTGGGTCAACTGTTCAAGTAAGAAACTAAAAAGAACAAAAAATACAATGGAGCAAATCCAGTCCAGAAATGTAGTGTGGGCAGTATGGAGTTTCTGTTTTATATACAAGCAATTAACCTGCCTTTGTAAACATATTTGTTTGGTTCCCTTCCTGCTTTCTCTACTACAGAAAGTCTGTTACTGGTAATCTCTACAAGGGAAAAAAAATCCACATCTTTTGTGTTGAGCTGGAAGAACCAATGGGTGTATCCATTTTAATTAGAAGGACAATATCTCCTTAGAAACACACAGAACAAATTTCACTTCATTTTTTTCTGAGAAAATCCTGAGAAATGAAATGAGCACAACTTATTAGCAACAAAGAACAATTAGGTGAAGCTAGATTGAATGCTGAGCATTCATATCATTTTAGTAGATTTTGTACAATTTCCTCTCCTTAGATGCAACTTCATTCAGTTGACCTGAATTCTTAGGAAATGATTCAGATAGCTTTGATTTAAATTCTGATTTGTACAAATTTCTTCATTGCAGTAAAAACTAAGGCAGCCACTGGGGGCTGGATAGGCATCCTTGAACTTCCCCAGATAAATTAAAAATAAAGAGAGAAATCACAGTATCATATTTATCAAAACTGAGGACTTCTGGGGAGTGCAGTGGCTGGACTGAGTTGAACTTGTGTGTGTGTGATATAAGGTATGATACTTGTCTTTTATAAAATCTGATTCCAATATTGTAAACCAACCAATGGTGTCAACAGATTATCCTTATATATGAATACAGAGAATATGAGAAGGAAAAGCATGTCCATCAATTGTACAATAGTGCTGAGCTCTGAATAAACTGAATATAATTTGAAAGTCACATATTTTTTAATATGAGTAAACTAAACATGGCAAGTTCTACAAAAATAAAATCTGTAGAGAAAAATGCAGAAGCTGTCATGATCTATACTTTTATAACACAGCTATGAACCATCTTTTACACTATGAATGAATAATAGATTTAACACAAAGTGTCTTTGCATGCTCAAGATGAGGAACAAATACATCACATTTTAGAAATAAGAATGGAGCATGCAAAGATGCTGTGTTGTTTTTAAACCTAAACCTTTAAATTTTATTTTTATTGTAGCACTAGAAATAGTCCAGGCAATTAACTACAACAAAAATGTGACCACACATTATTATTCAGCAATATATGCCTCTCATTTGGTACACCGTATGAAGAATACAGAAAGCCAGAAAGCTCCAACTCTGTCTCACACTCACTGAATCTAAAATAGAGAAGATAGTATAAAATTCTGGAGGTAGTCGCTCTGAATTAATTTTTATAACCCACCTGAATAATGCCTCTAAGATATGTAAATCCTGAACACTTCAGAAATAACAAATCATTTCATCATGGAAGATTATTGGCTTAAAGAAATGAATATGAAGACTTTACATCTTTATATGTCTCACTGTTAAAAAAGCTACTGAGGATATTTCACTAACTGCACTCTTACCTCAGGTTAATGCTGCCAAAATACCTGTACTTTTATATATTTCTAGAGGGAAAAGTTCCTTAGAAATAATATCTTTTTCTAAAGAGAAGCAAGTTTGATCATTTTTGCTGGCAAATCTAAAATGTCTCCCAAAGAGTCATCATCTCACGTAATCGTGAGTGTGTTTATAACTGCGAAGGTGTATGTTCCTTGATTAGAGGGACTAGCGGTGAAAGAGGAAGCTTCAGGCCCTGGTCTTTGGGGCAAGGGTCTGCCCTGCCTCAGGATCGGTTGGTTGCTGGTTTTTCCCGGCCTCCATGTGTTCACTGCTTCCCGGATCTCCTTTCTGACCCGACTTGGAACAGTCAAGGCATCTCCATTTGTCATTTCCTGGTGAGAGAACCTGTGCATTCTTTCTTTACCTGTGTGAATAGACCACCCAATGCTTTCACTTCTTAGAAATGCCTAAAATTTCTTTGTCTCTGAGGCTGATCAGTTAAGTCATTTAAAGGAAGGTACAGGTACTTCCTCATCCAACCCACCCCAGGATCAGGGGAGCTTGCATCCATCCTTGCCTTGGTCTCACCTAGGATGGAGGTCTAGGCAGGGGGTCTGTGTGTGACAGATCAGGTCAGTGAGCAGCCGTTAGCCCCTGGCAGTTGCTGGGCACCGTTACCATACAACCCATTACTAGGCAATGGTTATGGGGAGATCTCTAAGGCCTGGTGGTTAGAGTCACCCTTGGAGGTCCGACTCAGCCATTGGTCAGCACACCAGTGGGCCCTGCCCCCAAGTGAGCAATAGTCAATGAGCAATCATTAGTGGGGACATTTAGTCAAGGGTCAACCAAGATAATCATGATGGTGTGATCACCCACCTAGAAACAGACATCCTGGAATGTGAAGTCAAGTGGGCCTTAGGAAGCATCACTACAAACAAAGCTAGTGGAGGTGATGGAATTCTAATTGAGCTATTTCAAATCCTAAACAATGATGTTGTGAAAGTGCTGCACTCAATATGCCACAAATTTGGAAAACTCAGAATGGCCACAGGACCAGAAAAGGTCAGTTTTCATTCCAATCCCAATGAAAGGCAACACCAAAAATGTTCAAACTACTGCACAAGTGTACCCATCTCACACGCTAGCAAAGTAATGCTCAAAATTCTCCAAGCCATATGCTTCAACAGTACATGAACTGTGAACTTCCAGGTGTTCAAGCTGGATTTAGAAAAGGCAGAGGAACCAGAGATCAAATTGCCAATATCCACTGGATCATCAAAAAAATGAGAGAGTTCCAGAAAAACATCTACTTCTGCTTTATTGACTATGCCAAAGCCTCTGACTGTGTGGATCACAACAAACTGTGGAAAATTCTTCAAGAGACGGGAATACCAGACCACCTGACCTGCCTCCTGAGAAATCTGTATGCAGGTCAAGAAGCAACAGTTAGAACTGGACATGGAACAACAGACTGATTGCAAATCAGGAAAGGAGTACATCAAAGCTGTACACATATTGTCATCCTGCTTATTTAACTTCTATGCAGAGTACATCATCAGAAATGCTGGACTGGAGGAAGCACAAGCTGGAATCAAGATTGCCAGGAGAAATATCAATAACCTCAGATATGCAGGTGACACCACCCTTATGGCAGAAAGTGAAGAAGAACTAAAGAGCCTCTTGATGAAAGTGAAGGAGAGTGAAAAAGTTGGCTTAAAACTCAACATTCAGAAAACTAAGATCATAGCATCTGGTCCCATCACTACATGGCAAATAGATGGGGAAACAGTGGAAACAGTGACAGACTTTATTTTGGGGGGCTCCAAAATCACTGCAGGTGGTGACTGCAGCCATGAAATTAAAAGACACTTGCTCCTTGGAAGAAAAGTTATGACCAACCTAGACAGCATATTAAAAAGCAGAGACATCACTTTACCAACAAAGGTCCATCTGGTCAAGGCTATGGGTTTTCCAGTGGTCATGTATGGATGTGAGAGTTGGACTATAAAGAAAGCTGAGCACCAAAGAATTGGTGGTTTTGAACTGTGGTGTTGGAGAAGACTCTTGAGAGTCCCTTGGACTGGAAGGAGATCCAACCAGTCCATCCTAAAGGAGATCAGTCCTGGGTGTTCATTGGAAGGACTGATGCTGAAGCTGAAACTCCAGTACTGCAGCCACCTGATGCAAAGAGCTGACTCATTGGAAGAGACCCTGATGCTGGGAAAGATTGAAGGCAGGAGGAGAAGGGGCAACACAGGATGAGATGGCTGGATGGCATCACCGACTCAATGAATGTGAGTTTGAGTAAACTCCAGGATTTGGTGATGGACAGGGAGGCCTGGCGTGCTGCAGTCCATGGGGTTGCACAGAGTTGAACACGACTGAGTGACTGAACTAAACTGAAACAAGTGATGGTCAAGAGGAGAGTAAGCTAAGAAGCGGATCTCAGCTTTGTCCCTGGGGCCCTCCAGCTCACCTGGCTTCAGGCCAGCAGGTGAGCTGGGGTCTCAGGAAAGAGGCTTGTGCTGTTTCCTGCAGGGCTCCAGAGCCTGGTCAGGCTGCCCACTGGCTGGGCCTAGGCCTTGAGGCAGCATGAATCTCTCCCCATCCCCACCTCTGTGTCCTCACGGCAGCTGAGTCTGCATGAGAGGTGGTCTGTAGGACCTGCCCCCTCAACCTCGCTGCTTGGGAGGCCTGAGGAGCCTGAGGGTCGGCTGGGTCCTGGCTGCCTCAGCGATGACACTGGATAGGGTCTGGGGATCTGGCCCTGAGGGAACTGCCAGCTGAGATCCGCCTCCTCAGCCACACGGGAAACTGGCCCTTTCTTGTCAGAACAGAGACTAACCCTTGTTTGGTGGAGATTCACAGCAACACGGCTACCTGACCGTGACCTGACCTCAAGACCAAAGGCTCTGACACCAAGACATTTGCAACAGTTCATCCCGCCCCACCCTCCCCTTTCCGAGAAAAGGGCTTTGCTGAGAGCTTTGGGGGAACTGGGGGTTTTCAAGGCATGAGACACCCTGTCGCCTTGAGGGGCCCCCAGCACACCTTTCTCCGCTCCAAACTCCGATGTTTCCATGTTGTTTGGCTTCCCTGTGCGCATGGGGTTGGTTTCGGTCACATGGTTTCCGGAGCTAAGACTCCGGATCAGAAACTGAATGTTTTCAGCACCTCACAGGCCTCTCTTTCGCCGGCGCTCCAGTTCTGGGTGTAACTGTGCGCCTCTCACTGACATTTCTGGGGCACTGGGGGTGCAACCTTCACCCCCAACTGCATGACATTGGAGCTACTGAGATTCCTTTGAAAACCACTGTCCACAGCTTTGAAAACCCACCTTCCTTGACTTTTCGCAGGGCCTGTCAGCCTGCAGGGATGCAGGAGGCATCTCTGCTTCCTGACTTTGGGCTTCTAGGCGAGTCTAGCTCCAAATGCTTCTAGAAGTTTCTCCCCTGTGCCCTCTTCTCCTTTCCCAATATTACCCGAGGAACCAAGCTTTCCAGCACCTAGGACTTCCCTCCCCCTTTTCTGTAAGGTTTCTGTTATGTGCTAAATGTCTGGCTCACCCGTTTATAACAATCTTTCTATCAGGCAGTTTTCCTCCTGGTGACCCATCCTCCCTGAGGAGCCTGCAATGTGGGCAGCCCCTTCTTGGCCTGTCGGGACCTGCTGCAAGTCTAATACATAGACTTGTGGGATTCTTTTTTTTAAGATATTAAAGCAAAAAAAAAAGATATTAAGGCATAATTCAGTGAAATTTATTCTAAGGGGATGTTTTTAACTTTTGTACTTTTTCTGTTGCTCAGTTGCTAAGTTCTGTCTGACTCTTTGCGACTCCATGCACTGTAGCATGCCAGGCTTCCCAGTACTTCACTATCTTTCTTAGGTATCTATATTTTATCAGCTTACATTTGAATGCCTAAATTTGCCCTGAAAGTATCACATAAAATTGTATATTTATGAATGAAAGAAAAGGAGATGTTTAGGGTCATGTTTAAAAATAATGAAGCTAAAGTCGGAGGTTCCAGCTGCTTCTAGTGCAAGTTACTTCATTAGGCTTGTTTCTGTATTGTAACTTGGCTTAGAATACCTACCTCTTAGAGTCAATGAGTTAATTGGACAATATTGGGAAAGTCTTTAACCTGGTACTTGGATTATTTATCTAAGATTTTTTTTCATTTATTTTTATTAGTTGGAGGCTAATTACTTTTATTTAAGATTTAGAATTACTCTTATTATTTGTTGCTGATCAGTTGCTAAGCCACGTCCAGCTCCTTGCAACCCCATGGACTACAACACGCCAGGTTTCCTTGTCCTTCACTATCTCCTGGAGTTTAATGCAAACTTATGTCCATTGAGTTGGTGATGCCATTCAACCATCTCATTCTTTGTCACCCCCTTCTCTTCCTGCCCTCAATCTTTCCCAGCATCAGGGTCTTTTCCAGTGAATCAGTTCTTAGCATCAAGTGGCCAAAGAATTGGAGCTTCAGCTTCAGCATCAGTCCTTCCAATGAATATCCAGGGTTGATTTCCTTTAGGATGGACTATTTTGATCTCCTTGCTGTCCAAGGGACTCTTAAGAGTCTTTTCCAGAACCACAGTTAAAAGTATCAATTCTTCAGTGCTCAGCCTTCTTTATGGTCCAGCTTTCACATCCCTACATGACTACTGGAAAAACTATAGCTTTGAGTATATGAACCTTTTCTGGCAGTGATGTCTCTGCTTTTTAATATGCTAAGTTCATCATAGTTTTTCTTCCAAGGAGCAAGTGTCTTAGTTTCATGGTTGTAGTCACCATTCACAGTGATTTTGGAGACAAAAAAAATAAAATCTGTCATTGTTTCCTATTATTTAGGTAAATGAATAGTCATAATTATCATTATTGCCAATTTTAATTTTCTTTTTAATTTTAATATTTTCTTTTAATTTTAATTAATATTAAAATTTTAGTATTTTTAGAATAACTAAATAGACTCACCATATGAGGATGCAGAAAGCTTAAGCAATTATTCAAGCCTCCTATTTCCATCTTAATTATGTGAAAACTTTAAGTGAAATATTTGAGCAAAAAAACATATTGCTGAAATTGGGCCAACTCTGCCCACCAGAGAAGTCATAGTCACTGTATTTAATAACTCTGTGTGTGTGTGTGTGCTCAATCACTGAGTTGTGTCCGATTCTTTGCAACCCCAAGCACTGTAGCCCTCCAGGCTCCTCTGTCCATGCAATTTTCCAGGCAAGAACACTGGAATGGATTGCCATTTCCTACTCCAGGGGATCTTCCCAACCCAGGGATCAAACCCACATCTCTTGCATCTCCTGCACTGGCAAGCAGATTCTTTACCACTGCGCCTCCTGGGAAGCCCCATTTAATAACTGTAACTTACACAAAATCAGAGACTGGACCAGACCCAGACAGAGCCACTCTTTGGATCACTAAAGCATGAAAGAATATTCTCACTGACCTCCTGGGTACACCAAGTGGGATTAGGGGGAAAAAAATACAATTCATTTTGCAATCCCACAAAACTGTCTCCTTCATTCCTTATAGTTACATATTTTTTGAATATTTATTTATTTGGCTGCATCAGGTCTTAGATGTGGCATGCAGGATCTAGTTCCCTGAACCAGGAATCAAACCTGAGTCCCCTGCATTGAAAGCATGGAGTCTTAACCACTGGACTACCAGGGAAGTCCCATCCACATTTTAAATTTATGAAAGTTCCTCCATCTGTGTTTTTTTTTTTAATGATTCTTCTCTGGTTTTCTTCATCATCTTCTGAAAGATTTACTTATATTTATTTACCCATCATTCTATGTTTTCTATAAAAAGCTTTTTTCAAAGAGGAAGAAAGGAAGTGAGGAAACGAAAATAAACAAAGTGGCAAAAACTCTATTAAAATGTTTTGCTGTATCCAGCCTTCAGCAGTTAGGTTATTTTTCAAATTTACATAAGGACTTATTATCATCCTGACTGCAATCATGTAGAAAATGAATGGGGTATAAAGTACATGAGGCTAATTTAATAAAACGAGCTTTCTTTTCTTGTGAAATCTTTGAAGAAAGGAATCATTAGACAGAGACTTGCCTTGTTTTCACCCAGGTCATGAGGCATGTCAACTTGGAGATGTGCCTTTGGCAAGAAGTCCTTAATTAGAAATTCCTCAAGAGCTGCTCCCAGTAGGTCCTTCCTAAGACAAAAAGATAAAATAACACAGCAAAAAAGCCCTTGCTAGGGATACAACATCCAGGCTGAGGTGAATGAAAGAAATAATTTGCCAACTGCAAAAGGGCAAAGCTGTCATGATGGGATGCTGGATTTTGAATGAGAGTCTCTCCATCATATTAGTAGTAAGTATCATTTTTGTTATTCAACTCTAAACATATACATTGCATACCCTGATTCTTCAGATGACTTGTATAGGAACACTAAGTAACGTGAAGTATTGCTCTGCTTAAAAGACTAAAACTTGTTAGAAAACATCCAGGAGATACACCTTGGTAAATCTTAATTTACTCTTGCAGAATCATGCAAATCATTATTTTTAAAGTCAAGTGGTTTTCATTTGCATCGGGTATGAATGTTTCTGTAAATTGAAGGAAGTGTTTGAATTAGGCTATGACATTGGAATTTTTCTAAAGTATTTTCTGAGTTGATTTTTAAGGATTTCCTCCTTGACATCATTGACTTAACACATTATAGCAATGTTGATTAGGAGGGTTCTGTACTTTTCATTAAATTCCTTAAAGTATACCCCTATGTGTTTCAAATCTTTTTTAATAAAGTTAACAATTTCTTATCATGATGATAACTGTTATGAAACTAACCTATAAGAAATAAGTATATGGAATGATTCTGATTGATATTGAAAAGCTTTTCATTTCACTTAAAAAAAAAAGACCCCAAGAACCCCAAGTGATTTTGAGAAGAAGGAAAGGTTGAAGGCAGTATTGATTGGCTCTTTTTTCCATTCTGCTCTAGCTCTCATGGCTGGGAGTGAATTTATATCTGTTTATCGACACATTCTATTGGTATGAAGAGGAAGAGTCTTTCCTTTATACGCGAGTTATTCTGGGTGTAAGTAGATTTGGGTACTATGCATTAATTATCATTTCAGAAAACAAAATGCATTCGATTCCCCCCAGTTTCCCTGTTTCACTGTATTTCTTTCTTATGTCTTTACATACTGACAGTCAACACTGGCTTGGGCTCGCGCATCTGCAGTCTGCCTGAATTTTAACTGCATGCTAATCCTATTCCCCGTCAGTCGAAACCTTATTTCATTCATGAGAGGGGCAAGTACCGTAAGTACTAAGTTATTTGAAATAATTTCCGTTGTTATGATCTATTAATATAAGTGCTATTGAAAACAAAGATGTACTTCACTACAAAATTCCCAGTAATCCTGTTTAGATTGACATGTGCTTCTTTGTAGAGAGGACACAACAGCTAAAGCTGAAAATCGGAAATTGGTACATTTGATTTGTGTTTTCCTTTTGCCATTGACACCTTACATGACATTGGACTCACTGCTCAACCTTCCCCTGATGCATCTGCTTCATCAGAAAAGAAAGGCTAATAAGATTGACCTGACTCATGAAGATGGAAGCATTAAAACAGCTTGAACTATTACCATTTCTGATTAAAAGGAAACAGATACATAGATGAGTCAAATGCCACTAAAGAAACGTCTCTCTGAGTTTTCAGCCCAGGAAAACACAATTAGTGTACATAGATTTTAGTATGTAAATTTTAACCCCTAGCAGACACAATGGGGCATTTCCTAATTATGTAGATTTCACTGCGTTGAGTGCTTACCTGTGTTTCCTGCCAAACAGAATAATGCACTGTACAGAAAAATGAGACCTTCAACAACCCTTCTAGACTTAATAATTTATCATATAATCATCTTCATAATTTTATGAATATTTAGATGTAGATGAATATAGAGCCTTTCTTTGTGTAATAAGGAATAATTTATAGACTACTTAAACCACATCACTGAGGATGATGGTTATCATCTTCATTTTCTAAATTAGCTGATGCATGATTATTAGCAGGTTTATTCTAGAGTTTTGACTTTTAGCCAAGGAGCTACTAACTCAATCACTTTTATTGAGTTGGAATTTCAGCAAAGCTAGTAATAACCATTTGATTTTGCCTGTTTGACTAATTAATGGCCACTAATTTTTTGTCCAGGTAGGCCCACCTTTAGTAATTTAGAGGGAGAGCCTGAGTCTTATTCTCTTAACTCTCATGACACTGTTATTGCTATGATTTTCCCTGAATAAGACTTTCTAATTTTTGTTACTCTAGTGCTTCAGAGGACCATGGAGGAGGCAATTAGACAAAAATCTCAAATTTCACAAACTGGTTGCCTATGGGATAGTCATTAATGCAAGTAAGTGCTTATTATTAATTGTCTGATTAATTTTATAATACCACACGTTCACTTAATAGTTCTGTTTATTTCCTCCCTGCCAAAGACCCACCCTTAGGTGAAAGAAATCTTTGTCTTCCATCTGACCATACAAACCTTATACAAATGGATTTTTAAATTTCTAATTTACATTCATGCCTTCTCTTCTTTACCAAGCCTTCAATTTGTCAAGGAAAAGTTTATGAAACTTCATCTTCATTTCTGAATAATTAAGCTTGTTGATAATACCGTGGTAAAGATCCACTTGAAAAATAAGCACTTTGTTGTTCAATATAATTCACATCAGAAATAAAATTGACCTATACTCAAAATCCCATTCAGTCATGGGAAAATGACTATCAAGTGGTATCATGGGCAATAAAAAGAAGAAAAGCAAGATCATGTGAACGAGGTTTTGAATAGTATTGAGCTAGTGGATATAAAAGGATCTTGAAAAGATCTGAAGCTTTATAGGCATATAAATTGTTATCACTATTTCTTGAATTAGAAAACAAGAGAGTTCAAGATAAAAGCACTAGAAATTAGCATCCAAGGTCAAGGTTAAACTCTGGTGAGACAGAAACGAAGAGGGGCAACAACCAACTGGCTTGTGGTTTTGTTGGACAACAAAGACATTGAAATAAAAGGCTATCTGAACAATAAAGAGTTATGATTCAGGACTGTTTTCCTCAAACTAATTTAACTATAAAATGTTTTTCTCTTTTGTTTTTATCCTCTCATGCATAAAAAAAATAGCAGAGTAAAAAGAACATTCAAAACAAATATAGATTTAATTAAGCAACAAGACATGACAGACGGTGCCCCAGTGCCAATTAGCACAACTTTGGGTGTGTGCTGAGACAAGTGGGGAGAGCTCCCTACTGGCTGTCTTCAAAGCCAGATTAAGCCAACCCAGGAAGTGTTTGGAAAAGTCCTTCAGTGTTTGTTAAGAATTAAGGGTAAAACTACAGCATGTCCCAGAGAAAACCAGAGAAAGTTTGGAGGACAAAGAGCAGGGCTAATTCATCTTTGTGTTCCAAGGCCTGCATTGGTGCAGAATATGTATAGATGCCAATAATCTTTGATGAATGAGTAAACGCAGGAAGGAATGAAGACTCAGGGAAGCAGATTTAAGCTCAGAAATGGAAGCCTTTGCCAGACCTTGAAAATTATCTGAAATTAGAATAAGGGCCCCCTGAGAGGGCTGAGTTCCCTGTGGGGGGAGCTGTTCTAGTGGAATCCAGATTGCATCTTGGAAAGTGCTTCAGAGAAGGAATTCAAGGAAACTCTAGGCTTCCTTTAAAACCTGAGAACCTTTAATTCTGTTTTAAAGGAGGGGATAAAACACACTACAATGGCAGGAAGAATGCTCACTCTGCAATAGCTTTAAGGCAGAATTGGACTCTAAGAGAAAGTTATAAAGATATTATAGAGAGAAGGAACAAAAAAACCCCAGAGCATCAAAACATGTCAGAAAAGGAATCAAAGAATAAAGGAAAATATGTGTTATGCAATGATTTTTTTCTCCTTAAACCTTTGGGTATGCATATTTCTTCATGCAGAATCATATATCAATAGTACATATATATATATATATATATATATATATATATATATATATATATATATCAGTGATGCGTGTTGAATATCTGCCTCCCGTGCCCAAGATACCATGATAGGAACTATATATAACTTCCTGAAACTGGTACAGTCAGTAATGGTTTCAGAATGGAGCATAATTCACAGGGACAGCAGTTGACTAGAATCAGATGACCAAGTTCTTTTATACGCCTGCTACTGATGGGTTGTGTGATCTCAGATAAGTTCCTTATGTCCTACTCTGTGGAATTAAAAAAAAAAAAAACAATCAATAATGCACTGTATCCATTCTTATGAGATGTGCAGACTAGCTGTCAGGAGTGGACCTCTTGGAAACCTACAGACTTCAGGTCATTTACTGCTGCTATTGCAAAGAGAATCAGCTTGGTGAGCAGGCGCCCATCACCACGCCCCGCCCACTGTGCCCCAGCTCATCTCTCACCACACCCCCTTGCTTTTTCCTCGCTACTGGTGGTCCCCGAGCAGGCTGTGCATTTGCCCTTGCTATTCCCTCTGTCTGAAATGCTTGCCCTCTCCTCTTCACTAGATAAATGGTCACCATATCCAGGGCTCCGTGCTTAGCCAGCTTCCCCCTGAGCTGCCAGATCTGGGCTACTGGGCTTCTTTATCTCTGGGCCCCAGCCACCCCTCCTAGCGCACAGTACAATTTCTCAGACTCCGATCACCTTAAAATGTGAGACTGTGCGTTACGCCTCTTCCCTCTCCCGGTCCCCGCACATAATAGGTCCTCAACAAATCTGGTCTAACCTTAGGATGAGTAGGAAAGTTAACCAGCAGGAAAAAAGAGATCAAGGGATTTCTTGGGACAAGGTGCTCTGTAAGCCTTCAGGAGTTGCCAGGGAACCGGGAGCGTTTTGGGGGTGGACGAAAGATAGAGTGTGGGCAGCGAAGAGACTCAAAATGATGCCAGTCATCCAAGATAATCAATTCACATTCTGCTCTGACAAGACAAAGCAGGATGCCCGTTCTCCCGCTTTCCCTCACAAATCCCTGGAGAGAATCAAGTCTTCTCCCCGGCCCTCTTCTCCTTGAATCCCCACTGTTTGCCAGGCTCCCAAACGTCTCCCGGGGCTGTGCCAGCAGGGTCTGTCGGCTTTTAAGAGCAGAGGCTCCTCGTCTCCCACCGCCATGGCAACCAGCAGCCCTGCTGTTGTTTCCACTCCAGGCAGAGGCAGGAGGGTGCAGAGAGAGCGCTCTGCTTCTCCCAAACCCTGACAAAGCAATTATTACATTTCACATTGACGAAGAAACGCGGCTGGCAACTGTGCTTTTAGGGGGAGAAAAATGCTAAGCCCTGGTTTCATAGATATACCTTTGCTTTTCACATTTTGTCCTTCTGGTAGATTCACTCGGGAGCTGCTGAAAATGTCCCCGTGCTTGCTTTATTAGCATCGCCCATTATGCTGCTTTTCAAATAGCCGACCGGCTTAATAGAGGTGTGTAACCTTGGAAGACGTGCATCCACGTCGAAGTTTGCGTGCCAGACTCTAATTTCTCATCCGTTCCCCTATAAGTTGAACTGCAGGATTTAATTGGTCAAATCATTAAAGGAGGTAATTACAGCCTGGTGAAAGTGGGCTGGGGAGGAGGAGGGAAGAGGCAAACAATGGTATCTATAATCAAGGGCATCACCGAAAATGCAGTGACAGGAACTCTTCTTTTGGCTTCCTGCCTCCCTGCTTGCTTGCCTACGATAAGAGCTGCTGGAGCCTTCTTCAACCACTAATAAATCATTTTCAGAGCCCCATTTTCCCTGGTATAAAAATCATAGTTTTGCTGCCTCTCTGTTCTTGTTAATGCAGATCTTTCTGGACTCTGGCCCACAGTAGACCTTGAAGACCCTTCCAATTGAATAGTAGTGCTTTAAGCCCGAGCTTCCTTCCAGGGGGCTGTGAATGGTGACCCCGGCAGCTCTGTCTGCCCCTGCAGTTGGCATCTGCTAGGTTCCAGGGGTGGATAATGACCCACAGGCACCTCCTGATTAGTTTGTAAACCTCAAGAAACACAATAGAGACAGGTTGAGAGAAGTGACCTCAGAATCGGGATGCTGAGAAAAAGTGATTTGGAGGCCCCACCACAGAGAACAATCCCAGAGGCCCAAACGTTTTCAGACCTGATCCCAAAGGGATGGCTACTGATCTAGTTCTGCTTGAGGCATGTAGAGTTCCAAGGAGGCGTCTCCCCAGTCCTGCCTCACACAATTTAATGTGATTTTCAAATGATTGGCATGCACAGTATGCCAGAGAATATGTGTATTCTTGCAGAAACAAGACCACAAATTTGAAAGTTTGGGGCCAAATTCTGGCTGCAAGAAACACAGCCAGAATTTGTCCCTGGGTCCTTCTTTCTAAAGGCTGCTTAATTAGGAGGTGACTAACTCCAAAATGACTGTTATCACTGACAGGCAGGCAGAAAGATAGCATAGAACTGACCACACTTCCAAGATTCTCCCTCAATTATGCTCCCTTTGATCTCCTGAAAAAGAAAAGGAAGGAAAGAAGGGAGGAAAAGGAACTTTCTCAAGGCAACTGGCTCTAATTGTAGCCTTTATGAATTTTTTTTTATTCACTCTTCAATAAAAGCTCCTTATTTGAACTCCAAAGTTCACACACCAATTAAATGTGCATTTGTAGTGTGTCCAAGATTGCAGCTCTCTTTTAACTGTAAAAAATATTTTGGTAAGAAAAAATAGTGGAAAGACTGAGCCATAGCATTTTTTAACATGGAACTCGGATGGGTTCTGGAAATGTGTACCTTGGGATCTTCCACGCGATCGGTAAGAGGTCCCCTGAGACACCATGAGGAGAGAACCCGTGTAGCTGGTGACACTGGATTTGCCATAAGACTGAAGAAGCTTCTTTAAGACAGTGTTGATTTTGAAAATGTTTTAAAAAGTTAAATTTCATGTTTGCTCTCATATTGGACTGCAGCTCCCTTTCAGATGACAAATGTTCCCAATTAACTTCAAATGGAGACATAGGAGCCAGACAGCTGGAAGGGAGCCTAGATATCATAGTTTAGTTCAACCCACCCCTTTTACAGATGAGAAAACAGGGACTAAAAGAAGTTAAGTAACTGAGACATATCCTCCAGTTTTCTTTCTCCCACATGCTCATACCAAATCGAGTAACATGATTTTGATGACTAAGAGAGAAAAAATAAAATCTTGTCACTATTTTATCATATACTTGAAACAACTGTCACTGTGAACATAGATAGCACAGCTATTCATATTAAAATAACTAAAACGTATAAGTGGAAGAATAGAAAATATAATGTTTTTAAAAGAACAAAAGCCATCTCTCCCCTGATATCTATCAAGTTCCAGCAACCCTGGATTTGGTAGCTGGAATACCTTTGGTTCCAAGCCAAGATTGCAATAAAATCAGGGTACAACCTAAGAGAAAATGGATTCCCAGATGGCTCAGTGGTAAAGGATCCACTTGCCAATGCAGGTGATGCAAGAGATGCAGGTTCAATCCTTGGGTCAGGAAGATCCCCTGGAGAAATTGCAACCGGCTCCAGAATTCTGGCCTGGAAAATTCCATGGACAGAAGAGCCTGGCGGGCTACAGTCCTTGGAGTCACAAAGAGTCAGCCATGACTGGGGAACTGAACGTGCACACGGGCAGCACTGCTCCTGTGCTGGGCTCGGTCGTATCTGACACGTTGTGACTACGTGTACTCTAGCCCCCCAGGCTACTCTGTCCATGGTATATTCAGGCAAGAACACCGGAGTGGCTTGCCATTTCCTTCTCCAGGGTTCAAGCCTGTGTCTCTTGCATTTCCCACATTGGCAGGTGGATTCTTTACCCCTGTACCACCTGAAAAGAAAGAACATGGAGGTAGCTGCAGAAATGAAACATTTAAGATATGAATTTTAAAGTACATAGAAAAAAATGGAAAGAATAGCTTTCAATATATTCCCTGAAGAGCTACCTTGTGAAAAGCATCTTGGGTTTTCATACTCTACCTCGTTAGTTTCTTCAGATTTGTTATGAGAAACCTGGCAATAGGAATAGATGAAGAGCTCAATATCTTTGCTCATGGAATAAATGTACTTAAATTTAGAAAAAAAATAAATTTAGTTCATCAGTGCCAAATGCTCATGTGGAAATCAACCTAATAGAAAGTAGATTGTGACCAACAGCTCATTACATGGGAGAAAGAAGCTATAGAATGTAGACTATAAAAGACCTAGACTTTATCCTGTATTCCTTTTCTGACCATCACATGTAGGTTATGTAATGGTAAATACATCACTTAATTTGGGGCTTGAAGCTCAGTGTCTATTTCTGTAAAATGGGAATAACTCTTCTCTCTCTGGTCTGCTTTAGTACACAGAGGGAGAATTGAAGGAGGTATGAGCAGAGGCATGTGGGTGAAGGGATAAAATGCAGACAGAGGATTTATACCCACCTACAAAGAGGACTCCAAAGATAATCATCAGTCATCAGTCTTAGGAGCTCTTTGACTCTAGATTAAAGACACCAAGTGAGCTATTCAAAGAGTCTAGCTAAGCCCTTAGGAGAAATTCATCTTCAGTAAAGTATAGTGATTATTGATTAGAGAAAAGAAGCAATATAACTTAAAGGTCAAAAGATTGGGCTCTGGCATAGGCAAACAGAGTTTTATCCTACCTTTTCCATCAATGAACTACAGGCCTCTTAATTTATTAAACACTGATCTGTAAAATGGGAATAAGACTAATATTTGAGGATTATGTGAAATCATATGCCTAAAGAATTTGTAACAGCATTTGGAGTATATAATAATATACATTAATGATATAATAATAATATTATATAAATATACTATATATATAATATAATAATAAGTATTCAATGTATGTTATCTAAGAAAAAGATTACTTGTTTTTCAAAACTTTAAGACCATTGTCAGAAAACAGCTATTAGAAAATACTAGACAATGTTTATGTCGAACTAAGAAAACAGTAGTTTCCTTTTTATGTACAGCATATTGCAAGAGACTGCTGCTGGGTAAGCTTTTCTAGCTCCATGGATGCTGGGACCAAACAAGACAGCCCCTTCAGAGGCATGGCCATATATATTGACAAATAGAACATATGAGGAAAGACAGTACCTTTTGGGTGCTCACCTCACTAAATCCATAAGGAGATAGTCAACATCATAGACTCAGAAACACTGTCTCGTGCTTTGCATTCTTAAGTAAAAGCTTCAACCAAAAGTATATTTGAATTGATTTCCAACTTAAAGGCTGTAGAAAAATGTGCAAAAATACATATTAGCAGAGAAAATGCTACTCTAACAATGCTGCACATAGACTGTCGCTCTGGACTTTCTCCCGTTCTGTAATCTCACTCTGCACATCATTACTAAGGACAGGCACGCTCAGTTGCTTCAGTCATGTCTGACTTTGTTACTCCATGGACTGTAGCCCGCCAGGCTCCTCTGTCCATGGGATTCTGCAGGCAAGAATACTGCAGTGGGTTGCCATGCCCTCCTCCAGGGGATCTTCCTAACCCAGGGACTGAACCCGAGTCTCCTGCGTCTCCCCTATTGGCCGGCATATTCTTTACCACTGAGCTACCAGGGAAGCCTTACTAAATTCAGGCTGGCGCTAAGCATGTACCAGGTGTTGAGATTTCAAGATGATCAAGTCTTGATCAAGATGATCAAGTCAAAATCCATCAAGAAACGCAGGTAAAAATAATCAGAACCATAATATCTGGAAAATGTCATCAAGGCATCATCCATGCCTGTGGAACTGAAGAATGCTTGAGAAAACAACTTTTGAATTGGGTCTTAAAACAGGAGGATTGCTTTGCAGGGCAAAAAAGGGAATGGCTCTGTTAAATGGAACTCGGGTGACAGAGAGAAGAGGACAAATAGGAGGTGATATATTTAGATATATTTCTAAATTTATCTGCTACTAGAACCAAATGCCACCGACATGCACAGAAACTCCTGCTCTTTCCTTTTCCCTCACTCCACACACCCACTCCAGTATTCTTGCCTGGGAAATTCCATAGAAAGAGGAGCCGGGTGGGCTACAGTCCATGGGGTCACAAAGAGTCAGACACGACTGAGCTACTGAACAACAACCACACCTCAACTCACAGTGTACAACCAGGGTTGACCCCAGAATTCACCCACACTATAGAGACTTATAATAGTAGAAACCTCTGCAGCTTTTCACTGTGGATGCAGGGGGGAAAAAAAAAAAAAGAAGATGTCAGCTGGGAAATTACCTATCCTCTGGGTAATGAGTTCTCATTTCACACTTGAATCTGATCTCAATGGCGAGTATCATCTGGCCACCCAGCAGGGCTCCCATTGGCAGGAAGAGCCTCAGGATGTTTTTGTCTGAATGCTGTGGCTGCTGGCATCCCCATAGATTTCAGAAGACAAGAAAGTAGCACTGGGTATAGACTCCTTAGGCCAGATGATGCTGTGATCTGAGCTTGTTCTCTTCACTTGGAATTTAGACATCACCAACTCCCAGAATTAGAAAACTAAATTTTCTTCTTAAGAATATACTGAGAGATTTAGTTTCATAAATACTTATTTTGGTCCACTGGGAATAACATATGTAAGTATATGTGTGTATGTGTACATATATGTATATGTATATATATATATTCACTAATATGTATAAAGTAAGAATAAAAAATATAATGTCTGAAAGAGAACAAAAACACTATCTCTTCTGGTATCTATATCATATGTCATATGCATATATATATAAGTGTGTTTGATATACAGTATTCTAGAAAATTACTTTCTGATTTCTTGGGAAAGAAGAGATGTGTGTGTATGTATATCTTCTTATATATATATATAGGGTAGAATATATATATATAATTAGCTTGTGTATCATAATATCTAGTCTATATCCAGAATGATTATACATTTATAATTAAATTATGGTGAATTGAAATTTACTTTATGTCTTAATATAGTTAAAATGAATATGGTGATGGGTTGCACAGCCAAATTAAAAAAAAAAAATGAATGTGCTGAATCATACAGTATCTTCAAAAGTATTCAGTTCATTTCATTCAAGACACTAGGAAAGATGCACAAATCACTCTTCCTTGGAGGTTACAAAAACCAGAACAGAGAAACTTGACCAGAGAGACATTGAGTTTTTGAGTAACTACAAAGGGAGAAACTAACGTGGTGCCTGTTCTGTGTTGTCCCCTACCCATGAGTGAATGAAGTCACTCAGTCGTGTCCGACTCTGCAGCCCCATGGACTGTAGCCCAGCAGGCTCCTCTGTCCATGGAATTTTCCAGGCAAGGGGTACTAGAGTGGGTTGCCATCTCCTTCTCCAGGGGACCTTCCCAACCCAGGGATTGAATCCAGGTCTCCTGCATTGCAGCCAGATGCTTTGCCGTCTGAGCCGCCAGGAGAGTAACCACAAAGGAAGAAATTAACACGGTGCCTGTTCCGTGCCGTCCCCAACCCGTAGCCATCCACATCGTGGCGCATTTGTTTAATCTGGAGCATTACCACTGGAGCCAGTCGCCAGAGGCAGAGGGACTTGTGGCTGCACTTTCCAAACTCGGTGACACGCCAAACGAGACCTACCTCAACCCCATCCGGACCTTCCACACAGTGAGCTCTTCTTGCATGTCACATCGTTTCTCATCCCCTAAATCCTTCCTTTTATGATACCTTTATAAGGAATCCTTTATTTCAAAAGCTTCTGATAATAATTTTTTAAAAGCTAGGGAGCTGGTTTCTGCCAAATGCTAACATCAATTTCACCTTTTAAAAGAAGTCCTTTTCTTCTGCCATCATCGTTGCTAAGAGGTTATGAGCAAGAAAAATTGATGCCACTTAATTAGTTTATAGCCAAAAGAAATAAATAAATACACCTAAACAAGGAATGAAATAACCTATTAAAACTTTAACCTTTAAGTTTTTAAAGTAGCTCATGATTAGATATTTTTTACCAACATTAGAATCATAAAGAACGTGAAGCGCCATCTAAATTAAGGGATGATGAATTGGATGTCTTTATTTTCAGTTTGCAAATTGTTTTCTGGATTGCTTTTCCTGTGTCATTTTTGGCACACAAATGACTAGCTAGTTTGCCAAATCTGATGCTGGACAGAGCAGCTAATTCCATAATGAGACCTGCATGGCCAGTGACATCATTAATGCTAATTAGTTGTGTGCACATGTAAGAAAACCCAATGTGTTACCACAGAAATCTGCCTGAAAAGACATTTCTCTCCTTTAATTCACCCCCTACCTCTGTTTTCCTCATTGATCTAAACTTTTGCCATGTACTACCTACCATATTGCAAAATGTATCCTGCATGTTGACCAAGATCAAAAATCGGTATTGCCCAAGAAGAGCCTAACACAATACTCTCCAAAATGGAAATTCCTCCAATACTGTCTGGGCCATCTCTTTAAGTGACCCTTTTGCCCATTTAGCCTTATTTGAAGAAGCAATATTCAAAGTCTCTTTCTGGGGAAATTCTTCCATGTCACGTCTTCTAATTATCCTACAGTGATTTTGAAAATCAGGCCATTGATCTAGTAGAGCTACATTTTCTTAGCTGACAATAATTAGAAGCTACAGAGGCCCTAAGCCTGTGGGAATGGAATGCCTTTGGTGTACTTATTGGAGCTGCAGGATTTATCTGGGCACCTACTGGGGTTAACTCTGTCCCCCATTAAGGCTCTGGGAACTCTGCTGTTATACATACCCAAGAATAAATTTCTTTTGAAGAGACTACAATAAATTGTATTTATTACAAACACTTTTAAAGTAATTTGAAGTAAATTAAAAATGATTAAGCTACTCCCCATATGGCTATTTCAAAATTTTAAAGGCGATATACAATGTAAGTACTAATTAAGGTCAAGAAACCTTCTAATCTGGGATATTTAGAGAAAGATAGGTACCCATAACACAACATGTACATTATAGAGCATTTCTAACAAGACACAGAGGAATTGTTTTAGATGATCCCTTGCAACTCAAACCAGTCTATAAATATGTCACAAGAAGAGGGAAGTGGGGATTTGCTTTAATAAGCAAAGAAGAATGACTTGAAATTAGCACACCAAGTGATATCAATGGATTTCTAAAATGCCTGAGTACACTGGGAAAAAAAGTCTTTTAAATGTTTTAGACATAACCCTTTCAATTTTATTTCCACTGTTTGCTCTACAAAGGAAAAAATAAACAACAGAGAAGTCCCGGTTTAAGTTACCTCAAGATCTCAAAGTGGCCCAAATCAATGATATTTTACTGACAAAAAGTACAGTGTGCATTTATGGAGCTCATGGTTGTCTCAAAGATAGTAACACAGTGTGTGAATACTAATGACTTGACCAGAATATGGGAAACTCCCAATAAGGCAAAATGTTTTATGATTCATATTCTGAAAAGCTATTTAACCACCCTCTACACTAACAGGTCAGAATTCTGGCCTTGTGTCTATCTGATAAGAATAGCTGTATCTTTATTGATCACCTAGGATTTACAAAGCCGTATTCCAAGCCTCCTGAGGTGGCATGAAAGAAATGCAAGTCATGGTCCTTCCAATTAAAAATCGAGAGCAAGGAATAACTGCCAGGGGAACAGAATGTGCAGCTGCTTTATTAGGGATGCCCCTGAGGGACCTCTTCAGAAAAGTGTTTATTAATGTTAAGATGCAATTAAGCATGGTGAGTCTCATTTTTATTTTAAAAATTAAAAACTTGAAACTCAGGGTTTTTTGGCAGTATTGTATCTTAAAATGCATTTTCATATATTGTCCTAATTTCAATTCAACATCATCAACTTTGGCATGATGGCTGATTTATACAGATGGGAAAGAAAGTAGTTAACAGAATGACACTGGACAAAATTTGAGCATAGTGAATTCCACCCTCAGGTGGCAGAGGAAAGGATAAGTCCCTTGTTAGAAGTGTATGGGGACCCTTTCCAAGGTTAATGTGCTTCTGACTAGTACATTTTGAATTACTCCAATTACTCCCTGTTTGGATTCTCAAATGTTGATCCTAAAATGGAAAAATGGAACTGAGACATTAATGTGATGGTGTTTGTTTCTTTTAGAACACAATCACTGAGTTGCTAACTACAATCGCAGGCATTACTGGCCTATTGATCTCTCTGGCTTTGATCTTGATCATGACCTCTTCCACCGAGTTCATCCGGCAGGTGTCCTATGAATTGTTCTGGTACACACACCATGTTTTCATCATCTTCTTTATCGGTCTGGCTATCCACGGAGCAGGGTGAGTCCTTATGACACTCAGTGAGTCAGATTTTATCTCTGTGAATCTCAGAATAGTCTTAGAAAGTCTTTTGGATGGAGGAGCATGACATGCAGGACAGATGGACACAGAGAATGTATGAAAAAGCAAATTCACTGTGCCAAACATAGTGGATAAAAAAGCAATATAGATGGTTAAGGACTTCATTTTCTCTAATTAATTCTGTTGGGGAATCTTGACAGGTATATGAGAATTTTAATGAATACTGGATAACAATAGATCTATATTTTATTTAGAATCTATTTCCACAATCCAATTTATATGGGAATCATAGGGAAATATATTTTTGATACCCAGATTTTACTTTTGCTGGGCTAAAATTATCCACTAGAAAACCCAGTGTGGTGGAGGGGACAGAGTGTGAGATGACCAGCCTGATCTAGGTTGTGCCACTGGTCACCAGCGTGACCACTTGCAAGCCTTTTCAATTTTTTGAACCTCAGTTTCCCCATCTGGCATCTAGGATTCCTTTTTGCTCAAACATCCCATAAAATGCTATTCTGGCATTCGACACCCACCTGATACTCTTAGTTCCTTCATCAGGAAGCTAGAGTAGCAGCATCTGAAGTATAGGACCTTCAAAGATAATGTTTTTAATTCTTTAAATGTTACCAAAATTGTGCAGGAGACAATGATCAGAACCATTCCCAAGAAAAACAAATGCAAAAAGGAAAGATGGCTGTCTGAGTAGCTGTACAAATAGCTAAGAAAAGAAGAGAAGTGAAAGGCAAAGGAGAAAAGAAAAGATATACCCATATGAATGAAGAGTTCCAAAGAATAGCAAGGACAGATAAGAAAGCCTTCCTAAGTGAACAGTACAAAGAAATAGAGGAAAACAGTAGAATGGGAAAGACTAAAGATCTCTTCAAGAAAATTAGAGATACCAAGGGAACATTTCATGCAAAGACAGCACAATAAAGGACAGAAACTGTATGGACCTAACAGAAGAAGAATAGATTAAGAAGAGGTGGCAAGAATACATAGAACTATACAAAAAAGATCTTAATGACCTGGATAGCCATAATGGTGTGATCACTCAGCATCAGCCAAACATCCTGGAATGTAAAGTCAAGAGGGCGTTAGGAAGCATCACCACGAACAAAGCTAGTGGACGTGATGAAATTACACCTAAGCTATTTCAAATCCTAAAAGATGATGCTGCGAAAGTGCTGCACTCAATATGCCAGTAAATTTGGAAAACTCCGCAGTGGCCACAAGACTGGGAAAATGTCAGTTTTCATTCTAATCCCAAAGAAGGGCAATGCCAAAGAATGCTCAAACTACCACACAATTGCACTCATTTTGAATGCTAGCAAAGTAATGTTCAAAATCCTCCAAGCTAGGCTTCAACAGTTTGTGAACTGAGAACTTCCAGATGTTCAAGTTGGATTTAGAAAAGGCAGATGAACCACAGATCAAATTGCCAATATCTGTTGGATCACAGAAAAATCAAGAGAATTCCAGAAAAACATTGACTTCTGCCTCACTGAGAATGCTAAAGTCTTTGACTGTGTGGGTCACAACAAACTGTGGAAAATTCTGAAAGAGATTGGAATACTAGATCCATCTTACCAGCCTCTTGAGAAACCTGTATGCAGGTCAAGAAGCAACAGTTAGAACCAGACATGGAACAACAGAACAGTTCCAAATTGGGAAAGGAGTACATCAAGGTTATGTATTGTCACCTTGCTTATTTAAATTATATGCAGAATACATCATGCAAAATGCCAGACTGGATGAAGCACAAGCTGGAATCAAGATTGTTGAGAGAAATATCAGTAACCTCAGATATGCAGATGACACCATCCTTATGGCAGAAAGGGAAGAGGAACTAAAGAGCCTCTTGATGAAAGTGGAAGAGGAGAGTGGAAAGGCTGGCTTAAAACTCAACATTCAGAAAGATCATAGCATCTGGTCCCATCACTACATGGCAAATAGATGGGGAAACAGTGGAAACAGTAACAGACTTTATTTTTGGGGGGCTCCAAAGTCACTGCAGATAGTGATTGCAGCCATGACATTAAAAGACACTTGCTCCTTGGAAGAAAAGTTATGACCAACCTAGAGAGCATATTAAAAAGCAGAGACATTATTTTGCCAACAAAGGTCCATCTAGTCAAGTCTATGGTTTTTCCAGTAGTCATGTATGGATGTGAGAGTTGGACCATAAAGAAGGCTAAGCACTGAAGAATTGAAGCTTTTGAACTGTGGTGTTGGAGAAGACTCTTGAGAGTCCCTTGGACTGCAAGGAGGTCCAACCAGTCCATCCTAAAGGAAATCAGTCCTGAATATTCATTGGAAGGACTGATGCTGAAGCTGAAACACCAATACTTTGGCCACCTGATGCAAAGAACTGACTCATTGGAAAAGACTCTGATGCTGGGAAAGATTGAAGGTAGGAGGAGAAGAGGACAACAGAGGATGAGATGGTTGGATGGTGTCACTGACTCAACAGACATGAGTTTGAGCAAGCTCTGGGAGATGGTGATGGACAGGGAAGCCTGGCATGCTGCAGTCCACGGGGTTGCAAAGAGTCAAACATGACTGAGTGACAACAGACTAGCTTGTCACATAGTAATTATTTCTCAAATTGATGCCTTTTTCCCATGTTAAAATTTTAAAGCACGTTCATATAGTGTATGATCAATTTGACCCCAACAGTCCTGTCCAATGAAGATGGTGCTGTTATTCCAATTTCATAAGGAGGAAATAGATGCTCAGAGGGTTAAGTGATTCAAAATCCAAGGACAAGTAAATAGCAGAGTCAGACGCAAGACACTGGCTTTCAGACAACCCACCCTTTAGTGGTAACAAGCCCTGGAGATCAGTCCCTACTTACGTTAATAAAACATGCCTCAACACTTGCGAGAATGTGAATGGTGATATTGCAAAGCCCTCCGTGGCTCGCCAGCAGCTCCTCCTCTGTTACGCACACTCGTTGGACACTCCGTCCTGCACCCATTCTCCCACCCTAGCAGCTGCTGAGTGCAGGGGGCTGGTCTCAGAGGTGGGCTCTGTTACTGCCCAGGTCTGGAAGGGCAAACACACAGCGACAGAGACTGGATGGCGGGCAGAGACAGTCACACACCTCGTGGGGATGCGGGGCCCTCTGGGCAGTTCTTCTCAGTTTACACCTCCCAGCAAGTCAGCTGCCTCCTCCAACCTCCCAACCCATCCTAGATGCACCCCTAATCTTAGCCTCCCCTTCTTGAAGGGGGTCTGTGTGCCTCCCACTGGCTCTGCCCAGTTAAGAGCTTCCTTATTATCCATTAGCTTTTCCAACACACAAACACAGAAGGAAAAATTACCCCTAGCAGCATATTCAACTCTAAATTAACTGGCCATCCCTCGGCTAATCTTTAGAAACCTGGTCAGTCACTGTTCACATTGACCCTGCTGCTTGGCTGAGGGCTTTCTAGCCTCTTTCAACTTTAAAATACCTGCACTTGACTCTCCTGAATGTGTCATCCTTCACCCTGACTGTTTGTATTTGGGGGATGGGGTGGGTGGTATGTAGTCCCCAAGCCTTCCACCCCAAAGGCTGTCAGGCCTTCCTTTCTCTCTGAGTTCTTCTGCCGATGCCAGAGTGTTAACCCCTGGAGTTCACTTGAGAGCTCTTCATAATTCACATGTGTCTAGAAGACCTCTTCACAAAAATTATGCATGCATTGCCCTGATCCTTCCTCCTCGGCATTCACTCCATGGTGCATTGTAGGAGCACAAGAGGATTTCAATGGGCAGTGTTTCACTGGAGATATTTTTTAATATCCAAATAACATTTCACAAGATGAATTTTTTTTTTTTTTTTTTAGTCATTTTAACTTAGTTGAAAGGCTTATTTTGGGATAAGGGCCTCATTTAATCTTCTCAGCTTGAAGTATTCTACAGCTACTGTTTACAGCAAAAAGTAATTTGCAAATTCTATACAAAAATGCCAAGTAAAGTAGGATTATTGCAATGTGTTAAAGCCCACTAATCTTCTTATTATGGGATGGCATAGATGAAGACATAAAAAGTTTAAAAATTTTTAAAAAGATGCTTGCTGCATTTGAGAAATGTTCTGAGGTCCCTTGGGATGCAAGAAGAAATGTCTGAGGCCTGAGAAGGAAGGTGTTAAAATTTACAGATGCTTTTCATCTGGCTCCTGTATTTTATTCACTCGTCCTATGTCTGGGCATCATTTACTCATGGGAGATTCACAGATAGTTTTGCTCATCTAACTCAAATGGATGTTATCAAGTTTGGATGACTTCCATAAAACAGACTAGGACAAAGGCCAGGATGGCAGTTCTCCAGGCCACTTCCAAGGGCATTGCTGCACCCTCCTCCCAGGCAAAAGGGGATGTGTTACTCTACGGGACCCAGGGCCTGAGTAGCCTAGTGTGATGCTTTGTGTGATGCTAAGCTTTCTCTGCAAAGACCATGTTCCTCAAAAAATAAACCCATGTATTTTACTCATAAACACCTAGGAAGTGAGCAACGCCTAGGTTGTATGACCTCAGTACCCCATGCATCACAGCCTGTGCACCAGTAGATAAAGGGAGGAATTTGCCCCGAAGCAAATTGTTTGGGGCCAGTTGATACCACATCTGTAGGAAATCTAATATAACAGGATCACAGGACTCTTGATCCAGTGCTCCATTCATGAAGGCCAGCTTCTTTTTTCACTCTCCAATTCAACAGCATCGTCTTGAAAGGCGCATTTTACATCGACCTATTTGGACCCCATCAAAAACTAAGCCTGCTCTGGGTCACTGGGGGGACATATACCATTATTCAGGGCACTTCTTTTGACTTCTTCACTTGACAACTTGTAGGTGCTCAGAAACAAACCAGGAAAGGAAGAAGTACAATAAATTTGCAAAAGACCCAAATAGTACAGTTAGCCAATTAGCCCGAATCAGCAATCAGGACAAGATGTAACCTAATTAGATTCAACAGTCTACAAAAGGATGTGTTCAAACAATTTCCTTCATTATGAATTCTCTAATGTAGACACTTTCAATTTAACACAGGATACCACCGAGGGGCACTTCTTTTCTGGGCTCTTCAAAGTTACTCGAAGCATCTTAAATTCCTATTTTTAAAGAAGCTCAGGGAAATGCATCCCAGCCCAGATTGCAAGACAGTGGAAGTGTTATTGTAGAGTCCATCATAGTCTATGTATCCGTGGCAATCACAAGGCACAAAATCAATTTCAAATCTGAGGGGTTTATTATTATTATTATTTTTTAATAACAAGCCGGATTGTTCGAGGCCAAACCCCCGAGAGTCTCCTGCTGCACAACATCAGCTTCTGCAGAGACCACCTGGAGGAATGGCAGGCCCGGTGCCCCGCGCCTCAATTTTCTGGCAAGGAACCTTCGGTAAGACTGAGCCCAGGAGCTTTTTAAAAATAGCTGTTGCCACAGTTAAAATAGCTAGAGCTTTTACATGCTTGAAAAAAAGAACAGCCCGTGTCACCACAAGACAAAGCCAACTCTTTATTAAGAGTGCTAATGGAGGACTCGAGTTATGGATAATTTCAAGAGAGATCTCCTGCCAAAAGCACTCTGTTAATTTTGAAACGTGTTCTTCCACTTACATTTAAATATGGATGTCTGAGAGCGTGGGATTCAGAGCCCCACACGCACAACCCTGACTCTGGAGGAGTCAGAAAGCGGTGGGCTCGCCACGCTCAGCTCTCTGCACAATCAGCTACCTGATGCCCTGGGCGACTGCCCACTCCATCTTGAGGACTAAGAGCATCCCGTCTCAACGAAAGTCAGGCAGCACCCAAGTGAAAATCAGGCCACCTTTGCAAGCTTGCCTTCTTTCTTTCCACAACTTATGAGAAGGAAAGAAATTGAAAGTACATACATTTACTTCCTCTTCTAATTAAGCTTCTATTCCTGAAATAATGACAATATTAGACCAAAATAGACTTAATTAGAGTAGATAATAGTGTCCACAAGATCTCAAAAGCAAGATTTCCTGGGTATGCTGTCAGGATGACAGTTGATGGCATGCTGCTGCTGCTAAGTCGTTCCAGTCATGTCCGATTCTGTTTGACCTGATAGACGGCAGCCCACCAGGCTCCTCCATCCCTGGGATTCTCCAGGCAAGAACACTGGAGTGGGTTGCCATTTCCTTCTCAAATGCACGCATGCCTGCTAAGTTGCTTCAGTCGTGTCCGACTCTGTGCAACCCCATGGACAGCAGCCCAGCAGGCTCCTCTGTCCACAGGATTCTCTAGGGAAGAATACTGGAGTGGGCTGCCATTTCCTTCTCCCAGTTGATGGCATAGATAAACAGAAATAATAATTTTCTTCGGTCTCCTCATGTCTTAGAGCAATGCAAACCTGGGGACAGCTGGGTAATGCATAAAAGAAAGCGAATGAAGCCAGCAGATTAAAATGAGGAGGAAACAAGGGACAAAAAGGTGCACATTTGCTCTCGGTCGTGTCTGACTCTTTTGCACCTCTGTGGGCGGTACCCACCAGGCGCCTCTGTCTTGGGATTTCCCAGGCAAGAACACTGGAGTGGGTTGTTATTCTCTTCTCCAGGGGATCTTCCCCACCCAGGGATCGAACTACATCCCTTGAATCTCCCGAATTAGCAGGCAGATTCTTCACCACTGAGCCACCTGGGAAGCCAAAAGATATATATCATTTAAAAATGGGATAATAGGATATAAATGGTGAGGATTCAGGAAATTAAGTCATCAACATATGAAGAATATAATGACTGACACTTTCAAAAATCCTCAACTCTATTCAATGAAACACTGGATTTTAAGGATGGAAACTGCTAGAAGGAATGTTTAAAACCAAGAGAAGTGGAATAGATGTGCCCATTAGACTGTGGTTCTTTTAATGGCCAGTATAGATTGTCTCTGTCTTAAACTCAACTATCGGGAGCCACTACCCAGCCTGCATATTAATGAGGAACATGAATGCCTCTCTCAAATGTTCAGCTACAGTGTCTCCATAAAAAAATCAATACTCTCCCACACCTCATGAATACAGACTAGAGCCCGCTCCCAGCAGCGCTTGCTGACATTAATTACCATGAGAAGGGGGGACGTACCCACCTCTCTGCTCACTCTCCCATGCTGTACCTCCTTGCACACCCAAACTCGTGTTGTCACTCTTTCCCATTATTTTTAATGGATCCTGATTCAAAGCGTGTGTGGGCTGTGCAATTACCGCTTGGCTGAGCTGTACAATATTCTTTCTGTTGTCTGAGAGACACCAAATCCAAAAGGCATCCCAAGGACAAGAAGGGTCCCTGCGCCTCCCTGCATCACGCCTACCCTGTCTATGCAGGCCTCCGTCTCTTCCTCTCTGCCTCTCTTGACTCAGTGCATTTTCATGGTGCTTTCCCCAATAGAATATTTATCAGTTCACCTTTAGGGGTGCACCTACTCTCCTACTCCTCCCAAAGCTGAGAGTGCTGCATGCGTCACCTCTACGAGCTGAACTGATCAAAGGAACCAATTATATCATTATTTCGCAATCCCCTTTGCCCCTACTTGTCTCACTCCCTCTTTCTTCCCAAACTCACAGACACACGCTGCAAGACTCCAGACTAGAATTCCTCATGCCATCCCTCTCAAAAGATGTCTGGTCTCCCTTAGCCTATTTCATTTAACTGCAGCTTTAACAAACAATAATAATAATGATGATGACTGGCACTTTTTAATTACTAAGGCATGATGCCAACAGTATAGGGAAAAGCTTTAGCTGAGGTAGAGTTAATTCAGCAAACTCTTGCCAACTGGCTGTTATATACTTGGCATTGCGCTAGATGCAAGATTCAGGGATGTGGTTCCCACCCCCTGGAAATCCTATTGTCTCGAAAAAGAGGCCATTCATAAACACACACATAAAATAAAATCAAAGCCAGCATGTTCTTATTTTCTGGTAGGAATGAAAAACCAGGAGTGAAAGTAGAGGAAACAAGTTTCATTACTGCAGCTTTTAAATCAACATGGTTTTATTTCTACCATAAAATACTCACTGTACCGTGACTTTTTCAGTATTTTTTAGAGAAGAAAATATAAAGCTAAAAACCCACAGAGTCTTTTAACATTAAAGAAACTTAGATACTAAATAGCCCTGGCCCTTTATTTATTAGATGGAAAAATTGAGGTCCAAGGAGTTTTCATTTCTTACCTATGGTCACAGAGGGCATTCCAAGCAAAATCACATCAAGGAGCCAGAGCTTCTAACTCTCTGGCCATGAACTTTCACCTCTATGCTCTTCAGCATTCATTTTGAATCTGTGGCCTTTTCCCACTCCTCATTTTGCCAGCTCTCTGCTGCTATCCACAAGTGTATGCCCCCAACATTGTATTCACCTCTGTGAGCGAAGTTGAAACATTTAAAAGCTTGGAGGGAACCCAAATAATAGCTTCCTTCAACTCTCCCATTTTATAAGGCAGAAAAGTTGAGCGTAAAAGGACCCAAGATTTTCCTAAAGGCATAGGACAAGGGATGGCAACCCCAAGACCAGAACCCAGGTCTTCTGAGGCCCATTCCAAGACTCACCCCATCACATGTCCCTCCTGCTCTGGGCTGTCCCTTCTTCTTTTCACTCGCTCTTGCCTTTCCTGGTCATTCCTGTTGGGAAATATATCTTTGAATATTCATCTCTGGCCATCTTCTCCTCCATCTCTAATTTCCAGGGGCTCCAGGAATATCACAGTATAACTAAACTGGGCTTTCTCCTCCTGGAGCAATTTATATACTAGACAGAGATAGTGGTAAGGATTAATAGCTTACATTCACCTTCTTGAGTAACCGTACAAAGAAAAATAATCCATTCCATTTTATCAACATGGAAAAAACAGAAACCATGACTGACTTGACACCAACAAAATGAAATGTGTGATGTCTCAAAACTTTCTAAAATGGGCATGGAAGATTATTTGTAAAAATACATAGAGACTATGGGAGTGTTTTTTGCAAATCTCTCTCTTAGCTCATACAGAAAGAATTGCATCCTTGCTATCTTTTCTGTAAATATCCAAGCCTATTCTCAAAATACTTTCTGGTTCATTCAAGCATAAGAGACCTAAGGACTCACTGCTTTGGTCCAACCCCATCCTTCATGTCTACCCCTTCCTGCCTTTTTCCCTTACTCTGATCATCATGCCCACCTCACCCACAGCATAGGTGGACAAAAGGTTTTATTCTCTCGGCTATTCTGAACACGTTGCTGAATCCCACTGAGGCAGAAAAGAATAAGTGGGTCAAATTGCTTTGTGTTGCCTACATAAATGGAGCCTTTATCAGGCAAACAAGAGGCTCCCAGGGAAAAAGCACAGAAGGTTGAGGTAGGTGAGAAAAGGTGCCATGCAAACAGACCTAGAAATAAACAAAAGAGCTTCGAAGAAACAAGAAAGATAACAAAAGCAAAAATATGCTGAAGGGCTTGTGACCCACCAACAGACAAGACAGAGAAGGATAATAAGTAGGGGAGTAATGAGCAAGGAAGATGATGAGTCAGTCGGTGAAGGTTTAGTGAATATCTGTGTTCAAGAGAAAGGGACGCCCTTCCTGCTACTAAGATAGGATTCTAAGAGTAAGGTTCAGTGGATTTAGAATTCCAAGGAGGGAACTGAGGGAAACTAGGAGAAGGCTTGGATTCTACTCCTGGCTCTCTGCGACCTCACTCCATGTCCCTGACAATGTATACCCATTCTTGGAATGTTGTTTTTTCTTCTTTAAAAGAAGAACTAGGCTAGATTTCCAAGAACCTTGATCATCCTACAATTCAGTGAATTAATGAGTCTCTAATGTGAAGCAAGCAACTCTTCTTCATTGAACAGAAAGAAGCATGATTACATGGGAAGAATACAGGCTGGGTAGTCAAGCCCATCTGGGTTCACATCTTCACTGTGAACCTTGTTTATCACCTTTGTGACCCTGGACAAATTTGTGTCATCTTGTTGAGCCTCAGTCCCCTCTTCTGCAAAATAAAGAGAATATCATGTGCCTCAGAAGGTTGTTTGATTAAATTTGAAGATTAAAGCTTCAAAATTTTTAAGTTCCTATTCCTTCCCTTTTAAGGAAGCAGACACCTTATGTTATAACCCAACCCCTGATACAAGGGTAGCCTACCAGTAAACTGAAGCTCAATAAGGCAGATTATACTCAGAAAAGGCTAACACAGAATGGAAATGTTCCCTGTCACAATTCTCCAGACAAGTATTGAGGCTTCTGTCCTGATTCTGTTGATCTAGATTTACAACACTGAGAAACTAACTTTGTTTTATTTCAGATAACACTGACTATGCCCATGTGTGTGAAAGTGTGTATGTGGGTGTGTGAGTACATGGGTATATGCGTGTGTGAGAGTGTGAGTTGTTTTAGGCAGACCCGCAAAGTTATGATGCATTCTTGGCCCCCAAACTACTATTTGAAATGTTTTTTATTGAATTTCTTATGTCCTATGTTGACTCAGTAATGTAGTTTATAAGCCTTTGACTTTGGTTGAGTTTGGGAGCATTTATGACCCTATCATATATAACATAAACATCAATCTACTTTCTATTTCTTTGCAAATTCAATTATTTCTAATTATATAAAGGCATCATTGATCAAGTAAGCATAAAAACCAATACAGAAGAGTTTAATCTCTTAAATAAGCTTGTAGACTTCAAGGCATAATTGAATGTTGTAGTATTTAATACAAGGAGACATCTTTGTTGTTGATAACTGGCCCAAAGTTAAAGGAAAATGTCTAAACCCCATCGCGTTATATATTGATTGGTTCAAATTGAAAATATTTGGATTCCATTTTCATTTCCTTTTCCTCTCTCTTTGCCACTCTCTGCAGGCTTGGAAATGGGTTTTAGGCCCCGTGGTCTTGTATGCGTGTGAAAGAATAATTAGGTTCTGGCGATTTCAACAAGAAGTTATCATTACCAAGGTATGCATGTAGGTTTATGTCTGAATAAAAACCTGAGTGTAGATGAAAATTTTTTATTGGCCCAAGTTTTTAATTTGCCATTTTTATTGCAGAACCGTCTGTAATTTAGAGGCTCATCTTCTGTTCTAATAATTGCTTGTATCCTGTGCATCTTTTAGTGAGACTAATTTTACTGAAGACAGGGATCAGGGCTCCTGACTGGTACACAGAATTCTGATAAAGGTTATGCTACAGCCCTGGAATCGCCTGTATTTCCCTTTATTTTGGTGTCCTCTAGGGGAAAAGGCAGGAGGGCTGAGCATGCTTTACCTGGATCACAGTGCCTTAGAGTATAATCGCTTCCTCCACCACATAAAAACACGGACGTCGCAAACACAAAAATAATGTACATATATTTTCAAGTACACACGCTCACACTTGGAACTGCTGAACAGAAGATGGGGGAGCAGTTGGCCTAAGGTTTAAATGGAGAAAGAGCACTGGGAGGGAGTTCAAAATGGAGAGGAAGGGGCCCTGCCCTAGTGAATGAAGGCAAGAAGGTAGTATTTTCCAATCTTGACATATCTCGTCACTGCGTCCCAATTTTTACCTTGAGCTGGAGGAGGGTCTCAGCAGATAGATCAAAAATACATGCCCAAGCAGGAAAAGTGGAAGTGTGAAAATGTTAGTCGCTCAGTCATGTCTGACTCTGAGACACCATGGACTATAGCCCTCCAGACTCCTCTGTCCACAGAATTCTCCAGGTAAGAATACTGGAGCGTGTTGCCATTTCCTTCTCCATTTCCTTCCCAACCCAGGGGTGGAACCTGGGTCTCTTACATTGCAGGCAGGCTCTTTACCATCAGAGCCACCAGGAAAGCCCAGGCAATAATAGTAGTGTAATAATAACTCTGCTTTTGATTAATAAGAGTAGGACCCCTCTGTCATTCTGAAACATATTGTGTTGTTTTACTTTCTTCATAGCATGTGTCATCTCCAAATACATTTCTTGGATATGTTATTATTTGCAATAAAATAAAATCTTCTCTACCCCAGCTAAGATATATGCTACTTGAGAGTGAGGACTTTTTTTGGCCTCATATTCTGTACTGTATCTCCAGTCCTAGAATAAGTCTGGAATAGAATATACACTCAAAAAACATTTGTTGACTAAATGAATGAATGAAGAAAAAAATGAACACGTGCCTGGGAGACTGAAAATTTACCCCAAACTCTCCCCTCAGATGTTTTAATGTCTTAGAAGAAATTCTCTGCTAACCAAATCCATGCAGCTTTGCTAATACAATATTAACAGAATACTCTATCTCTTTAACTGTCTTCATGAAAGCAGATGCACAGAAATTGCTTCATATTTCTGTTTTAAGCTGCTTCTGTGTTGCTGTTTTTAAGTTAAGCACCAAAGAATATCAAGCTGTATCAAAAGCCAGACCGTAAAACTTCTGGAAATCTACTCAAGCTGTTACTAGGGAGACCATTTAACAGCTGAATCAGAACAAGATCAGTAGGGAGAGGAGAAACTAATGATTAAAATGCTGTGAAATTCTCTTCTGAATGGAAAAATGCTGTCACAGTATCCAGACACTAGATTTTGCTCCCATATAACTCCTGTCACAAAAGAAGACATGTGAGCCTGGAAAAAAAGAGGTATGTCTAAGGAGGAAAATTAATTCTTTGTCTCTGATAAGTAGCAAGTTATAGAGCACTTTAAAAAGCAATAGATTTTGCATCATGCTTTCTTACATCTAAAACTCAAAGCCTAAGTAGGAGATTGTATAAGGTTTGAATAACACCAAACAAAACCAACAAAACATTTCAGAGTTTGAAGATTGTTTCATACTTAGAATGAAGAAATACCAGGGTTAGCTCACAAAGGATGAAGAAAAGATACACGCCATTGAAAATGGTAACAAGCTAGACCTACATTTTAAAACAACATGAAGTTAATTCTGTGGCTATTTCAATAACTTTAAGCCTAATTAAGTGCTATGGATGAAATGCTGGCTTATATTCTCTTGAAATTAACCAGCCTGAAATTAACTGTGCTACCGAAAGCATGGTCACTGAGACAAAAAGTCATGTGCTAGACACCACTTTTCCCCTGATGCAGCTGCACAAATTTCTGGCCTTAGCCCCTGAAGAAGATTAATGTCATTCTGGCTGAAGTTGCCAACTCAGACATGAAAGTTGTGGCAATGATCCTTGGAAACTCATAATTAGTGGTCTATGTCAATTACAGCTCAAAAGAGTTGATATAAAAATTGAAAAAGCTTTGATGGGATGAAGGCCATTGTCTTATTATTTAACCTAGGTGAAAGAACCAATGACTCTCTTGCTGTGATTTAGGTGGTGAGCCATCCATCTGGAGTGCTAGAACTTTGCATGAAAAAGCGAGACTTTAAAATGGCACCAGGGCAGTATGTGTTGATCCAGTGCCCATCCATCTCCACACTGGAGTGGCACCCCTTTACCCTCACCTCCGCTCCCCAGGAGGACTTCTTCAGCGTGCACATCCGGGCAGCCGGAGACTGGACAGAAGCTCTGTGTAAGGCCTTTGGAGCAGAAGGACAGCCCCTGAAGGAGCCCTGGAACCTGCCAAGGTGGGAGCCCATTTCTTTTTTATGTATAAAAGTTAGCACAAGATAAAAAGCAAGGTTCTTTAGTGCATCAACATGCTGAGAGCTTCTGCAGTATCTTAATTCTAGATGGTAAATTTGAAACCATTTTTAAAATTTGAGTACAAACAAGTACATTTCTTTAAAAAATCAAATGATCAACAAAGGCAGGTCATGATCCAGGAACAGGAAACATTTTGCTTTCCCAGGTCTAAAACATCACTTTGGCGAATTACAAGCAACTTGTGATGCCTAACACAGCGCTGTACACTTTTTGTTGTCATCGTCTGTTGTTGGACCATTCAATCCAAAACAACGTCCTATTTAGAAAAGCCCCAGCATGCAACAGAAGTTTAGTATAATCGCCATGCCTTGGTTCCTTTTAGTCATCAATGGCTTAAAATTGATTCCCACTCTTGCTACAGGATTACCCAATAAGAATTCAAAGTCTATGTTTAGGGCTCCAAAAAAAACAGGGACACAGACAAAAAATGTTGAGATAAACATTGTGAAGAAATTTGAGAGAACCATTATTTTTCACTGCTTTGGGCACAGAAAGGATTTAATACAGCCCCAGGAATCTCTGAGACAAGCAGTGACTAAGGAGCCCAAGAGGAGAAGCAGAGCCTCGAGAAGAGAAAGAAAACTCTTCCTCTAAACTCAGGAAAAAGAGAGAACAAGACCTCTTTTTAAAAAAGTTCACATTAACAGATACACACTACCATATATAAAAAAGGTAACAAGGGTCTGCTGTGTAGCACAGGGAACTATAGTCAGTAATTTACAATAACCTATAATGGAAAAGAATCTGAAGAACAATAGATAGATGGCTCAGATGGTGAAGAATCTGCTACAATGAGGGATACCAGGATTCAGTCCTTGGATTGGCAAGATCCCCTGGAGGAGGAGATGGCAACCCACTCCAGTGTTCTTGCCTGGAGAGTCCCATGGACAGAGGAGCCTGGTGGGCGACAGCCCATGAGGTCGTAGAGTTGGACGTGACTGAGTCGCTAACACTAACACATGTATGGATCACAGAATCACTTTGTGGTTCATCTGAAACAATATAAGTCCGCAACACTTCAATAAAAGTAAACAAATGAAAAAAAGACTTTGCCTTCTGAGGTCAAATGGAGGAATTTCTCGACATTGGTACTAGAGTTCTCAGCAATTTATATCTACAACCCAAAGCCATGGGTCTCAGCATCTGACAACCTGGGTTCAAAGCCCAATTTTGCATGTGATCTTGGAGGATATATGTAACACCTGCCTCGGTTTCCTCCTCTGTAAGATGAAAATGATAATAAAAGAACATAGGTTCTGTTTAGGATTAAATATGATAGTACGATGCTCTTTGCATAATGCATAAAAAAAAATGTTAGCTATTCTTGTTATTAGCAAAATAAGAAAGGTCAGAGATGACAATGAACGTGCTGATGAGAAAGGGAAGACAATGTAGATAAATAAAGGTCTTGGGTTCAGAGAGACAAGACCAAAGTTTGCTGGGCAATGCTGACGAGAAGCAGCAGGGACAGAGTGATGTGAGTGCTGCAGAGGGAACTTGTTTCTAAGATATGTTATCAGAAGCTGTATCTACATCAGACAGGAAGTACCTGAGTGAACTTGATAAACAAGAATTTGTGCAAAGGAAGCCAGTTCAACGTTGAGAGAAACAGAGGTGTTTTGGTCCACAAAAAGAACCATCGGAGTGTCATGATGGCTGGATTCGGCTAGTTAAAGGCTAGAGAGGCAGGGAAGGGAAAAGACCTGGTTTGTGTTTCTCAGGAAGGTAACAGGCCACGAGTTGTCAGAAGGCAGATCCCAGTGAGACGGGAGGAAAAGCTGGACCAGCCCCTTGACGGAACACGGGGCTCTGCAAATTCACGTGGGAAAGTGATCAGTGATCAGGGATGTGAAAGGAAGGATCACTGTATCAGCAGGGAGATGGGATCCAATATTTCCTCCTGCTGCTCCAGCTTAGATTCTCAGTTTTATGTAGAAATGTGTTTATTGTGCATTTCTATGAATTATGACACAATCCTTCTTTGGGTTTAATTGTTATCTTTTATCATCAAATAAATCCCAAATACAATGAAATATAAAAATAACTATAAGACGTTTTAGTTGTGGACAATTTCTGTTCTTCTCTCTCTCAATTCCCTTTATCTAACTATTTATAAAAAAATCTACCATGGGCTGAGATACAAACCCTTTCTGATTAAGGCCCTTTTATTTTTATTCTTCTATTTCCATACATCAATATGTAATAAAAGCCTTATTAATTAATATTAATCTGAGGAGAATCAAATTGAATTATTAGGAGGTTTGGTATATGGACTATTTTAAAATAAACCCAATTGAACTTTCATGAACACATAGTAAGCCCAAATGGGCCAACCCCGGTGCCTTCAATAGACACTCCTTAGGGAATGGTTATGAATAACTTAGAAGCTTTTTAATTAGCATATCTTTGTTCATATGTAAATGCATGCTTTTGGAATAGTTGAGGTTATTTAATACATTCTGTTGATTGAAATATTTTAAATATTCAACAATCTATTCAACAAACTGTTATTGAACAATCCACGCCTTGTAAGGTGCTGGCTTGCAGTGGTGGGCAAAGACAGATAACGCCCCCTCCCTCCTCAGAACTTACAGTCTGAGGAGAACTTATGCACCAAACCCGCCTGCAAATGCAGGAGACGCAGGAGACTCAGGTTCAGTCCCTGAGTCAGGAAGATGCCCTGGAGGAGGAAATGGCAACCCACTTCACTATTCTTGCCTAGGAAATCCTATGGACAGAGGAGCCTGGAGAGCCACAGTCCATGGGGTCAGAAAGAGTCAGACATGACTAAGCACACACACATAGGGAACAAAGACCCCACATGCTGCGTGGTGCTGCAAACACATACACACACACACACACACACACACACACACACACACACCACCCAAAACAGCTATTAAATTACATGAATGATGAGGACTGCAGAGGGGAGATCAGTTCAGTTCAGTCACTCAGTTATGTCTGACGATTCGCGATGCCATGGACTGCAGCACACCAGGTTTCCCTGGTGTTCCCCCAGAACTTGCTCAAACTCATGTCCATCGAGTTGGTGATGCCATCCAACCATCTCACACTCTGTCATGCGCTTCTCTTCCTGCCTTCAATCTTTCCCAGCATCAGCATGTTTTCCAATGCATCAGTCATTCACATCAGGTGGGCAAAGTATTGGAGCTTCAGCTTTAGCATCAGTTCTTCCAATGAATATTCAGGACTGATTTCCTTTAGGATGGACTGATTTGATCTCCTTGCAGTCCAAGGGATTCTCAAGAATCTTCTCCAACACCACAGTTCAAATGCACCTATTCTTCAGCCCTCAGCTTTCTTTATGGTCCAACTCTCACATCCACACTTGAGTACTGGAAAAGCCATAGTGTTGATTAGACGGACCTTTGTTGGCAAAGTAATGCCTCTGCTTTTAATATGCTATCTACGTTGGTCATAGCTTTTCTTGTAAGGAGCAAGCGTCTTTTAATTTCATGGCTGCAGTCACCATCTGCAGTGATTTTGGAGCCCAAGAAAATAAAATCTGTCACTGTTTCCATTGTTTCTCCATCTATTTGCCATGAAGTGATGGGACCAGATGCCATGATCTTCATTTTTTGAATATTGAGTTTTAAGTCAGCTTTTTCACCCTCCTCTTTCACTTTCATCAAGAGGCTCTTTAGTTCCTCTGCTTTCTGCCACAAGGGTGGTGTCGTCTGCATATCTGAGTTAATGATATTTCTCCTGGCAATCATGATTCCAACTTGTGCTTCATCCAGCCCAACATTTCACATGATGTACTCTGCATGTAAGTTAAGTCAGCAGAGTGACAATATACAGCCTTGTCATACTCCTTTCCTGATTTGAAACCAGTCTTTTGTTCCATGTCCAGTTCTAACTGTTGCTTCTTGACCTGAATACAGATTTCTCAGGTCTGGTATTCCCATCTCTTTAAGAATTTTCCAGTTTGCTGTGATCCACAGAATCAAAGGCTTTAGCATAGTCAATAAAGCAGAGGTAGATGCTTTTCTGGAACTCTCTTGCTTTTTCAATGATCCAACAGGTGCTGACAATTTGACCTCTAGTTACTCTGCCTTATTCTAAATCCAGCTTGAACATCTGGAAGTTCACTGTTCACATAATGTTGAAGCCTAGCCCAGAGAGTTTAGAGCATTACTTTGCTAGTGTGTGAGATGAGTGCAATTGTGCAGTAGTTTGAACATTATTTGGCATTACCTTTCTTTGGGATTGGAATGAAAAGTGACCTTTTCCAGTCCTGTGGCCACTGCTGAGTTTTCCAATTTTCTGGCATATTGAGTGCAACACTTTCACAGCATCATCTTTTAGGATTTGAAATAGCTCAACTGGAGAGCCGAGAATGGGAGAAGAGCAGGCTGTGTAAGCAGCCCCTCGCCGTCCTCCTCGCCTCTCTTCTCCTCACCTCGCTCTCGCCGCCTGCTCGCCCTGCCGCTTTGCTCGGCGCCCAGAACACCTTCCACCATGGCCACCTCGGCGAGCTCCCACTTGAACAAAGGTATCAAGCAGGTGTACATGGCCCTACCTCAGGGCGAGAAAGTCCAAGCTATGTACATCTGGATCGACGGTACTGGAGAAGGACTGCGCTGCAAGACCCGAATCTTGGATTCTGAACCCAAGTGTGTAGAAGAGTTGCCCGAGTGGAATTTTGATGGCTCTAGCACTTTTCAGTCTGAAGGGTCCAACAGTGACATGTATCTTGTCCCTGCTGCCATGTTTCGGGACCCTTTCCGCAAGGACCCCAACAAGCTGGTGTTCTGTGAAGTCTTCAAGTACAACCGAAAGCCTGCAGAGACCAATTTAAGGCACACCTGTAAACGGATAATGGACATGGTGAGCAACCAGCGCCCCTGGTTTGGAATGGAGCAGGAATATACCCTCATGGGCACTGATGGGCACCCCTTTGGTTGGCCTTCCAATGGCTTTCCTGGGCCCCAAGGTCCCTACTACTGTGGTGTGGGAGCAGATAAGGCCTACGGCAGGGATATTGTGGAGGCTCACTACCGGGCCTGCTTGTACGCCGGCATCAAGATCGGGGGCACGAACACCGAGGTCATGCCTGCACAGTGGGAATTCCAGATAGGACCCTGTGAAGGAATTGACATGGGTGATCATCTCTGGGTGGCCCGTTTCATCTTCCATCGCGTGTGTGAAGACTTTGGAGTGATCGCCACCTTTGATCCTAAGCCCATTCCTGGGAACTGGAATGGTGCTGGCTGCCACACCAACTTTAGCACCAAGGCCATGCGAGAGGAGAATGGTCTGAAGTACATTGAGGAGGCCATTGAGAAACTAAGCAAGCGGCACCAGTACCACATCCGAGCCTACGATCCCAAGGGGGGCCTGGACAATGCCCGGCGCCTAACTGGATTCCACGAAACCTCCAACATCAACGACTTCTCTGCTGGCGTGGCCAACCGTGGTGCTAGCATCCGCATCCCCCGGACTGTTGGCCAGGAGAAGAAGGGCTACTTTGAAGATCGTCGCCCATCTGCCAACTGTGACCCCTTCGCCGTGACAGAAGCCCTCATCCGCACATGTCTTCTGAATGAAACCGGCGACGAGCCCTTCCAGTACAAGAACTAAGTGGACTAGACTTGCAGCCCTCAAAACCCCTCTTAATTCTACATCTTACTCCCACTCTCACCCCTCTCAATGTCATAATAGCTATAACTCAAAGGGTGGAATATCAAGGTTCTTTTTTTTTTTTTTTAATTCCTCACACCCAGTTAATATTTCTTGCTTTCTTTGGTCAGGATTGAAGGGGTCAGGTTCTTAATCACTGCACAACCACCTGCCTACCCCTGCCCTTTTCTTTTTCCTATCACTGAAGCTTCCTAGTGCATTAGTTGGGAGGGGGGGCGGGGAAACATAACCACTGCTTCCATTTTAATCAGGTGTGTTTGTCCAATAGGCATAGCTCTCTGGACAGAGAGTCCAGTCATAGTGAAGAGATGGGGAGGACTTTATCTGAGTGGTTACTGAGTGGGGGACAGGGGTGCTGGATTCTCTGGTTAGGTTAGGATTTCCCTTCTTGGTGGGAAGTTCTATTACTTACAAAGTTGTAACCAACTTTCTATCAAAAGTGAGAATTAGGGGGGAAGGAAGGGTGGGAAGTCAGGTAAGAAAACACCCTAGATCTGGTGTGGTGCTTCCCTTGCCTGGGGCTCAACGCCCTGACAGGCTCTGCATAAATAGATGGATAGCCCTACCTTAAAAGAAAAAGTTCTCATTGTGTGGTCCTCCATTTATAACACAAAGCAGAGTAGTATTTTTCTATTTAAATGTAAAAACAAAAAAATTATATATATGGGTGTGCAGATAAATGTGTGTTTTCTCTTTAGGGAGAAAAAGCCATTCTGGTTACGGGGAACCCAAATTTGAGACAAGTAGTCTGGTTAGAAATAAGGATCTCCTTTTGAGTGGGCATGGGGATGGGGGAGGCTATGCTGGAAAAGTTGGCTGTTTGGGGCTGTTATTCCCTCACTACCACTTCAGGGCTTCTCTCTGCCCTGCTCGCACTTCTGGGGAGGCTGATGTTGGTTGGTTAACAGGTGGAAGCCCATGATAGCAGTAGCCATCACCTGAGCCCCAGGTTTAAAAGACACACATGTACTTGTACACACAGGGGTTTGGAAATATGAGTTGGCTGGTCAACTTGAGCATGTTACTGACAAGTGGGTATTGGGGTTATTTTCCGGTGGGACTAGCATGTCACTAAAGCAGGCCTTTTGATAATATTAAAAAAAGAATTTTTTTTTTAAGCAAAACAGAATTTTAGATTTTAATCCTATTTGTAGGGTTTCTAAGTCTTTGTTTTACAGAATTGCTTGTTTGCCTCAGCTGTCTCCTCCCCGTCTCTGCTCTGGAGGAGATGGGACAAGTCTGGAGCCCAAACAGTTGTAATTTTGTATCTTGGTGTCTGTTCTCTGAGTGTGAAATTATTCCCTTCCTTTGTTAAGATTTCTGAGGAGTTACTATTTTTTTTTCTTTTATAATAAAAACAAACCCCACTTTTGTCCTTAAAAAAAAAAAAAAAGAAATAGCTCAACTGGAATTCCATCACCTCCACTAGCTTTGCTCATAGTGATGCTTCCTAAGGCCCACTTGACTTTGCATTCCAGGATTTCTGGCTCACTAGGTGAGTGATCACACCATTGTGGTTATCTGGGTCATTAAGACCTTTTTTTGTATAGTTCTTCTGTATATTTTTCCACCTCTCCTTAATCTCTGCTGCTTCTCTTAGGTCCATACCATGTCTGTCCTTTATTGTGCCCATCTTTGCATGAACTGTTCCCTTGGTATCTCTAATTTTCTTGAAGAGATCTCTAGTCTTTCCCATTCTATTGTTTTCCTCTATTTCTTTGCATTGATCACTGAGGAAGTCTATTTTATCTCTCCTTGCTATTCTTTGCAACTCTGCATTCAGATGGATATATCTTTCCTTTTCTCCTTTGCCTTTAGCTTCTCTTCTTTTCCCTGCTATTTGTAAGGCCTCCTCAACAATCATTTTGCCTTTTTGCATTTCTTTTTCTTGGGGATGGTCTTGATCACTGTGTCCCATACCATGTCACGAACCTCCATCCAGTTCTTCAGGCACTCTGTCTATCAGATCTAATCCCTTGAATCTATCTGTCACTTCCACTGTAAAATTGTAAGGGATTTGATTTAGGTCATACCTGAATGGTCTAGTGGTTTTCCCTACTTTCTTCAATTTTGGTCTGAATTTGGCAATAAGGAGTTCGTGATCTGAGCCACAGTCAGCTCCTGGTCTTGTTTTTGCTGACTGTATAGAGCTTCTCCATCTTTGGCTGCAAAGGATGTAATCATTCTGATTTCAGTATTGACCATCTGGTGATGTCCATGTGTTGAGTTATCTCTTGTATTGTTGGAAGGGTATTTGCTATGACCAGTGCATTCTCTTGGCAAAACTCTGATAACCTTTTCCCTGCTTCATTCTGTACGCCAAGGCCAAACTTTCCTGTTACTCCAGGTAGCTCTTGACTTCCTACTTTTGCATTTCTGTCCCCTATGATGAAAAGGACATCTTTTTTGGGTGTTAGTTCTAGAAGGTCTTGTAGGTCATCATAGAACCAGGGGATAGATACATGGTGTTATAAATTATCTAAGACAGAATTTAGCCTAGTCTCAGAAATCCATGAAGACTTCCCCAGGGAAATGATTACTGAGACATTATGGAAGGATAACCATGAACTATATAAGAAGATAGAGGAGAATTTGGGGCAGAGGTTTACAAGTGATTAGTTGGATTATCATGGGCAGAGGCCCCATGGCCAAAGAGGGTTCTGTGTTCCCTAAGAAACAAAAGAAAAATCAGTGTGGAGAACTGGTCATGAGAGATGAAGCAGAATCCAGGGAAGCTCAGTCCATTTAGGACCCTATTAAAGACAGTTATGGGCTCCCCAAGTGCTCAGATAGTAAAGAATCTGCCTGCAGTGCAAGAAATATGGATTTGATCCCTGAAACAGGAAGATCCCCAGGAGAAGGGAATGACTACCCACTCCAGTATTCTTGCCTGGAGAATCCCATGGACAGAAGAGCCTGGTGGGCTACAGTCCGTGGGGTCACAAAGAGTTGGACACAACTGAACAACCAAGCACACACAAAGATAATTATACTTATTCAATGAACATGCATTATTCTTATAAAGAAAAAATTTGCCTACGCAAAGACCACCTGCCCCTGGCCTGATTATCACAGATTTTTAAGTTCGCATAAGGTAAAATAATGAGTTTTAGAAATTCAACATAACTGACAAATTATTCCAAAATTATATTTATTCCTAATGAATAGCTTCCATTAGACTAAAATTATATAAACATACTAAGAAGTGGGATGGAATAAATAAAAACAGGGGGGAATTACATTAACAAAAGGAGAGGTAGGCCTTGTAAACCACCTTGATACTTCTGTTTTTTCCCCTGATGGCAGCTGGGGAAAGAAAAGGAAAAGAAAAGGCATCTTTTATCAGTCTTCATGATGCAAAACAAGCTTCTAAGAACTGTAAAAAGAGCTGTGCTGTGAGGCTGGCCACCAGATCTCTCCACTCTGTGTTCAAACAGGGCGTTCTCGAGCACAGAGTTAACCTCCCCACAACTTATGCCAACACATCCTATTCAAAGCACTGGTTTAGGATGGTTTTGTTTTTAAGAGTAGAGTGTTCTGAAAGTCAAACCGTGCACTTTGTGATTGCAGGCTGGCGGTGGATGGGCCGTTTGGAGCTGCTTTGACTGATGTGTTTCACTATCCAGTGAGCATGTGCATTGCTGCGGGAATAGGGGTCACTCCCTTTGCGGCTCTTCTGAAATCTATGTGGTACCAATGTTGTGAGGCACAAACCCAGTGCAAGCTGAACAAGGTATGGAAAAAAGTCATCAGCTCACCCTTCCATGAATTCAAAGGTTCACCATCCTTCTATCTATCATCTGCTGATTCCTGGGGAGGGTTTTAATTAACTATGAGGGATAAACTCAAGGATCCTTAACTATACTTATGTTCTTAAAAATCTCCTTTCAGTATTACATTTATGAGAAGGGTTATGTCTAATCTTGTTAAAGATGACAAGACATAAATTTTATTGCTTCATTGCCGTTACAGGACATGTAATTGCTCATGTCAGTAAAATATGGACAGGCTGCAAATGGCTATGTGACTGGGCTACAGTGAGTAATATTAACAGGCAGGCTTTGACTCTTGAGCTTGTTACTGTGGTTTAAGTGTATGATTCAATATCTTCATCTCAGGGCCTCAGAGTCTTAATTGAGAAAAAAAATGCCACAGTTGGGATTCATTTGTCTGCTTGCTTCTTGTTGTCATCCAACTCCAAATCTCTCTTTTGTCATTTCTTGAATGTTCTCAGACTAGCTTCCTCCATAGTTCCTTTTCTCCCTTTTTCCATTCCTTATCTGAACCCTCTTAGGGTTAGCAACAGACACTAGAGCAACAGGAAAAAGGGATGTCAAGTTGAATGGTGTCAACTCCAGGGGACCCAGGACACCTGGGTCCTGGTTCTGATCTTTCTGATCTTTCTGATCTTTCTCCTGCCACTTCTCTGGTTGACACTTTGGCAATAGTTTGCTCATCTATCCAAGGAAGATGCTTGATTAGGTCAGAATGTCTCCATGTCTTCATATAATGGGGTCCACTGAAGAGAATTCTGTAGTCAAATGACCCCAGAAATGTTATGATAAGGCACCCTTTAGAAGAGTCACATCTTCTATTTGCCTATTAAATAATTTCTGTAGAAAAGAACATCATTCAGTTTTGTTTCACCCACCCTTCTCAAGCATATTTAGCCATGGAAATTTTTTTCACTTCCCATCTTTAAGAAATGGCACTCTCACTATAGAGAAAAGTGTGGAGATTCCTTTAAAAACTGGAAATAAAAAAATAAAGTAAAATAAAAACTGGAAATAGAACTGCCATACAACCCAGCAATCCCACTGCTGGGCATACACACTGAGGAAACCAGAATTGAAAGAGACATGTGTACCCCAGTGTTCATCACAGCACTGTTTATAATAGCCAGGACACGGAAGCAACCTAGATGTCCAGCGGCAGACGAATGGGTAAGAAAGCTGTGGTACATATACACAATGGAATATTACTCAGCCATTAAAAAGAATGCATTTGAATCAGTTCTAATGAGGTGGATGAAACTGGAGTCTACTATACAGAGTGAAGTAAGTCAGAAAGAAAAACATCAATACAGTATATTAGCACATATAAATGGAATTTAGAGAGATGGTAACTATGACCCTATATGTGAGACAGCAAAAGAGGCACAGATGTAAAGAACAGACTTTAGGACTCTGTGGGAGAAGGCGAGGATGGGAAGATTTGAGAAAATAGCATTGAAACATGTATATTCTCCTATGTGAAATACATCACCAGTCCAGGTTCGATGCATGAGACAGGATGTTCAGGGCTGGTTCACTGGGATGACCCTGAGGGATGGGATGGGGAGGGAGGTGAGAGAGAGGGTCAGGATGGGGAACACATGTACACCCATGGCTGATTCATGTCAATGTATAGCAAAAACCACCACAATATTGTAAAGTAATTAGCCTCCAATTAAAATAATAAAAAAGAAAGAAATGGCACTCTGAAGCACTGGGGCAAAGCCAGATTGGAAGATATCTAGATGTGGCAATTTCTCAACTAAGAAGTTAGAGTAAAATAAGCTACCATTTCATGAGTTTCCAAGTGTCAGGTGCCTGACAAATGCTTTCTCATTCTGTTTTTATAATCGTCCCAGCAACCTTAGAAAGTAGGTAGCACAATCTCTGTTTTCCAAAGGACTCGGAAGCTTTGAAGAGACTACAGTAACTTTCCTGAAAACACACTGCTAACAAAAGATAATAACCAGCATTCAAACTCAGGTCCATCTGGCTCCCTGGTTTGACATAGGCAGCACGTGGTAAGCATGACTGCCACCTTCTGTATTGTAGGAAGACTGTGGAATTCCTGGCCAGAGAATCTACCTCAGCCTGATTCCACCAGAAGCATCAATGCATCAGTTCACCTCTCTGAGCTGTTTCCTGATCCACACAACAGAGAAATAAGATTCCATATCCAACCAGTCAGTTTTAATAACAAATAAGACAAATAAATGATGTAGAAATATTTCATTGTAAATGTGTATGAAAAGAAAGTGAAAGTCACTCAGTCATGTCCAGCTCTTTGCGACCCCATGGACTGTAGCCCACCAGGCTCCTCTGTCCATGGAATTCTACAGGCTAGAATACTGGCGTGCCTAGCAGTTCCCTTCTCCAGGGGATCTTCCCAACCCAGGGACTGAATCCAGGTCTCCTGCATTGCAGGTGGATTCTTTACTGTTTGGGACACCAGGGAAGCCCAAGAATACTGGAGTGGGGTAGCCTACCCCTTCTCCAGGGGATCTCCCTGACCCAAGAATCAAACTGGGATCTCCTACATTGTAGGCAGATTCTTTACCAGTTGAGCCACCAGGGAAGCCTGCAAATAGCTATAAGATTATATTAAATGTGCACTATATCTGCCAGGGATATGAAAAGATCACTAGTTCATTTCAGTTGCTCAGTTGTGTCTGACTCATTGTGACCCCATGGACCGCAGCATGCCAGGCTTCTCTGTCCTTCACCATCTCCCAGAATTTGCTCAAACTCATGTCCATTGAATCAGTGATGCCAAGCAACCATCTTATCCTTTGTCATCCCCTTCTCCTCCTGCCTTCAATCTTTCCCAGCATCAAGGTCTTTTCCAGTGAGTCAACTCTTCTCATCAGGTGGCCAAAGTATTGTACCTTCAGCTTCAGCATCAGTCCTTCCAATGAATATTCAGAGTTGCTTTCCTTTAGGATTGACTGGTTTGATCTCCTTGCAGTCTAAGGGACTCTCAAGAGTCTCCTACAAAACCATAGTTCAAAAGCATCAATTCTTTAGTATTCAGCTTTCTTTATGGTCCAACTCTCACAGCCATACGTGAAAGTGAAAGTCGATTAGCCGTGTCTGACTTTTTGTGATACCTATAGTCCATGGAATTCTCCAGGCCAGAATACTGGAGTGGGAAGCCTTTACCTTCTCCAGGCATCTTCCCAACCCAGGGATCCAACCCAGGTCTCCCACATTGCAGGCGGATTGTTTACCAGCTGAGCCACAAGAGAATCCCCATACATAACTACTGGAAAAAAACATAGCTTTGACTATACAGAAACTTTGTTGGCAAAGAATGTCTCTGCTTTTTAATATGCTGTCTAGGTTGGTCATGACTAGATTACTAGTACTACTACTAATACTAATAGCCTAGATTCAGCAATCTCTTGCTTCTAGAAGGCAGGGAGTAACACATTTCCACATACTATCTCACATCATCTTTTTAAGAGACTTACACTTTCATTCCATTTTACAGATTAGAAAATTATAATACCTCTTTCAGATGAGTAGCGTCCTCAGATTAACAATGAGGAAGCAGAAGCACAGAAAGCTCATCAATATCAGAATGAGAGTTTGAATCCTGGTTCTTCTTAAGCTATTAACAAATCCCATCTTCTTTTCTTTATACCACAGTTAAGTTTAACTAAGTGTCTTGCTCTGTTTGAGCTGCTATAACAAAATGCCACAGGCGGGGTGGCTTTAAGCAACCGAAATGCATTTCTTACAGTTCTGGAGGCTGGGAAGTCCAAAGTTAACACATTGACAGACTCGGCGCCTGACGAGAGGCCAGTTCCTGGTTTATGAAAGGTCATCTTCTAGCTCTAACTTTCTACTGCAGAAGAGGGCAAGGGAGTTTCTTGGACACTGATGGGCACTAATCTCATTCAAGGGGACTCCACCCTCCTGACCTAATCACCTCCCAAAGTCCTTACCTCCAAATGGGGGGGGGCGGTTAGGTTTCAACATTTGAATTTGGGGGAGGGGCACAAAGAGTCTAGGGCATAAAGCAAGCAAATCAGACACTGTTTACACATGTGAATCCCACTGCAAGGCTCTGCTATTGTTTATGTTGATTTCTCATAGCTCTTACTGTCTACCAAGTCAAACCCATTTATCCAGAAGGCTCATTGCTTCATTGTTCTCATCATACTAAAGGTCACATTATGCTTCACATGCAGAATGTGATGGAATAGTATGTCTCACTTTCATTCACTTATTCACTCAATGAATATTTATTCAGCACCTACTATGTGCCATAGGCAAAGCTATGGTTTTTCCAGTAGTCATGTATAATGTGAGCATTGGACAATAAAGAAGGCTGGGTGCCATAGAATTGATGCTTTTGAACTGTGGTGTTTGATAAGGCTTTTGAGAATCCCTTGGACTGCAAAGAGATCAAACCTGTCAATCCTAAAGGGAATCAGCTCTGAACATTCATTGGAAGGACTGGAACTGAAGCTGAAGTTCCAATACTTTGGCCACCTGATGCAGAGACTCATTAGAAAAGACCCTGATGCTGAGAAAGATTGAAGGCAGGAGGAGAAGGGGACTGCAGAGGATAAGATGGTTGGATGGCATCACCAAATTAATGAACATGAGTTTGAGCAAGTTCTGGGAGATGATGAAAGACAGTGAGGCCTGTTGTGCTGCAGTCCATGGAGTTGCAAAGTGTCGGACATGACTGAGCAATTGAACAACAGGAACTATGTACCAGGCCCTCTCATACTGACATGAAAAGCCTTCCCCTCTCCTCGTATCAGACTCACAATGCCAGACCCTTCTCTCAACATCCACTACCCCTGTGCTGCTCCCCTTTTATATCACTTATCTTTCTTTTTTGTATTAAGGTTCACAAATTACCTTATTTCCCTTAACAGATTCTGAAGTCCTTGAGTGTGTCTTCTCTGGATATCTTCATAATTAGATATGTGTGTATATGTGTATATATATATATATATACACATATATATATTTATACATGCACACACACTATAAATTTTAAATAAACCAATGAGTAAATAAGTGTCTACATGCCCCCCAAAAATGGCTTCTTCACAATTTTCTGTAAAATTCTAGGTTACTGAGAATAATTTTTTTATTTAAACAAAATGTTTAATAACTTTATAATTAAAATAATGCATTCCAGTTATTTTATCATAAATAGAAAAAATTCTTCTAAGAATCCACAGAATCTTAAAGTCCTTATAGGATCCCACAAAATCTTAATACTGTCTCCTCACTCACCATTCCGTTATTCATGGGCTCTGTTTATGGGTTTTGTTTATGGGTTTTCTTAAGGCTGTGTCAGGGAGAAGGCAAAGGAGTGATCACAAAACCATAAAACAGGGACTGTGATCTCTATTCCAAAAAATAGAAACCATGGAATTGGAAATAAAACACAACTGTTTTCATGACTTATAAGTTGAGGATGATATTGCGACAACCCTCAGCTGAAAATCAATGTAGAGGTTGTAGCATATGGGAGAGAAGAAGCCAAATGCAACTGAAGGGCCCAGCCTCTCAGTTTTGCATTTGACAATACTTAGAGTGGCAAGTGACTGGTCCAAAGTCCCTACCTGGCTAGCCACTGGTCAGGATAGGAGATTGTGCTTCTGATTTCAAAGCTCTTTTAGGAAAGAAGTGAGGTTTCATGCTATTGAAAGTTTAAACTGAAAATAACACTTGAGATCTACTTCCTCAAAATCTGCATGCTTGAGAAAAGTTTAGGAAATTTCTTTGTTTTAAAGCAATTCTGTGTTTGTTTGAATACAGCCATCATTAGGCTTATGTAACTAATATTCATCAGGGCCACCCACATGCCTTTGAGATATAAATACTACTCCTTCCACTAAACTGTCAGCATCTCTATAATTTTTTGAGTGCAGCAGAGCAATAGCAGAGCATTCTTATCTAACTACATCTTCACAATTATAGATTTGGGCTCTAGTTTTCAGTGTTTTGTTCTGCAACAAGGAAAGGGGAAAAAACAACATAGAGATGTAAAGCTGAAATTTTAAGCTTAAATAGTTAAACTTAAGCTTAACTTAAGTGGGGGGGGGGACTTTCTTCTTTTTTGTGTAAAACACCTGTTGACATAAAAGCAGCCTTTTTTTTACATACAAGCCTTATGTTGCAAGTCTATAGTCAAAAATTTGCACCAGTGTTATTTTAGTTGTGACCATTGCAAGCTCCTTCCCTTTATCCTTCTCCTCTGACACACTATTCTAGAACACTTCTAAGAAAAATGTGAGAGAATAGCCAATAGAACTCCTGCCTCTTCTTTGGTCATGGGTAACACTTTGTTTGAAGCTGGCATTTTTCAAATTTCTTTCGAGCTATGTTTTTTATTAAAAATAGTGGGGTGAACGGGCAGGGGAAGAGAGAGAAGTGGTTAGGAGGTGACTTCCCAAGGAAGCAAAATAGCAATAAATATAATGATGCTCTGCTGTGAAGAAAATGAGTAAAAGTTGTAAAATATTAAAGGAATATTTTCAACCTAACAGTAAGAGCCAACTTCACTTAGTTGGAGGCAGATGAGAATGCAGTGCTCCTTTAGGATGAGAGAATAAGGGAAGGGGGTGTAAGAAGCTAGGAAGTCTCTGTGATACAATATGGAGGAAGCTGAGGGTAAAAATGCCCCTTGGCAGTAGATGTCTCCCAACTCCTGCCCAACTGGGATGATTAATTCTACATCACACTCAATTTGTGAAAAGAGCTCTTGAAAAAAATTAGGACAGTTTGCTTGTACAAACTGTCAAAATGATGAATGGAATAGGTGTGTACAAACAGGGAGGGAGGGGGCAGAGTGCTGACATAAATGCATTGGCCTCTACATTTGGTTCTCCTGGTATCACATCCGTGCAGTCAGAACGGAGAGGATGGCCAACGGAAGGATGTGGTTCATTTTCTTAAGTGCATATGTAATCTTCAGATGATAATAAAATAGATTCTAGAAAAACTGAGATAATCTAATCTCTTCATAAATTGTCTTCCTTCATCAGCTCAATAATACATAACTGTGATAATGGGTATTTATAGTGTGTCCCATGCAAAATGACCTTTGGGTTCTTAACCTAATATAATAAACAGATAATTCAAATAAAAAGACAGCATGGGCCAGTGGAACAAGGCAAAGAGGCCAAGAAAGGCAAAAATCCATACTCTCCTTAAATATATTAATAAAACAAAGGAGGGCCTGCTTCCTTTTCTAATGAATGAAAAATGCATTTAATTTAATCTGTTTAGCTTGAGAAATTATTTACTTTCACTTTCCCTCACCCTGGTGTTCTGGCTACTCCTGGAATTGATCATCTCTCAGAACTGCTGAGAGTGTTCTGATAAATTGAACCAGGGAGCACGAAGCCAGCTTGCATCTCCAGGAGACACACGTGCATCTCATCTTTCACTAAGTGGCCTCAAAAGAGTCCAGTTTCCCATAAGGCCTCCCCATTGCCCTGTGGGGAAGTGACCAGTATTAATATTTTTAATATCTTGGTTTATTAACCACACAAGCTATACATGACTACAGGGTTCCTGTAAAAGATTCAAATAAAATACTCATTCAAAAATCTCCCTTCAAAAAAAAAAAAAAAAAACTCCCCCTTCAGAACAGATCAGTGGTTGCCCAGGGAGTTGGGGGAGAGCTGGACTGGGATTTGAGAGGTTGGCAGATGTAAACTATTACATACAGAATGGATTAAAAAAAAAAAAAAAAAAAGTCCTACTGTATAGCATAGAGAACTATATTCAATCAATATCCTTAGATAAACCATAATGGGAAAGAATCCAAAAAAGAATATATACATATGTATCTGTGTGTGTGTTTGTGTGTGTGTACGTGTGTGTGTTAGTTGCTCAGTTATGTCCAACTCTTTGTGACCCCATGAACTGTAGCCTGTTAGACTCTTCTGTCCATGGGATTCTCCAGGCAAGAATACTGGAATACTGGAGTGGGCTGCTGTTTCCTTCTCCAGGGGTACATATATATATCTGAATCATTTTGCACTATACAGAAGAAATTAACACAACATGGTAAATCAATTACACTTGTATGGCTTTAAAGAGTGGAAAGTACACTGTTCTGGGAACCCTTGCGATGAAACACATCGTCTTCATTTAGCTGGTTTTTTAAAAACTCACTTCTGCTTAAAAATAAATTGGTTTAGCAATTTGAAAAAAATCAAAAATCTCCCTTTATTCACCTTCCTTCCCAAACTAACCACTACCACCACTTGACTCTCCAGGGTTCTCACCTGAAACAGTCGAGCATCTTTTCTTCCATTCCTTTCCTGTACATTTATGTACACATACACACCTACACACACATGTTTATATTTTATAGTTTTACAATAAGGATGTGGGGGTGGGGAAGGAGGGAGAGAGAGAAAGATGCGCAATTCATGTTTTGTTTTTCATCCTAACATGGCCTGGAGCTCCTTCAAGTGTCAATGCCTATTTATTGATTTTACTTTATGTAGCGCCTTCAGTGAATTCTGTAGTATGACTATCTCACAATTGATTTAATCATTCTGGTATTAATGGACATTCTGGTTGTCTAACAAGTATTATTAACTAGAATCAGAACAAACTGAGGCACAATAAAGTTCAGTCCCCATTCACAAGGAAAAGCAGCAGCATAGCCATGAAACAGTTAACAATAACAGCAATGGCTTTCAGAAAAACTTTTATGGGCTTCCCTGGTGACTCAGATGGTAAAGAATCTGCCTGCAGTGCAGGAGACCTGGGTCTGATCCCTGGGTCAGGAAGAGCCCCTGGAGCAGGGAATGATGACCCACTGCAGTATTCTTGCCTGGAAAATCCCATAGACAGAGGAGCCTGGTGGGCTACAGTTCATGAGGTCACAGAGTCGGACACAACTGAGCAACTAACACTTTTAACTTTCAAGGGCTAACATGATTAACAAAGGCTGGTCTTATAATGGATAATGGGAAAAACAATAATTTTATTTCTTTAAAACTTGATGTGGAAGTCACATTAGGGAAGCTTCTTGATAAGAACTAGTTGCTTCAAAAACTGTTTGCTATTGTCTTCATCTAGGATGACCTTGGCGAAAGAAACCACAAAATAAAAACCAGGACAATAATAGTTACCATTTATTGAGGAGGTATTATGTTTTCTAAAGATCAGTCTCAGTCTTTATCTTTTCAGAGACAATAGTTCTCTTTTTGGAAAACAATCATGAGTCCCTCCATGGAAAGTCTCCATCACCCTCCTCGGTTGGAGCTTCTATCAGTTCTGTTAATATTTCACGAAGTGTGGAATGTTAGCTCAGATTACTATAAGGCTATAAGATTACCAAGGCTAAGTGGCTTAAAACAACAAACATTTCTCATAGGTCTGGAGGCTGGGAGCCTGAAATCAAAGTCCAGGATGATCGGGATTTTGCTGGAAGTCTGAAATCAGAGTCCAGGATGATGGGGTTCTGGGAGGACTCTTCCTGGCTTGCAGATGACCACCCTCTTACTGTGTCCTCACATGACAGAGAGAGGGAGCTCAGGTCTCTTCTTCTTCCTATAAGGGCACTAATTCCATCATGGGGGCCCACCCTCCTGACCTCATCTAAATCTAGCCACCTCTCAAGGGCCCCATCTCCAAATTATCACATTGGGTGTTAAGCTTTCAACACATGAATTTGGGAGAGAGACATTCAGTCCACAACAGTGGGGAACGTAGGGTGCTGCCCAGGAGGAGGCAAGGTCACAGTGCAATTCCACTGGCCTCCTGGGGGAGGTCAAGCCAGCACCCTATAAATCACCTTACTGCGTATTGAGCACACGGAGCCTGGGGCACCCTTCACTGATGAATGGGTTCCTCTTTCAGAACTGCATAATTATGAGCACTGCTGAGGTTTGAGACAGGTGCTGCAGATAAATTTTGGTTTCACCTCCTGTGGATGACCACCATCTTTATAATTCAAGAGTGACGGTGGGGACACAGACCCCTAAGTACAGCAGATGACCCCTTTGCTGTCTAATATCATCATGCGGTTTTCATTCTGTCAGCTCTGCCAGATGCCATTGAGGTGGCAGCAATATCTCAGCTCACATCTCACGTGGAAGAGCACTTACTGCATCCATTAGACTTAGAGCTAAATGCTTCCATGAAACCTACCCTTTCATCTTCAAAATAATCTCGTGAGTTATTGTTCAGTGTTTTTGTTTGGGTTTTTTTTTGTGTGTGTGTGCCATTTTAGTATGTGATCATCTAGGCTCAAATTACATAATCTGCTCCCAGTTACACAGCTTGAAGGTAGTGAAGTCGGGACACTAGGCCAGGTTGCAGGACCCCCGGGTTCGCAGTGTTTAGTTACCATGTTGTACTACATCTTCAACCTGCACCCTCATGTGCAATTTCCTTTCTTGGAAAGGAAAAATCCCCTTGGAGGGACCCTTGGTCATAGGTAGATAGATAATTTTTAGCCCCACTCCACGCTCAGGAAATCAATCTGGGTCTAAAGGTGGTATCTGAGGGTATGTCCTCAGCTGTGTTCTGTGTTTGTGAGTAACTAACCAGGCCTGGCACGAGAACCTCTGATGGAAGAGTCTGGAGCTCTGTAGTAAGATAGATAAGTAGCTTTCCTTAATACATTTTCTAGAATTGTGTATCCAAAAATTGCACAGGGCCATTTCCCACTGGGTCCCGATGACCTGGTTCAAACACTCTTCAAGAGAAGCCCAGGCTGCAGGGAGGCTGGGGGTGGGCTGGAGCTGGGGCCCAGGCACCCCAAGATTGGCTGCCACTGAGTTTGTCCGGTGGTTCATGCCGGGAACAAAGAGAAAGCGGAGGCCTGTGACCGGCCACACGCGCACAGGGTTCCCCAACTCCATGACACCCTCCCGGAGCCGTCCCCCATCACATCTGGGGATCCCTTAGGTCGACAGAAATGTGCGGGCTGAGTCCTGGAAAAGAAAGAACTGCATTACTACAAAAGTTCAGAACTTTCATCCTTTTACTGAGGACAACTTTCTGTGTAAGAAAAGCTTTTAAAGTTACCTGAGGTATTTTAGGCCTCTGTTATTCACTCCAGAATCCTGAAAGCCATGCTTTATTCGTGTAACCGATTTTAGGGTGGTTTTATTTTTGGAGACTGGGGCGGGGTGAGGGTTGGGAAGCACAGATCACAGACGTGCAGCCTATTGTTTGGGACATTTGTTCTAGCATTGACCAGACCCTTCCTACGGGAGGAAATGCAGAGGTGGAACCGTTTGTCCCTTCACAGTGAGCGTCCCTCAACATTAGAAAGATGAAAGGGAGGCAAAGTAAATACGCTTTGCCTCCGTTCAAAGTCCGTTTTCTTCTTTTTCTGCCTGAAGCACTTCTCCTGGGCCCATTCAGTGCCCTTCCATTGCCTCCTGCACCAAAGCTGCCCAGTGTCACCTATGAGTCAATTACAGAGGGAAAAACACACAAAGCCATTACAAGGAAGCAAAAAAGTATAAAAGGCTTGGCAAACCCTCAGAACACTGACACACAGCTAAGCCACAAGAAAGCAAGGACAGGAATGATTTCTGTTTGAAAGAATAAGGGTCAGTAAGTGGAGGAAGCTGAGATGTGACTGTTTTTCAAGTAAGGGTGATTGGAACTGGATTTGAAATGAGAAGTTCTTTTTTTTCAATGATACTTTTGTTAATTTCCTAGATGCGTATATTTTTAGCATATTTCTTAAAGAGTGAAAATAGTAGAAAATAAGTCAATGATGTTTGTTTTATACCAAATTCCACCATTAATGTTCTCAGATAAAACAACCTACCGGGGGCAGGAAGGAGAAGGATCATAGATGAGAATGGCATTAAATTCAGTCAGGGTTTTCGTTTCCACGGGGAGCTCAGTGAGTCAAAGGTTGGGGGGCTGAGGTTTTGAAATAATGATTTAAATGAAGCACCTCACAAAAGTGGAAAGAGGATAGCAATATCACCCTCATAGGATATGAAGTCAGCTTCCCGGCCTCCATTCTTCCTCCCTTCCTCTCCCCCATCCCCTGTACACCCCCCAGTCCGTCCTCAAGATGCCGCGGGAGTGGTCCTTCCCCTGGGTCCTTCCTCAGATGACGTCATTCCCCGCCGAGCAGCCTGCAGTATCTTCCCCTGTCACTCAGAGTAAAAGTCAAGATGGGCCCACAGACCCCGTCTGCACCCCCTGCCTTCCCCTCAGACCTCACCTCTTGCTGCCGCCAGCAGCCTCACTCTGCCCCCACCCCTGCCCACCCAAGAGCTCCTGCCCTGGACCTCTATACTCTGTTCTTCTCCCAACCTTTCAACTTTCTCCGTGGCCGGGCTCAAACGTCCCCTTTCCTTGACTTAATACTGCAGGACGTTCCAGCCTGTCTTCGTTTCTCCGTAGGACCATCAACCTCTGATGCGGCCTATATTTCACGTATTCACTTATCACCATCTTTTTTTCTCCCTCTAAAATGCAGACTCCATGAGGACAGGGAATTATTGGCTCTTTTGCCTGCTCTTCGAGTTCCAGAGCCAAGAACACTCTTGACACAGAGTAGGCATTGGTAGATGAACACAGTGACCAGAGGGGCCCACGGCCTGAGACTGAAAAGAAGCTCCTTTGGGACTGGGAGTGGGTAACACCCCTGGGAGCTATTGTTTGTCCTGAGGTTAAGATTCCAAGTGCCCTTCCAAGCAGCAACTGTCCAAAAAATAGGTAGGCTCTAAGTTTTTGTTCTTGACTATTAATTTTAAAAATTTCTGCACAAACCTGGGGAAAATAGGCGAGATGCTTAGCCTTGAAACACATTCTGTGATTTTTTTTTTCCCTCATGAATATGATCTGCTAATTAAATCTTGTCTGGAAGTTTCATTATGTGATGACGGTGAAATGCAGGCAGGCGGGGGAGGGGAGGGCAAGAACACAGGCTATTGGAGGCGGTATTTCCTGGTGGAGATCAGGCTGGCCCTCTCCTCTATCTTATTAAGCAGCACCTCTTTGGGGAGGGGCTGCAGGAAAGAGCAGTAGGCAGTAGTGGGTAGGAGTGTGAGAAAAATAGGAGAATTAACAGACCTATCTCCTACAATTTCTTCTGGATATAATTATCTGAAATCCGAAGTACAAAGTTGAGCCTTGGTTTTAGCAAGCCCAAACTGCTGCTTGTCACATGCCCTTTGCTAAACACAGAGAGTCAAAGAAAGAAAGAAATGTTCTTCGCCATCATTTCATTATAGCAGTTGACACAAGACCACCGCCGCCACCCATCAGCCTCCTTGGACACTAATATGTCTGGTTGAGAGCAAACTTCTGGTCTGCAAGTTTGATTCTGCAGTTACCATAATCTCCACCCTCTAGAGGTCATGACTGGTGAAGTCGATTAGTGAACAAGCCTTTGGGTCTCTGCAGAAGAAGGTCCAAATCCAGAGCTTAGACCATAAGTACAGATGAACAGGATTGGTCTAATGGTTTATCCCCCTTTAGGAAGCAGTGAAAAGGCACAGCTAGTTATGATTATTAACCTCGTTCAGACACAGCACATCCAGGGATGGGGTAAATTGATCCTCATCCAGAGAAACTGGCAACAACCCACAGGCTCCTGACTCTGAATTCATTCTGGGCCTTTTCAAACACAAGGTGAGTGTTCTTTAAAGAAAACATAGTGTGACTGGCAGAGAGAAGCATGTTATTTTGCAGAAGTGCCCTTTTGGGCTGAAATAATTTAATGGAGGTTAAGTAGTCTGCAATGATTGGCATATCATGAAAAGATGGACCAATCTGCTTTCTTGCCCTCTCTCTTAACAGGTGTATTTCTACTGGATTTGCAGAGATCCAGGAGCCTTTGAGTGGTTTGCTGATCTCTTACTCTCTCTGGAAACAAAGATGAGTGAGCACGGGAAAGCTCACTTTCTGAGTTATCATATATTCCTTACTGGCTGGGATGAAAACCAGGTATTGATAAGATTCAGAATGAGCAATATTATCTAACTGGTGTTATGATAGAGCAAAGAGGAATAATTTCAATAGTGAGCTCTACGATTATCAGGTAGCCTGAAAGTAAATGTTTTTATGTTCTTTAAAAGAAAAGAGGAGAATAAAATAAAGCCAGCGTAGAGCTATTCACATTATAGCAATAATAGAAAAGGAGATTAGAAAAGAACTTGATCAAGGTGAGAAGATTCTAAGTTTGGAAACTCAAGAAAGATTACGTCATTGGAAATTGCCTTTGAAATTTAGTATTGTCAAGCAGACATTGTGGATTAAGCTCTATTGTCCTGAGCCCTCAATTGGTTCTAATTCATTGCTTTGAGCTGTTCAAACAGAAAAAATCCGCAGATGTTGACATTCAGCATTTTGTGTTGTAAAACATTTGGGTTCTTACAAAAAATAATTGTTTCTATAGAAAATAAATATGAATATATGATTTATCTAGAGATTTATTTTTCTTAAGGCATTCTTAGAAATTGCTTACATATATGTTTATACACCTAAGATCAAAATGATCTTCTGTTAGAATAGGTGTTCTGCCTTGTCCATTAATATGTATTAACACCATATTAAAGTTAGGCAACCCACTCCAGTACTCTTGCCTGGAGAATCCCAGGGATGGCGGAGCCTGGTGGGCTGCTGTCTGTGGGGTCACACAGAGTCAGACACGACTGAAGAGACTTAACAGCAGCAAATTTAGGTTTACCAAAAATAACGTATTATATATCAAAATATTGCATCATGGTAGTGTTTCAGTGCTAATAGTATTGAATGATAACTGCTACATTTTAAATGTTTTCTAACTTCTCTAATGTGGAATCTATCAATGAAGTGATGAAGTGATTACTGTAGTGGTGGTTTAGTCTCTAAGTCGTGTCCAACTCTTGCGATCCCATGGACTGTAGCCTGCCAGGCTCCTCTGTCCATGGGATTCTCCAGGCGAGAATACTGGAGTGGCTTGCCATTTCCTTTTCCAGAGGATCTTCCCAACCCAGGTCTCTTGCATTGCAGGCAGATTCTTTACCAACTGAGCTATAAGGGAAGTTAGAAAACATTTAAAATGTAGCAGTTATCATTCAGTACTATTAACACTGAAACTTCTCTAATGTGGAAGCTAACAATGAAGTGATGAAGTGATTACTAGGTTATGACATTTATGTCCTAATCAGCACTTCTGTGACAGTTACTGTAGATATTTAAGGAAAGCGTGTTTGAGCCAGAGATTTGCATTAGTCACTAAATTTACAAATGAATGCACTCCTGAGTCTCTCTCTGTCTCTCTCTTTCTCTGTCTCTCTCTCCCTCTCTCTCTCACACACACACACAACACGTACACACTTTGGCCCTATAGAATATCACTGTAATTTGACTCTGTGCTTCTGAAAATGAATAAGATTTTGCTTGAAATTCAGTTGCTAAATGCTTTTTTAGGGTCTTATTTGCAGTCAGCCTTAAATATTCCTGTGGAATACTTTGAAATAGAGATTTCTTGGGAACTAGACTCGAAACACCTTCATGAATTAAATAGTGTTAATTATGTTTTCCAGAAAAACATCTTTTCCTTTCAAGTGGGATTTTTGACTAGTGATCCATTTGGTGAGGTGCAAACACAGCCTTTTTCTTCTGCTTTCTGGTCCAGTGCTTGCTCTTCTGCTTCTACGGATTGATTTTGAGTGTCCACCTAGGCAATCCCAGTCATTTGGAAGGTGCAAGATGCAGGCTCTGTTTGATTCTGTGACAACACAGCTCTGCCCCATCCCATCCCTGCCACTTCCAAAAGTACACTGTAAGAGATACTTTTCTTCTGAAAACAGTAAATTAAAATCGACACATTCCCAAATTTTTGCCATGACATGTTGGAAATTCTCGAGACGCTTAAATTTCAGGACAAAATAATTGGTACATGCTGTCAGTCAGGAATCAAGAGGCTGTTTTAGAAACAGCCAATTGTTAAACTGAATTCAACAACCTCAAAGTGGCAGAATGACAAGAACAGAAGGGACAGATGGAAAAGGTATTATGAAGGGCAAATCAACAGGGTTTGGAGATTAATTGAACATTGGGAAGAGAAATATGGAACAAATATAATTCCAAATGTTCAAACACCAGTGATTGGTAGCTGGACAGTATCATGGACGGAAATGAGAAAAACTCTTTTTTCTATTAAACAATACCCAAACTTAGCAAATACCTCCAGGCACCCCCTGACCTGACAGCAGCCCCCTTGTTCTATACAATTCCTGTCATTTGCTGCTGGCCCCAGAGCCACCAAACTGTGTGTTCTCCAACCACACCAAGGACTTTCTCGCTTCCATCTCTCCTCACACTGTTTCCTTTCCCTTCAATGCAATGTTAAGGCACCTCAGTCATGTCTGACTCTTTGAGATCCCATGGACTATAGCCCACCAGGCTCCTCTGTCCATGGGATTCTCCAGGCAAGAATACTGGAGTGGGTTGCCATTCCCTTCTTTAGGGGATCTTCCCCCGTCAGGGATCGAAACCACATCTCCTGCGTCTCCTGAATTGGCAGGTGGGTTCTTTACCACTAGCGCCATCTGTATGTCCCTCCTGTTGCCTGCTGCCTGGAACTTTAAAGCCCAGTTCCCACAAAGGCCTTCCCCAGTTCTCTTAGTTAAAACTATTCGAGGTTAACTTAGGTCTCCAGTTCACTTTGGGTGGTTCAGGTCATAGTATTTGTACACATGGGCTTCCCTGGGGGTTCAGATGGGAAAGAATCTGCCTGCAATGCAGGAGACCTGGGTTCCTCCCTGGGTTGGGGAGATCCCCTGGAGGAGGGCATGGCAACCCACTCCCATATTCTTACTTGGAGAATCCCCATAAACAGAGGAGCCTAAGGAAGTGGGGAGGCGGCTACACTCCATGGGGTCACAAAGAGTTGGACACTACTGAAATGACTAAGCACAATTGTGCACATGGTCTGTCTCTTCTTCCAATGACCAGTTCCTCACAGAGCGGAGACCTTCTCTTTTTCTTCTTTGTACTGAGATTCATAACATTCTGCCTGCCCAGGGCAATCACTTAGCGATTGTAGGTAGAAGTAACTTGACATCACAAATTATTTGGAAAGCCTAATAATTCACTTTTAGCTGGGATGGCCAATTTGAAGGTACAAGAATTCTACACAGTAATGTGTTCGGGGAGTTTAGGATGCAGTCCTCTACTCAGGAAGATGACGGTTTGGGAGAGAAACTTTGATTCACCTACGCAGGTGATGCTAATCGGGTTGCAAAAATGGAAGTTCTCTGGGGAGTAGTGGTCTGAAAGAGACTCAGAGAGCTGACCTAGAGACTGGGAAGGCAGTCTTCCCATATGGAGACAGGGGAATAGGATAACAAAATAACAACTGCTGTTTCTTCCTTGAATCAGAACAAGAACCAGAGAGAGTACAAGAACTAGGATTTTGTAATGAAAATAGAATCAAGAAGCAGTGTTCAGCCACATGATAGAGAAGCCAAGAAGAATAAGGCCTGAGTTGTTCATTAGATTTGGCACTTAGTCAAAAAGGGAGTCAATTGTCCCTGGCTGCTTCTTCCACCCACTGCTGGAACCAGTTTCCTCTAGAGTTAGCAAAAGGGCTGTGGGGACAAAAATTCCATTCTAATCTGGAGGCCGATACAACTCTGACCTTGAGTGCTAGTTCTAATAATGGGGCTTCTGCCAGTTTCCAAGACTCAGTCCTCAATTACCACTTCTGTTCTTAGCCTTGAACTCTTATCTCCTATTTTCTGCTTTACTCTCTGTGTTGACAAACCTGCCTAAGAAGAGCGTCCTGCCTGATTCTTGCCAGTTTTCCCTCTCTTGCCTGAAGTCCTCTTCCCAACTCAATTCCTACAGTAGCCCTGCTACCTGGGCTCAGACTTGCTTGCCTAATGGCAACTCCCTGCAGCCTGGATTTCTGTGACTCCACCAAAGTCTCCATCATCTACTGGCTTGTTAGGGCCCAACCTCCTTACTCCTGGCTGCTTTCTAGACTGATGAGAAGCATGCCAGGGAAGCCAGTCTTGCAGCAGGTTCATGGGGTAAGAGTTGGGCCCCACAGTGTTGCTACTCACACTGGTCAGAGGAACTGAACAAATGAAGTACCCAAGGGTAAAACCCATGAGCTCAAGAGTTTTGGAGGGGCCTGAGCCCAGCAAACACAGATCTCAGGAGTTAAGAAGCAAGAATCCTTCTTACCTATCAGAGTTCAGCATGAGCTGAAACAAATGATAGCAACTTATAAACTCATCACTAGGCATGGCTATGCCCCAGGCTCTTACTTATCAACTACCTGATGCCTGGGTGCTTTTGTGCAATTTGAAGGCAAATCGTTGGCACAGAGCTCTAATCCTGCCCTTTACTAGATCTGGCAACCTGTTCTGCCTGCCAGACTCCACATCCTCCTAGCATTTGAACTTGAACATAGATTGTTTCACTCCAAAAAGCAGATCTAACTGTAAAATCCAGCTTCACTCTAGGCATTTTCTATCACTTTAATCTGTCAGGGCTCCTCTCAGATCCCTAAGGTTTACTGTGAAGTGAACAGGGGCAGAGCTAGAGATTAGTTTTTGAGAAATTTGGCAGAAAAAAAGTAGCTTAGTGTCTGCTTTCCCTTACCCCTTTTCACTGTATTACTCGCATCCTCTCAAGAAAAATCTTTCCAGGCTCACGTTTCTGCATGTCAACCACAGAGAAGGAGCTTTGTTTCAATAGTGCCCAGGTGGAATACAAAGAATTTCCTATTAAAAAATTGTGTTTTAAATCTACAAGTGAGCATAATTACATCATCCTTCATTTATTAGAGATACTTTTTCTTCCTCTCTAAACACCCATCTGATACCACAATTTTTACTTTAGGCCTTTCACATAGCTTTACACTGGGATGAAAATGCTGATGTGATTACAGGATTAAGGCAGAAAACCTTCTATGGAAGACCCAACTGGAATCACGAGTTCCAGCAGGTTGCCTTCAGTCACCCCAGGTGAGCAGCTCGCTCTCTCCTCTGCCTCTGGGAGCCTCCAGGAGAGACACAGTCTCCACCGCTGCGGGAATGGAAAGCCTCGGGCACAAACCAGCTAATCCACAGCAGTGGGCCTCTTCTTTAGAGATAAAACATCAACCTTAGAAAAAGTAGTCATGGGATATTTCAGGAACCACAGACCTGTGCATGACCATCTTACAACATCTGACAAGTGTCAACTGCATTGAAATTTTTCATTGTTGTTGTTTAGTCACTAAGTCATGTCTGAATCTTTTGCAACCCCGTAGATTGTAGCTCCCCAGACTCCTCTGTCCATGGGATTTCCCAGGCAAGAATACTGGAGTGAGTTGCCATTTCCTTCTCCAGGGGATCTTCCCGACCCAGGGATTGAACCCACGTCTCCTGCATTAGCAAGTGGATTCTTTACCACTGAGTTACCATGGGAGCCCTAACGTTTTTCATACTTAAACTCAGTTGAAGATGGTATTCCTTTTTAATTTTTATTTATTTATTTACTTATCGAACCAGCCTCTAATATATCTTTGCATTAGATTTTTAGGATAGATTACCTATGGGCCAAAAGAAATAGAGCTGAAAAAGACTTTAGTGATTATATTTATCTTTATTTTTAAAATTAATTTCTATTGGAGTGTAGTTGATGCACAATGTCGTGTTAGTTTCTGCCTACTGCAAAGTGTCTCAGTTACGTGTATATTGTTTCATAGTCTTTTCCATTATGGTTTATCACAGGATATGGAATATAATTCCCTGTGCCATACAATCAGACATTGTGGTTTATTTCATACTACACGTATACTAGTTTGCATCTGCTAATCCCAAACTAGCAAACCTTCCGTTCCCTATCTTCCTACTCTTTGGCAACCAGAAATCTGTTCTTGGCATCTGTGAGTTGTTCCTGTTTCATAGATATGTTCATTTGTGTTGTATTTTAGGTTCCACATACAAGTGATAGCATATGGTATTTGTCTTTCTCTTTCCGACTTACTTTGCCTAGTATGATAATCTCTAGGTCCAGAAGATGGTATTTCTTAAACTGTCTATGCCTTCAAGAAATCTTGGGTAAACACGATTGATCTGTAATTACTCAACTGGAGAATTCACTTAGCCAAACTGTAAACTGTACCTAGCATATCTTGCAAAGCAGAAAAAAAATATTCTAAAACCAAGCAGGAATTCAGGAGTCCGAGAACCTGGTTGTAAATCCTGGCTCCATCATTACCACCAATTTACCTTGAACAGGTTATTTAACTTGGCTGTGACCATCCCCTTGTCTATAAACTGCAAGTAATAAAACTGTTTACCTCCTAGGCTTCTGTGAGGATTAACTGTGTGAATTCTGAAGGACCTAGAACACTGCTTTGAGTTCAGTGTTAGCTGCTCTCATTATTATTTTAATTATTAGTTTAGCTCAGTTCAGTGCAGTCTCTCAGTCATGTCTGACTCCCTACAACCCCATGGACTGCAGCACGCCAGGCATCCCTGTCCATTACCAACTCCCAGAGCTTGCTCAAACTCATGTCCATCGAGTCAATGATGCCGTCCAGCCATCTCATCCTCTGTCGTCCCCTTCTCCTTCTGCCCTCAACCTTTCACAGCATCAGGTTGTTTTCCAGTGAGTCAGCTCTTCACATCAGGTGGCCAAAGTATTGGAGTTTCAGCCTCAGCATCAGTCCTTCCAATGAATATTCAAGACTGATTTCCTTTAGGATTGACTGGTTTGCTCTCCTTGCAGTCCAAGGGACTCTCAAGAGTCTCCTCCAACACCACAGTTCAAAAGTATCAAATCTTCGGTGCTCAGCTTTCTTTATAGTCCAACTCTCACATCCATACATGACTACTGGAAAAACCATAGCTTTGACTAGATGGACTTTTGTTGGCAAAGTAATGTCTCAGCTTTTTCACTATCCTCTTTCACCTTCAAGAGGCTCTTTAGTTCTTCTTTGCTTTCTGCCATAAAGGTGGTGTCATCTTTGTATGCGAGGTTACTGATATTTCTCCCGGCAATCTTGATTCCAGGTTGTGCTTTGTCCAGCCCAGCATTTTACATGATGTACTCTGCATATAAGTTAAATAAGTAGGGTAACAATATACAGCCTTGACGTACTCCTGTCCCGATTTGGGACCAGTCTCTTGTTCCATGTCAAGTTCTAACTGTTGCTTCTTGACCTGAATACAAGGAGGTCAGGTGGTCTCAGGAGGCAGGCCTCAGGAGGCAAGGTCAGGTGGTCTGATATTCCCACCTCTTTAAGAATTTTACAGTTTGCTGTGATCCACACAGTCAAAGTTTTGGCGTAGTCTATAAGGCACAAGTAGATGTTTTTCTGGAACTCTCTTGTTTTTTTCAGTGATCCAGTGGATGTTGGCAATTTGATCTCTGGTTCCTCTGCTTTTTCTAAATCCAGCTTGAACATCTGGAAGTTCACGGTTCACATACTGTTGAAGCCTGGCTTGGAGAAATTTGAGCATTACTTTGCCAGTGTGTGAGATGAGTTTTTAAAAAAACTTAAGTATGACTACTATATGGTAAACTTCAGAGTAGAAGAGGAAAAGCATTTGCTCTGGGACCGTAAGACAAGAGTGAAGGCTATATTTTCTGATTCTAGAAGATACTGACTATGTGACAAACAAGGGAGTTTGTTTGAGCTTTTGGGCCCCAGTGTAAAACATGCATGATTCCATACACTCACATTGTTATTTTCATAATTTAAAAATGCATAGTATGTTGAAAAACTTGGTGAAGTACAAAGCACTAATGCAAAGCTTTTGTTGTTATTTGTATACATTGTCTAAATCAGTCATTGTTCTGAACCCACATCATCTACAGGTCTTGGAAGCAGCATGTCCTAATATTGTCTTTGATTAAAGAATAGTTTCCACTTTTGAGGAAAGACCTGAAGGATAAGGACCTGGCAAGTGTGCCGTGTGGGCAACTAGGAAAAAGCAAAAGGGTAGCATGTGCCAAGGCCCTGAGACAGCAGACACTGTTCCTGGCATAATCCAGGAGGCCATGGATCATGTTGCTATGTTCTTTTTTTTGGAAAAAAATTATTCCTCTGATAAATGTTTTATACTCAATTTTCAATGATCATGGGACTAATGTCCCCACATTGCAGGCTTTTGACAGGGACACATGTATCTTGGTCTTCAAGCTTTTATAGATAAGACTGCTCTTTTCTATGCTGTTTTTGCTGTTGTTCAGTCATTAAGTCATGTTTGACTCTTTGTGACTCCTCAGACTGTAGCACACTAGGTTCTTCTGTCCTCCCCATCTCCCAGAGTTTGCTCAGATTCATGTCCATTGAGTGGGTGACGCTCTCTAACCATCTCATCCTCTGATGCCCACTTCTCCTCTTGCTGCCCACTTTTCTTGCAGTCTTTCCTGGCATCAGGGTCTTTTCCAATAAATTGGCTCTTTGCATCAGGTGGCAAAGTATTGGAGCTTCAGCTTCAGTCCTTCCAAAGAATATTCAGAGTTGATTTCCTTTAGGATTGACTGGTTTGATCTCCTTGCTGTCCAAGGGACTCTCGAGTCTTCTCCAATGCCACAGTTCAAAAGCATCCATTCTTCTGTGCTCAGTCTTCTTTATGGTCCAACTCTCACAACCTTACATGATTACTGGAAAAACCATAGCTTTGATTGTCCCTTATTGATGCTTCACATTGTATTTGTTGATTTGTGTTACATATGACATTTACAGCCCAGTAAGACCTTTCAGACCAAACCATTTAATTATCTCCCTTCCCTCAGAAAGGTGTAAACCAGAAACACAGCATCAAGAGACAGAGGGTAGAACTGTGTTTGCACAAACTCTACCTCCAAAATTACATTGCATTGTGCTGAGAATTGAGTCTGTCTGATTTTGCAGGGAGTGAGGAGTAGCGAACAGTTTGAAAGTGGGAAAATCATATAGCCCTCACTTTTCCCTTTGCCTTGTGAAGTGTGTGTTCATTCCTTTTCAAAAGCCATAATCGAAGTATAGTATATACATGTACTTAAAGCCCAGTTGAATTTTTCAGTACAAGAGTTATGGAAACTCTCTCTTCCCAATGGAAGACTTCATCTCTTCCAGAGTTAAAAAACAAACAAACAAAAAAAAAAAACCCAAGGTTTGGATGTCACTGAATCAAACCTCTATATCATACTTCCTAGTCCCAAATTCTAAAAGTAGTGTATCTGTAACAACCTTAGACTCTCTAACACTGCAACTTATTATACAACCTAACTATCAATGTAATTAACGTTAGACACGTGTTACTATTGTTGCTGCTCCCTGGCTAAGTCATGTCCCACTCCTTGCCCCCACAAGGACCGTAGCCCTCCAGGCTTCTTTGTCCTTCACTGGATCCTAGAGTTTGTTCAGATTCACGCCCATTGAGTTGGTGATGCCATCCATCTCATTCTCTGTCGTCCCCTTCTCCTCCTGCCCTCAATCTTTCCCAGCACCGTGGTCTTTTTCAATGAGTTGGCTCTTCACATCAAGTGGCCAAAGCTTCAGATTCAGCATTAGTCCCCACAGTGAATATTTAGGGTTGATTTCCTTTGGGATTCACTGGTTAGGAAAGCTCAATTATCCTTTTATTCATGGAATGCCAGATTCCTGGGAAAAGACAAGTCACCAGTAGAAGGCTTAGCACTACTCTTCCAAAAGACTTTTTAAATGACCTCCTTAAAATAATTTTGTTTTCTGCTGTGTAAAATAAGATTTATGTTTAATGAAGCTTTTAATGAAGACATCACAGAAAGAGAATGCCAATAGAATCTAATTTTTAAACAAGAAAATCTAATATTGAGAAGTATTTCAATATCCTGGCCTTTGCCAGGTTATAAATAAAACACACAATTCAATTATTGTTCTGCACAAAGAACAAAGTCACATTAATTTTCCTCAAGATGGTTATTAAAGAGATAAACAGTATGTTTTCCCCCCCCCGATTATGTCAAGGAGATATTTGTTCCCAAGTTTCATTGGCTACTCATACAAGACAGGTCTGTCCTGTCATTAGCTCGTATCTTTCAGCAAAGATGGGCCAGAAAGAATTGTTGGATTTGTTCATGGCCTCAGAAAAGGTTCTTTGTTCTTGAGGGTCTTTGAAGTAGGCTCTCAACCATTTCTATTCATCAGTGTAAAGCAGAGTATTCTTGGGGCTTACTCTTTTAAAAACATTTACCTGTTCATTTAAAGCAGTAGTCTGTTCTTGTTCTAAGAAGAAGGAGTTAAATCAAAAGAATAAAGGGAAGAGGGGCAAAAATATTTTTTTACAGAACATGAAAAACAGCACCAAAAATAAAGCTTGAAGGGAAGTAGATCAAAGAGAACAGTGCAAGCTATAAAGGAAGCAGAAAATTGCAAAAATAACAGTAATGGAGACACAAATTGATGGGCCTCAAAATGAATACAAATAAGGAAAGGGAAAGAAAAAATTTTAAAGAGATCAAAGACAGAGAGTAGAAAACAGGGAAGTATACGCTGTTGTTTTTATGTGCAATTAATTTTCATAATTGCATCAGCTGTTTAACAAAAGCACAAGTATAATTTTAAAAGAAGATCAACAAATAGTAAGCGGACGTGTAAAAAGTAAGTCTTTTATTGATATGGCCAAACTGACATGCACGGAACTGTTGCTGTACATTGCTTAAGTTAGACAAGCACAGAAAATTACTCTAAACTCACAGACAATGGAAACTATTCTTTTAATTAAAATACAAATGTTAATTAAATACACACATTGATATCTGTGTCTTATTAATCTTTAGAAATGCATGTCTTATACAAAAATGGCAGCTACGTACCATCATTTGTAGATGTTATTATGACTCCAAACTTTAGGCAAACGTTCAGAAAATCAGGAAATTGTTTCCAAGAAGGTAGACAGAATGAAAATAAATATATCTTTATCACATCTAGCTACTTTTTGATAAACACATGTTATGTGTGTGCTCAACCTTCTGGATTTGTAGGTCTGTTGTCTTTAATTAATTGAATAAAACGATACTCCATAAGACTTCAATCTTGATCTTATATTTCACATAATATTTATAGTTTGCCACTTTTGACTTATCTACTAATAACTTCACCATGCCTTGTAGGCGTAAAACTTTATGCAATTAATTACCATAAAAACTTAGAAGATCTGGACACTTTTTTCATAGCTTCAGTAGAAGTGTTTCTTTTCTCTGGAAGAAAAAATAAAGAATAGAAGAATACTACCATTTGTTAGAACAGTACAACCCCAAAGTGAAGAAAGATGCCGACTTACCATATGACTGGGAACTTCTGATCCATGCTACATGAATGTATTTTAGACCACCCATTGTTTTCAGAAATGTAAAAATACCTTTCTACTAAATTGAGTAAATGTGTCCACCTGGAGCCACATTTGCTTGTGTGCACATTGTCCAATTCTCATTTGTATGTACATATGCACAAAATGTTTTTAAATGATATTTTTAAGAAATTAACATTCTGATTATAGCACACAAGTCTGTCTGTCTAAAAAGATATCCTAAACATTCCTTATATGACTAAATTGCTCAGAATACTCAAAGAAATAGACTTTGGTAGAAATTCCACAAAAAACAAATTATAGCTTCAAGAGAAAAAGAAAGTCACCATAAACTTATGACTGGGCATTGTTAGCATACATAAACAGTGTCCTTCCATCAGAGGACATCCAGTCCTATTATGATCAAGTGAAGATTCACTGAAAATTGCTGGCATTATTCCATTTGTGGTAGGTGGGACTAGGAAGGTCGGTGAGCACAAGGTAGATTTATCATTATTCTGCATTCTCTTTGGGAATTATCTATGAAGCATTAGATACAGCAAAAATATTAGGATATTTCTGTGTGATGTATTTCTGTATGAGATGTATGTTTTCAGTTTTATCAGAGGAAGGAGTGAACACAATTGGCAGAAACATAGCTCTGCCACGGGGATCCAATACTACAAGTCAGCTGCTTTCATTTCTCTCCCCTATTTTAATCATGAGGGGCTTCCCAGGTGGCGCAGTGGTAAAGAATCTGCCTGCCAATGCAGGAGACCCAAGAAATGCGGGTTCGATTCCTGGGTCAGGAAGATCCCCTGGAGTAGGAAATGGCAACCTACTCCAGTATTCTTACCTGGAAAATTCCATGGACAGAGAAGCCTGGCGGGCTACAGTCCATGGGGTCGCAAAGAGCTGAACACGACTGAGCAAACACACAACAACACACATTTTTAACCATGATGCTCTCAGGGGCAGCAGCTTTGTGCTCCTAAGAGCCAAGTCCAGTCACCAGCTGTAGCTAGTGAAGGTACCACGAGAAGGATGAGGAATCTGGGACAAGAGTGCTGACGCACCAGAGAAGATGGAGTTGGTGGGAAGAGCTAGAGAAGTGTGTCAGCCATGAGCAAACACCGTTAGAGACGCCTGTAGCCCCTCATCAACCCCCAAATAATTAGGTCGCAGCAAAAAGTAGCAGAGGAGGCTGCTATAAATAATTGGGAGGTGGGTTTTAAAAAAAAAAATGGCCAACACAGTTATCATCTCTGGTTACGAAAAGGAAGGTGTTATTCAAAATATAATTATGAGATGAATTATTTGAAGGCTTCTCTAATGAAAAGCATTCTCTAGGGAAGATTAAATGGAAGTTGTGTCCATTGTCTGATAGGGAGCTTGTAGTTCTCATTGTCTTCTTTCTAAGCCTCCATAAATCCACGGGAAGCTTCTGTTTATCGATTTTATTTGCAGAGTGCACTCGGGGCATAAAGTAATTTGATTTTTTTTTAAATGGGGTTTAGGGTCTGCCCCTATAGGGTTATAACTTACCAAGCATAAGAGCCAACACATAAAAACAAACATGCAATTTAAAGAGAGCAAGGCTCAAGATGGGAGAACCTGGGAAGCCAGTAAGGTGGTGGGATTACACTCACTCTCCCATTTATCTGCTGGCTGGAAACCTCCCGGGAAGTGACATTTTGGCTGCCTTTCATACATGGCATCACCGAACTGTTTTGACAAATGCATCAAGCCCACAAAAAAACGAGCACAATAGTCATTTAGCAAATAAGAGGGGAACAAGAGAATTTTCTTTATTGTTTATCAGAGCTAAAAATGCTGTTAATGTTAACCATCTCTGCAACTTGTGTAAAATTTGTCCTTTCCCCATCAATGTCAGATGCCCAAACTGATCAATGCCGCTAATGCTGTCCCCAATCCAACGCCTCCCGTGTGTGCAAACTCTGCAACTTGCAGGCTGTAAACTGAAGAATAATGCCTGTGGTTTTATACTTCTTTTACAGAGAATCTTTTTTTTTTCATTCTGAGCATTCGTGGGTAATTAAACTTTATAGAAGAATGTTTTTTCTTTAGCAACCCCATTAGGGTTCTGTTGCACTTGTCCGTTGCCTCATAAAAGAAAAAAAAAGCTGCCACATCAGTGCCTTCACTACTTTGTGAGGCTTCTTGGCTCCTTGCTTCACAGTGAGGCTTTGTGATGAGAAAGGTCCATACTTGAAATCACAAACGCCAAGGCAGGGAAGCAAGGCACACAGAAGCATGCCATGTATGGGGACCATAATGCACAGAGAGCCAAGGAAGGACTGGCCTTTCTGCCTTAGTGGAAGGCAGATGATGAAGGGCCTTTGTGAGACTTTTTGGCGATGACATAACCATGACAGTCACATAAATACAGAAACATGTGTGCTCGGCTGTGCAGTGTAATAGCCGCACCTTCAAAGGAGGCAGGGTAGCTGTGAACTGCTGGGGACACCAGGGGTACACCTGGCAGCCAGCAGTCAGAATCCTTTGAAATGGAGTCTTAAAGGCAGAGCATCAAAGAGCATCTTCATGATCTGCAAACAGTCACATGTGGCTGCAAGCGAAAGGGCAATCTTAGCCTGTTGGGAATGGACCAGTGGGCAATCTCTTTGGTGACACCTACACTAATGGAAAAATATTACCACCCATATCAGTGTCTTTGAACATAGATGCAAGGTTGCCTCTGGGCATCAGACTCCTCACGGGGAAGGCTTTCGCCTGACCCATCTATCATTCAAAATGCGACAGTCCAGAACTCAAAAAACCTAGTACAAGCCTGTGTGGGAGGAGAGTATGGGGGGAATGGACACATGTGTATGTATGGCTGAGCCCCTTCACTGTTCACCTAGAACTATCCCAACATCGTTAGCCAGCTATACCCCAATACAAAAAAAAAAGATGAATACTTCAGATAAAAAACAAAAATTCCTAGTGCAAGAGTGCTGGTCCAGGAAGTCTGTAATCTCTGCTGGGTTAACAGTCCACATCACATCCTGTGGTCAGCTTCTTGCAGCAGGCAGACATAATGTAGGTTGTAATGTAAGCTAACCATTCTTGACAGCTCACTACATGCTAAGTCTGATCTAACCCTCACAGAGACACTTAAGAGTTTGGTATAGAACTGTCCCCGTGGACAAAGTCCCCAAAGGGGGACTTTGGGAAGCTAATTATCATGCCCAGCAATGAAGTGATGAATCAACAGCACTCAACCATCGGCTGATAGTTCCATGTGCGTTAGCTCCTCAGTCATGTCCGACTCTTTGCGACCCCATGAACTGTAGCCCGCCAGGCTCCCTGTCCGTGAAATTCTTAAGGCAAAAATACCGGAGTGGGTTGCCATTCCCTTCTCCAGGGTATCGTCCCAATCCAGGGATCAACTTCGGGTCTCCTGCATTGAAAGTAGAGTCTTTACTGTCTGAGCCACTAGGGAAGCCCATAAACACCTTTAAATTACTTCATTAAGTCATAAACTCATATTTTTTCCAGTGGGAAATGTTTCCTGAAAAAGTGTTTTCTCAAATTTAGCCATAGGAATAATCTCTTTAAAAATAATACTTAACCATTTTAAACATATTGTCATTTACAAACGAATCCACTTGATAAGTTCCTTTGAAGCTAGAGTTTGAAACGTAATTGAACCATCAATTTCTACCATGGCTATTATTGTTCATGAACACATAATTAATTGTGGATCCAATACATGGCAGAGAATCATGTTAACACACAAGCTAAGAAGAATGAGGTTATAGAGGTGTTTCTCAACAAACACGATATGAGGAGGTAAAGGTGTTGTGAAGGGCTGGTCCTGAAGTTCAAGGAATTTTTCTAAGACAGTCTTTCTCAGAGGATAGCTCATAGGGCCATGTGCTTTAATAGCACCTGGGAGGCTTGCTAAAAATGCATTCCTTGGATTCGAGCCTGAGACTCTGTTTTAATAATCTGCCTAGATAATTTTATGCCTAGCAAAGTATGAGAACTTCTGACCCAGACTCGAACCACGAATTAAGCTTGTGCCAGAGATTAGAAAAATACTACAAGGAATAGCACAATGCAAGATAAGGGAAATCATGGTTTCTATAAGTCCCTGTAGAGACTGGTCACTCCCGCTTTTCAGAGACAACAGGAATCCTGGTGCTAACTCATTATTTATACATAAGGAGAGTCAGCAGTTGTGTTTTCAAGGGATTGGCGCAGCCCTGGGACATTCATTATATGCAAAAACATCCCTTCAACACTGTTTTCTGAAATTCCATAATTAGAGAGGACAACTTTGAGGTGACTTCATTTTCAGCCATGTGATTTTCCTTTCCAACTCTTCTTTTTGGCATTCTTTGAAAATTAAAGTAATTCCAACAGGAGAAGTAGCAAAAGTTGCTAGGACTTTCATATAAATGATCTTAACTATGAAAAGGCAGGGTTGAATTATAGTAATAACTAACACTTTTAAAACCTTTTGGAATGTATTATCTCATTTTGCCTTGGATAAAGCATACCACGTAGTCATTATTATCTTAGTTCTCATGTGGAGATTGAGGTTCATAGTCTTGCTCAAGAGGATGCGGATAATAGGGAACAGAGCCATTTGTTCATATCCTCAGCAAACAAATATTGTCTACCCAGGATTACAGAAATGAGTAAGACAGACCAGGTTCTTGCTCTTGGGGAGGTGACATTCTAATCACCAATGCAAGAGAATGCTAATCAAGGTCACGACCAAAATTCCACCCAATATCACCTCTATAATGAAACGCCTTCATCTGTCATCATGGCACCTGCCAACCTCAATCTTCTTCACATCACCTATCTGTATCACACAGCATCTTATGATACAGAGCTTAACAGGATTCTGGGAACCTGTGGGAGAATATGGTGCTAAAAGTAGGAGAAAAGATTTTGAGGACTTGGCTGATTCCTGTCAATGTATGGCAAAACCACTACAATATTGTAAAGTAATTAGCCTCCAATTAAAATTAAAAAAAATATTTTGAGGAAAGAAGAAAGTGGGTGGAGAAAAATACATAAAGTCACAACCACAGCTACTCGCTAACTGTATCCTTCTGTCTTGGCTGCTGGCTGGTCTTGCCCTGTGTAACACATTCTGTTCTTGTCTCACCCCCACCACAGCAGCAACATTGGCGTGTTCTTCTGTGGACCCAAAGCTCTCTCAAAGATACTTCAAAGAATGTGCCGCTTATATTCATCCGCTGACCCCAGGGGGGTTCACTTTTATTACAACAGAGAAAGCTTCTAGACTTTGGAGGAAAAAAATCCACGTGTTGTGTAAGTGGCTACAATCATATAGGTCAAGCGTCAGGAAACTTTTCCCATAAAGTGCCAGATAATAATTATTTTAGATTTTGTGGATCGTATGGTCTCACTTGCAACTACTCAACTCTGCTGTTGCCAGCACCAAAGTAGCCCCTGTATCTTAACAAATGGAGGTGGCTGTGTTCCAGCAAAACTTTATTTAGGGACACTGAAAGCAAATTTCATATAATTTTCTTCTGTCATAAAATATTCTTCTTTTGATTTATTCTCAACAATTTAAAAATGTAAGACATTCTTAGCTCGTGGGTTGTCCGAAAACGGGTGGTGGGCCAAATTTGACTAGTAGGGAAGTAGTTTGATGAGCCCTGATATAGGCCATCTTTCCCAAGTTTGCTTTCATGCTTAACAATACGTCCAAATGGAGACCGGCATGGCTGCTTGGCTCATAGCCTCCTTTAGAAGTCATTTCAAATTTCATCTCCCCGACGGCAGAGACATCTGCCTTGTATCCAAACCTGATCTTTTCTGCTTTAAACTTAAGCTCCTTTGTGCTTTTTTCATCCTCTATAGATCTGAGAAATCACCAATGGGGGTTATCTTTCACAAAAATCCTTTCTATACTTGAAAATGATAATAAAATCATTCTTTACCTATCCCTTTTCTAGTCCAAACAATACTGAACTCTTAACTTTTCATCCAAGGATATATACCCTAGCACTTCAATCATTCTTGTTGCCCTTCTTCAAATCCATTTTCATTCTTCACATCCTTTTAAAATGTGTTGACTAAAATGAGATGTAACATTCTAATCTAAGCATGACTAGTAGTGTATAAAAGAGTGATTTTTTTTTTAGAGCTTGTATGCCATATGCTTTTCAATACAACTAAATTCTGTTTGCATCTCTTTCTTTCCTTCCTTCCACATTTCTTTCTTTCTCTCTTTTAATAAGTACTTTTTGTTACAATCACATTTTGATCTATGATCATCTTGATACTTACACCTCAGCTCAACTTCTACCCCAGAAACATATTGGAATTTTTTTTTTAATTTTATACTCTTATTGAGCCAGTATTTCCATGCCATGCAACTGTTTTATCCCAAATATGTTCAGAAAATACTCTTCATATTGCATAGTTTTCTCTACTGGTATCAATTTTTTTTAGAATTTTTTTTCTAATATTTCAATATTGTTTTTAAGTCTATCACCAGATAATAATACTAGTATTTAGCTCAGTTTATCTCAAAACTTTTGCTCAGATGTTCAACCTTAGACTCCTTTCTTTAGATTCAAGTTATTAACTCCAAAGGATTCCATGATGAATTTTTGTTACTACCTGTTAATATGAGCACCTAGTTGGGGACATATTAAAGATAACTAACCATGGAGAATGGCACATCACCCTATACTGTCTTAACTTAAAAATAAGATATCATACACAATAAAACAAAAACATTTATTGAAATTAAAACAAATTATGTTTTACAAATGCTTCATATCTTTGTAGGTGGCCATTCTTCCATGGAACAGAATTTAATTGGTCTGACCTGATTTGTTTTTACAAAGTTAAGCAGCCACTTAAGCTTGTCCAGGTATTTCTAAATTATAAATTGATCATTTGTTTTACTTTAGCTTCAAATATTAATGCTGATTCTGTAATTTCTAGGGTATATACTTAACTATATTCTAGGGGAAAAATTAGGTATATCCTGATGTCTCAAAAATTATTTCTACTAACTCTGCATTGGAATTTATTAGTATCTTTAATTATCCTTGGAGAATATCATCCAAATTCTACTAATTTTAATACACCAAATCTTTCTGTCTATTTATTTCCCCATTTAAATTTGATTAGCCTTTACAACTAGGCATTTCTGTAGTCAAATATGTTTATCTAACCTTTAATAGGAAAATAAATATATTAAACTATTTTCTCTGGATTATATTCAATTCTTACTTTTTTTTCCTGTCTATTTGTAAATAAAATGTACTCTCAGGTCAACTAAATTTGTCTAATAAGTATATTTGTCATTAAAAATAGGTTTCAGTCTCTGTAGATTTCTTTTAATTTTGTTATAAATCTAAAATTGTTCAAAACACAGAAAACTTAAAAAAAAAGATTTTGCTGCATTTGAAAAAAAATTTTCCTGTTTGCATATGTTTTTAGTTCTGAGCTTTAGGTTATTTCTCTAAATACCATGTAGAATCTGACCTATCTTGATAGTAAAAATACAAAAAAATCAGTAGATTTCTTTAATGCAGAAATAATCAAATAGAAAATACAGATTTTTTTTTAAAAGGAAATTGTCTTTTCAAAATAGGAACAAAAATATAGCAAACATAAACTTATTTAACAAGAATTATGTAAGGTGATTTGATAATTAGCAAACATTTACAAAGAGATATTTTTAATTTGATAGAAATAGCATGTTCCTAAATAGGAATATTAAGCATACCAAAAATATTGATTTGTTCTAAATTAACTAATAGGTTAAATAAAATTATAATCAAAATTTAAATTTTCTTTAAAACTTTTTGAAATGCTAGATATGCTAAAGTTTACCTAGAAGAATATATAAGCAAGAGAGAAGCAAAAAAATAAAAAGTGAAAAGAAAGATAAGAAAGAAAGAAAAAAGGAGAAGAGAGAAAGAAGAACAGAACAGAAAGGAAGGGAAGATAAGAGAAAAGAAAATTCAGCATCCAGAAGCATCATCGTAAAACATAAGATTGTAAAGTAACCAGAAAGATAAAACTAAATTACTTACAAATAAACAACAATAAATTTGACAGCTGCTTCTCAGAAGCATAAGGAAAGGAAAGTGAAGTCGCTCAGTCGTGTCCGACTCTTTGCAACCCCATGGGCTGTAGCCTACCACGCTCCTCTGTCCATGGGATTTTCCAGGCAAGACTACTGGAGTGGGCTGCCATTTCCTTTTCCAGAGGGTCTTCCCAACCCAGGGATCAAACCTGGGTCTCCTGCATTATAGGCAGACACTTTACCATCTGAGCCACCAGGGAAGTCCTTCAGAAGCGTAAGTAGAAACCAAATGATTATGAAGTAATATCTTCAACATGCTGAAGGAACATAACTATAAATTGAGATTTTTGTGCTCAATGAAATTATTGGGCAAAAGTGAAGGCCAAAAAAAAAAAAAAAGTGAAGGCAAAATAACAGATATTTTCAAACAAAAGAATGACTCAGAATGGAGCTTCAGAGGAGTAGAGCAAGGTGGAATCCAAGTCAAACCACTGCTCTTTCTGCTTCAGAATTCTCTGTGCCTTTTTTTTTTTTTTTTAGATTTTTATTTTACTGTAAAGATGAATACAGTATGGTACTGGCACAGAAATAGAAATACAGACTAATGGAACAAGATAGAAATCCTGGAGATAAATCCACACACCTATCGACATCTTATCTTTGACAAAAGAGGCAAAAACATACAGTGGAGAAAAGAGTCTCTTCAGGAAGTTGTGCTGGAAAAACTGGTCAACTACGTGTAAAAGAATGAAATTAGAACACTTCCTAACACCATATACAAAATAAACTCAAAGTGGATTGAAGACCTGAATGTAAGACCAGAAACTATAAAACTCTTAGAGGAAAGCATAGGCAGAAAACTCTCTGACATAAATCACAGCCAGATTCTCTATGACCCACCTTCTAGAGTAGTGGAAATAAAAACAAAAATAAGCAAATGGGACCTAATTAAACTTAAAAGGTTTTGCACAATGAAGCAAACTATAAGCAAGGTGAAAAGACAACCCTCAGAATGGGAGAAAATAATAGCAAACCCAACAACTGCCAAAGGATTAATTTCCAAAATATACACGCAGCTCATGCAGTTCAATACCAGAAAGACAGATAACCCAATCAAAAAGTGCACAGAAGACCTAAATAGACATTTCACCAGTCATGCAGTTGGCTGATAAAGACATGAAAAGATGCTTAACATCGCTCATTATCAGAGAAATGCAAATCAAAATTACAATGAGGTATTGATGGCTCATGGTGAACGATGTAGGATTCATGATCTCCAAAGAAGATTTAGCTTCCGGATCAGGGACCAGGCTTGATTACTCAGAACTTTTATGTGGCAAAAGTTTTATTCCAGTGAAGGACAGAGAAAACTTCTGACATAGAAGAGGGATGGAAAATGCCCCTCTCACTAGTTTTATCAAGGCCTTCTGTACTTTTACCAGACCCACTCCCACAACATGTATCTTAATACAATAAGATTAGTCAGAAGGTTCCAGTTAAGGAGAAACATGTCCTCAAGCAAGATGCACTGTTATCAGATAATCATTAGCACAGAGCTTAAGGGAAAACGCACCCTTGCGCAAGAGAGTTGTTTTGTGGTGTAATCATTAGCTCTGGGCTTAAAGGAAAGTCTTCTGTGACTAAGAGGAAGGAATGTAGGAAAAAAATGTGTGTCCCTTTCTCCTCCTTGAGAGCCCTGGACCCCTTCCTCCTTGAGGGCCCCTGACTCCTTATCAACCTACCCAAGAATGAACTCTGTCAGTATCATTTCACACCGGTCAGAATGACCATCACCAAAGAGTCTACAAACAGTAAATGCTGGAGAGGGTGTAGAGAAAAGGGAGCCCTCTTAAACTCTTGGTGGGAATGCAGACTGATACGACCACTCTAGAGAACAGTATGGAGATTCCTTTAAAAACTAGGAATAAAACTACCATATGACCCAGCAACCCTTCTACTGGGCATATACCCTGAGGAAATCATAACTGAAAAAGATGCTTGTACCCCAATGTTCAATGAAGCACTATTTACAATAGCTAGGACATGGAAGCAGCCTAGATATGTTCATCAGCAGATGAATACATAAGGAAGTTGTGGAGCTATACACAATGGAATATTACTCAGCTGTAAAAAGGAGTGCATTTAAGTCAGTTCTAGTGAGGTGAATGAGCCTAGAGCCTATTATACAGAGTGAAGTAAGTCAGAAAGGGAAAGACAAATATCGTGTATTAATGCATATATATGGAATCTAGAAAGATCATACTGATGATCCTACATGCAGGGCAACAAAGGAGACAGAGATAGAAAGAACAGACTTTTGGACTCAGTGGGAGAAGAAGAAGGTGGGATGATTTGAGAAAATAGTATGGAAACATACATGTTATCATATGTAAAATAGATAGCCAGTGGGAGTTTGATGTATGATGCAGGGAACCCAAAGCCGTAGGTACTCTGCTTCAACCTGGAGTGGTGGGGAGGAAGATGGGAGGGGGGTTCAGGAGGGAGGGGTCACGTATGCCTATGGCTGTTTCGTGTTGATACATGGCAGAGGCCATCACGGTATTGTAAAGTAATTATCCTCCAATTAAAACAAATAAATTTTTTTAAAAAAAAAGAGTGACACAAAGTAGACATGAGTAGGTAGATGATAGAAAGTTGACAGAGAAAGAGATGGAGAAATAGAGAGGTAGATAGATCTTAAAATAATAATAATGCTGATCTAAATCTCAAGAAGACATATTTTAGCCATAGGCTACTAGCTTAGCTTCTATATGGTTACAGAACTGAATGTAATCAAAAGAATAGATCAACTTGCTGCCATTCTGCTAACCACTAAACAATAAATATGCTTCCATCAGGTGAGTTGAATGCAGCAACATGACTAAATTAAGCCACATTCATTCCCTACCTTGTTTGTATATTACTTTCCAGATAGAGAGCCATCTTCCCAGAAAACAATCTCATGCTGATGACCCTGGGATGTGTATTTATGGCCTTTAAAGTTGTTCAGTCATCAGACCAGATGGTTATTTCCTCCTTTTAAGATTTTGGAATTATTTATGAATCTGAATAAACTGTTCACATGTATAAAAAAAAATTTCACTTATGTGTTATTTTTCGCTGCACTGGGCCTTCGTTGCTGAACGTGGGCTGTCTCTGCTTGTGGCTGGTGGGGGCTACTCTCTAGTTGTGGTGTGTGGGCGTCTCGTTGCGGCGGCTCCTCCTGCTGCAGGGCACAGGCCCTCGGCGGCAGGCTTCACAGTAGCAGCACAGACTCAGTAGTTGCAGCTACTCTCGGGCTCTCGGGCTCTGAGCATGGGCTCGGTATTTGCGAGGAACGCAGCATGTGGAAATCTTCCTGGACCGGGGATCAAACTCCTGTCCCCTGCATTGGCAGGAGAATTCTGATCCACAGTACCACGGGGAAAAGTTCCAGTGCCTTTTCTTGTCCACAGGTTTTTAAAACTTATTAGATGATGTTTGTCCTTTATTTTGTCTATTGACGAATGTTTGTGTGTCCATTGCAATATCAGTCTACTCTCCATGGTTGATTGTCCACAATGGTCTCTCTTAACATACTCCAATTTATTGTTGTCTCCACAACTGTAACTATTTTCAAAGTGTGTATCTCCAAAACGTGAAATTCAACTCCTTTTTATTGTTAGCAGCAACTGAAACAGTTGACTGCTTCTCCCTTCTTTTGACTCTGATGTCATACTGGCCCTTGGTTTTCTTCTCAGGCTCCTCTGTTCAACTTTAAAATGTCAGAGTGTCCTAGGACTTGGTCACAGTTCTTGTCTTCTCATGTCTACCCTCTCCCCTTGACTGACAGCACACATTTCCATGGTTTTGAACCAATGAGTTCCAGATCTAAAACTCCAGCATATATTTCTCCTCTGGATTCCAGTCTGATATATAAACTGCTTACTCCACCATTGGAATGTAATAAGCATCTCAAATTTTACATATCCACAACCAGACTCTTTTTCTCCTTATAATCCTGCTGTCCCTCCATTTTCTTGTTTCAGTACTGAGAAATCTGTATGCAGGTCAAGAAGCAACAGTTAGAACTGGACATGGAACAACAGACTGGCTACAAATCAGGAAAGGAGTACATCAAGGCTATATACTGTCACCCTGTTTGTTTAACTTATATGCAGAATACATCATGAGAAATGCCTGGCTGGATGAAGCACAAGCTGGAATCAAGATTGCTGGGAGAAATATCAATAATCTCAGATATGCAGATGACACCACCCTTATGGCAGAAAGAGAAGAACTAAAGAGCCTCCTGATGAAAGTGAAAGAGGAGAGTAAAAAAGTTGGCTTAAAATTCAACATTCAGAAAACTAAGATCATGGCATCTAGTCCCATCACTTCATGGGAAATAGATGGGGAAACAATGGAAACAGTAACAGACTTTATTTTTGGGGACTCCAAAATCACTGCAGATGGTGACTGCAGCCATGAAATTAAAAGACACTTGCTCCTTGGAAGAAAAGCTATGACCAACCTAGACAGCATAGTAAAAAGCAGAGACATTACTTTGCCAACAAAGGTCCGTTTAGTCAAAGCTATGGTTTTTCCAGTAGTCATGTATGGATATGAGAGTTGGACTATAAAGAAAGCTGAGCACCAAAGAAAGGATGCTTTTGAACTGTGGTGTTAGAGAAGACTCTTGAGAGCCTCTTAAACTGCAAAGAGATACAACCAGTCTATCCTAAAGGAAATCAGTCCTGAATATTCATTGGACGGACTGATGCTGAAGCTGAAACTCCAATACTTTGGCCACCTGATTCAAAGAAATGCCTCATTGGAAAAGACTCTGATGCTGGGAAAGACTGAAGGCAGGACGAGAAGGGGATGACAGAGGATGAGGTGGTTGGGTGGCATCACCAACTCGATGGACATTAGTTTGAGTAAGCTCCAGGAGTTGGTGACGGACAGGGAAGCCTGGCATGCTACAGTCCTTGGGGTCACAAAGAGTCAGATTCAACTGAGTGACTGAACTGAATGTCACCATCATCTACCAAAATGCCTATACTAAAAACACTGAATACATCAGAGTCATCTTTAATTTTTCTCTCTTTTTTTTTTATTTTTTTAATTCTTCTCTTTTTCTCACCAGTGCCCTCAAATCCCTACCCCAAACCACTATTTCATCATCTTATTTCTTCTACCTTTATCTATAAACATTTCACTAAAGCATATACCAAGCTTTGGTGACATTGAATATGTACAATAGAAATTTCCAAGTTAATGCTTATGGGTAGTCCAACTTCAGACAATCTGTATAGCAAATATGACCCACAAATAGGCACAAGCAAAAGACTGCTTATCAGGTTAACTAGTCTTTCCCTTCACTGAGAGATGTTGGCATCCTAGTTATGCATTTCATCTACATAGGTCATCTCATTACCAAATAATAGAAAGTTTTCTTAGACACTTATCAGTAATTATTATGCTGGATTTTTTTCTCTTTTCTTTTTCTTTTCTTCAATTCTCAAATTGTTCTCCCTGTCAATTATTATAAGAATTCTGCATCTCTAAGTTGCTTTTTCTCAGTTCTGTCCCTCACACTGAACAAAAGAAAAGTTATTTTAAGAATTCTTTATCAATTCCAAACACTTTCAAAACTTCCTGATTGATCTTAAAGAAAACAGCTCAATAATGATCCAGTCTCAATTTACTGATTTAACTAAGTAATCTGCCAACTAAGGAAAGAACCATCACCATTACATTTCTTATACAACAGTCTTGTGCCATTTCCTCCAAATCTCTAGCCAATTTACCTCAAAATTCAATTTTTTAAAAATGTTTGAAGTGTAGGGATAGAATCAACAATATGTGGTGCCAACAAATGATCCTAGCAAAATATATGAAAACTTCACAAAGAAAATCTCAGAACTCCGTCAACCACTTCCTCCTCACACTAACATGACTGGGGGTGCTCCTTCTCTGTTGTCTCACCCCACCTTGAGACTGTGTGGTGGGGACCTGTCAAGTGCTCTTGTCCTATCCTAAACAAATATCTAGGAAAGGTTGTGGGGAAGGGTCTGGGAAGAGGGTGGGAAGGAGAGTATTATAGAACTAAGAATGCTGAAGAAAAGGATTTGTAAATCTATATACAAGTGACTTGCCTGGTGGACCAGTGGTTAAGACTTCATCTTCCAATGCAGAAGGTACAAGTTTGATTCCTGGTCAGGGGCTAAGATCCCACATGCCTCATGGCTCAAAAACATAAAAACAATAGAAGCAACATTATAACAAATTCAAAAAAGACTTTAGAAATGGTCCACATAAAAAAAAAATTAAAGTCAGGACCTTTCTCAAATGGGGATCTGTTCACTTTAAAAAAAAAAAAAAAATCTATGTATGAAGTCCTGGGCAAAGTCCCAAGAGGCCAATATGTAAAACCAACCATAATCAACAGCAGATGATTTGCGATTTGAACTCTGGTGAGGAATATCATCCAGGTTTCACATCAGCCTCTAGGTCGCACACATGAAGCATACCAGAATAGAATTAAAAAGGCTTTAAAAACTAAATTGATATTGGAACCACAAACCACAGAAGTGGGCCAGGCTGTGTGTTCTGAACCTAAACCTGTTAACTGCCAGCTAAAATAGAAAATCTAAATAAGAACCAGAGTGTCATAACATTATACTCAAAATGTGCAGGACAAAATCCAAAATTTTTGTCATATGAAGAACTAGGAAAATCTCAACTCAAATGAGAAAAGAAAATCAACAGATGCCAACACCAAGACGACACAAATGTTGGAATTATCTAACAAGAATTTTAAAGCAGCTATCATCAAAAGGATCCAACAGGCAACTGCAATCACTCTGAAACAAATGGAAGAATAAATAATCTCAGCAAAGACATAAAAGATACAAAAAGAACCTAATGCAAATTGCAGGACTTAAAAATGTAATAACTGAAAGAAAAAGCTCACTAGATGACTTGTGGTAGTTAAGATAAGGCCCTGAAAATGTCCACATCTTAATCCCTGGAACTTATGAGGTGTTTTGGCAAAGGGCAACTAAAATTCTGAGTGAAATGATGGTTGCCTTGAGATGATCCTCTTGAAATGGGAAGATCATCTTAGATTACCTGGATGGGCCACATATTATTAGAGGGGCTTTAAAAGTAGAAGAGGGAGACAGAAAGGTCAGAGTAAAGAAGCAGAAGTTGGAATGTGATGGATAGCTTTGAAGGAGGAAAGGGCTGCAAGCCAAAGGATGTGGGCCACCCCTAGAAGCTGGAAGAGACAAGGACACAGATTCTCCTCGGAGCTTTCAGAAGGGAACATAGCCTTGCCAACACCCTGATTTTAGTTCTGTGAAATTCGTGTTGGAGTTTGATCTAAAAAAATACAAGATCACAAGATAGGGTTATGAGATTAAAAGATCCAAACTACTATGCATAAAATACGCAAGCAACAAGGTTATATTATTCAGAAAAGGGAAATATATCCATTATTTTGAAATAACTTTAAACGGAGTATAATCTCAAGGGGTGTATAAAAACAAGCACCAACTAGATTTGGCCTATGGGCCACAGTTTGTCGATGCCAGAATTAGAACATGAATAAGCCTCACAATCATATTGAGGGAAAAAAAGTTATTGAAGAATAGATATAGTGTGGAACTATTCAACAAGATTAAAAAACATACAAAACAATATTATTTACTCATATACACACATAATCAGATAGATGTAAATGTACAGAAATTAAATTACACATCCAAACTCAGAACACTAATTATTTCTGATAATAGGAAAACAATGAAGGACCTCAATAATCTTGGTTATATTTATTTCTTAAATTGGATTTTTAATGTGTATTACATAAACTGTAATTTTGCATGCATTTGACATATTTCATAATATTGAAACTTTCTTGGTAGATTTTTTTTCTCTGCTAAGCAAGGGATGACTCTTCAAGTTATCAAGGGATATATGGATTGTCCTCAATGGGTGGACAGTAGGTTCCCAGGTTAATCCTTCTTCAGGGTTTATACACTTGTCCCATATATTAAAGGTAAGGGTTTGAAAAAACTTGGTTTTCTGGAACCCAGGAAAGCATGTTCAATTCATCATTGTGCCTGTGTCAAGGAAGCTTGGCTTTCACCTCAACAATAACTGTCTAGAAATTTTCCAAAAGTCTGTGATGAAACAGACCCAGACCCTCAGCGTCTCCCATCACTGCCATCTCCCAACACACACGATCACTTGCTCAGTCATGTGAGATTTGGATTTTTAAGATGACACCTCCGGTTCACAAGGATGTCCTTTTCTAATGCTCCGAATGCTGTCTTAGCCACCATCACATAGCTACTGTCACATTGAGTTCTAGGACCTTCCTCTCATCTTCTGTTCACTTACTCTCTTTAAACTTTGAAGTAAGGGTCAGAGTATGGCAAAAACACAATATGGAAAGAAAATATGAGACAAGGTCTGGCACAAACCTCTCAAACTACAGCAGATAGCAGGCTAGAAGGCAGGCCCAGTCTACGTGTAAGAGCAGCTGGGCAAGAAGACAAGTGTCATGCCCAAAGAAGGGCCATGGGTCAGGCAACGGTGGACATTAAGACTTCCAAGGGATAGACACATCCTGGGAAGGAAAGTAGACCAAGGTAGTGGAAAACCCAGATGGGTAGCACATTGGATTGAGGATGACAAGTGTCATCAACAGGGAACTTCAAACCTAGCAATCAAGGCAGTAGCTGCAGGACTGGGTGTCAGAAGCAGAGATGCCTGGACTCACTTGAGGATGGCAAGGTGGCGAGAACCGAAACAGGGCTCAAGTCTCAGCAGTGAAGCACGTGGGAGCCCAGGGACGTCACAGGGCTCTGGGAAGCTGGATTATTCAGTTTCCATGGGATGAAGCAATGGAACTGTTTAAATCTTGCCCATCTGCTGTCTGATTTGGTCCAAGAACCAGGGCAGATCTCAATGAATGGCAGGACCCAGCCCAGCTCCTGTGACCTGGGGAAGGTCACAGGAAGAGAAAAGGGAAGGCAGTTGCCTTTCCTCTTCTTACATTTGTCAGTTTCCTCCCACCTCTCGCTCCCATCCCCACCCAGGTATTCATTATTTGTACTAACATCTGCAGCACATTTTTGAGATTCATTGCTGGTACAAAGAAAGCATCCCAAAATAAAGTCGTGCTATTGTATTTTTCTTTAATGGAGCATCTTGGTTCGAAAATTGCTTAAGTTTTGGAAATGTCTCTCCATCCAGCATGATTAATGTGATACATACAGAAGAGCAGCAGAATGAGTGGAGAATTAGAGTTGGTGCCAGTTCACCTCGAGGCATTTATCTTTGCTTTTTTTTCCCCCCTGGTGCCTGCGCTGAGCCTGAGGGTAAACTGACACTTTTTTTTCTTTTTTTAACAAATTAAGCTTCATTTTTCTTTTCGCATGTGTGTTAAGAACCTTGAAGGGAATGAGCTTTGTCTGCAACCTCCAGTACCAGCTGCTGTGGCAGGAAAGAAAGAGGTGACAATTTCCCACAGATTCCAAATGAGTGTTTTAATGGGACTGTGGCGGAGGTAACAAGCACAAAGATATTGTGCTGCCAGGAAAAAGCAGGTTCTCTCTTCCCCCTAGCCTTGCGCTACATGATGTAACATTTAGCTTCTGGCTTAATGTGGCATCTCTTCCCAGCTTTGATTTATTCCCACTTTTGCAAATCACAGAGGTATGTTACAGGAGATGCATTTAGAGCTGTTGTTATAGTTCATTGAGGAGGCAGGCTGTTATCCCCCACCGGAGGAGAATCTCCCACGTGGCAGGGTGAGTGACCTAGAATTAAAGGGGGGAAAATATGGTGGACGAGAGAGAGACTGAAAGAGAGCAGGAATGTAGATGTTAGGCTAGGATGAAATTGTATTTACCTTGATTGAAAACTCTTTTATTATGAACATAATTTAGATCAGAATGGAAAATAAAACGCCTGGGCTCCTTGCCTGGCCGGGAGTGTTGCTGAGTACACAGCCACTACAATAATGTAAGTGCATATGTGATGACTGTGTTATTGTGTTTATATACGAAGGCATTATGCTCCATCAAATGAGATGAAAAATATCTCCATGGATTTGCTCAGTCAGCTTCTTTAGCAGAAAATGCTTGGAGGTGTGGAATAGTAACAGTGGCCAAAATGCAGAGTCTCAAAGAACTATGCAGGCTTATGTTAAAGTCACATAGCCATCTGAAACAAGTGACATGCTGACCAGACCCTGGCCTCCTCGGAACAATTAATCCTGTATTATGACATGGGTCTAAGTGCTCCCTGAGCATGAATTATGCCCACAGCTGCTGAGTTGGGCAAAATGATGTGTAAGACAGCAGTGCTGTCTGCAAGGAGATTATAGTCCAGTTGGGCAGGAAAAACACTTCTAAAGAGAGAATTAGAATTGCAGGGAGAAGGTGTGGATTTCAAATGAGTTGCTGCAATGATCCAGATTCTAATGGAAAGTGAAATGAAGTGAAAGTCACTCAGTCGTGTCTGACTCTTTGCGACCCTGTGGACTATACAGTCCATGGAATTCTCCAGGCCAGAATACTGGAGTGGGTAGCCTTTCCCTTCTCCAGGGGATTTTCCCCACCCAGGGATCGAACCCAGGTCTCCCACATTGCAGGCGGATTTGTTACCAGCTGAGCCACAGGGAAGCCCAAGAATACTGGAGTGGATAGACTGTCCTTTCCCCAGTGGATCTTCCCAACCCAGGAATCAAACTGGGGTCTCCTGAATTGTAGGCAGATTCTTGACCAACTGAGCTATTAGGGTCTAATGGGAAATGTTCCAGGAATTTAGCCACTCTCTCCAGAATGCCTGTGAGGATATGTATTCATCTCTATATTAACATTTTATTTACATAGATGATATACATTTCACCTTTTTTTCCTAACACACTCAATTAGGAAGTCTCCATTTCCTTATTTCTACAACTTTCTCCACATCAAAGCTACACTTTGGACCACAGAACTGAGCTAGTAGAGGTATTTACCTTCAAGTCCCACTCTCAGCAGTGTAGAGGAGCCTCTAGATGTTTTCCTTGTCAGTTCAAGTCATAATTGACCCCCCGCAGCCCACCCCTAGCCCCACACGCTATTGACCAGTGCTAGTGCCGGGCGTTGAGTACAGCTCAGAGGAGGGCAAAGAAAATAATCAGCTCTGAGCGTCACTCTGTGCTAGAACCATGGGATGATGCTAAATGTTTCACTTGTTATCACATCTCAACCACAGAATTTCCACATGAGCAGGGACCTTGTCTTATAATCAATACTCTATCCTCTCTTCCTAGTTCTGGGCTTGGCAGCTAGAACACACTCAGTAAACATCTGTTCAATGAATGAATGGATGGATCTTTATAGCAAAATCTGTGAAGCATGTATCATTACCCCATCTTTCTGGTGGGTGATGAAACTTCAACTCAAAAATTAAACCATCTGCACTTGGTCACACAACACATCGAGACGATTACCCATACTCAAGGTTGATTAGGTCTGACTCCAAAGACCAGCTTCTCTCCTCATAAATACTGTTGCTGAAAGGCAAAAGACCTAAGCCTGACCTCAGAGGGCTTACCATCAGACAGGGAAACAACACTTAACAAACAGCCCGAGGCAGGCTGTGCCAGCATCCTTTATCTGGCAGTAGCTGCTAACCCACTCACTCTCTCGTCTGTGCCATAAAGGGCAGGAAAGTATTTACTAGCACACTTGATTTTGTCTACCCATGTTTTTCCAGGCCAAAAAGAGTAAGAATGTAAGCAAAAACTTTAAATTTCTGATTCCAGTGTACACTTTTTTTTTCTTCTGATTTTGCACTTATAAATTTCTATCAGATGGGTCTGGAATACCCAGAGTAGTTCTCAGCCATTTTCCTCCCTTCTTGTGCCAGCTCACTGTGGTGACAATGTATTACTTGTAAAAGATCAACCATGCTTCTGACCTGAGTTAAAGACATGACTGATAGGAGGCAGGATAAGAGGGATTTAAGCATAGAATCTGGGGTGCCATTCTGCCATTCAGATGCCAGTTAAATTTGTAAAATGACCACAGTTGTGAGGCTCAGATGATAAATGCCTCCATAGGAAGATCAGATTGTTATCACCTTAACCCAGTGATAAATTTTAGTATCACTCACGGTGCACCAACCAGAAATTAGATACCACCCATTGTAATTAAAATGAAATACACGACAACACCTATGACGTATTCTTGCCAGAATGTTTAACCTAAATCTGATTGGGTCTTTCCATACAGGGCATAGAGAATAGGTTAGATGGCACCACAGAAAACAATCAGACACATACAGAAGGAGGGCCATTTTAAAGATAGTGGACCTGGTCTCTTCAAGCCAGAGTCATGATTGTTAAAAAAAGAAAAGCAATGTTGAACTGTAAAAATAAATAAATAAAATGAAATGGAGGATGGGAGGATTTTTCTAGATCAAGAGATATTTAAAGAAACATAGTAAATGTGACAATTTAATTCTGATTTAAACAAAAGAGCTATAAAGATATTTATGGGGAAGAATTGGGGAAATCTGAATATACACTAAGTTTTAGATACTAGAGAATTGTCAAGGATGATAATAATGTTATAGCTATGTAGAAAATGTCCTTATATTTTGGAGGTGCATACTGAAGTACTTAGGAGTGTAGTGTCATGATATCTGTAACTTAAATTATGTTCACCAAAATAAAACAGATGCAAATACAGAAAAGTACAACTATTAAATTAGATGATGGGCTTATGGATAATCCTTATTCAGACTCTACTTTTTAGTACATAAATTTTCATTAAAAAGAGAATATAAAAGGATGATACAATGCATGTGACTTGTTGAACAGAATTCCTGGCACACAGTATAGGCTTATGAATATTGGCTTTTACAATGATTATTGTTTTTTATTATTTCCAGATGTCACTGCTGCTGCTAACGTGTCTGCCAACATTACCAGGAAGGCCGCTGCCCCCAAAGGCCAGACTGCTGGTGTCATTGTGGACTGCGGCCACCAGTTCCTGCCTAAGCACAAAAGCCAGTGTTGCTGAGGCCTGTATTCTCAGTAACTCACATTGTTTTGTTTGGCTCAATTTTTAGAGTTTGGTCACTGGAAACTGGACCAGAGAAGAGTCTGTGTGGCAGGTACTGGGCTCAATTCAGAAACAGCTTTGAAGATACTGACGAGCCCCCTGTGCTGCAGGGGTAAGTGCTGGAGGAGAGAAGGGTCCTCCCCCAGTTTTGTCTTCCCCATGAAGGGACAATGGTGGGTTTAGATACACCCTACTTCCTCACTCACTCTTCTCTAAGAAGGAGGCTTGTGTTATCTTACTGGCAAGTTTGGGAGTAGGCACAAGTCATGGACAGCCTCTGCTGATAAGAAACACATATGGTATGCCTTCAACATGCTAAGGCTTGCCACAAAATCTTTGTGCCCACAGAGGGACCCTGCAATGTTCCCTGTGATTGGGTGGGTGTTTGTCTGATTCTGAGATTCAGGATGGAAGTACACATTGCTGATCCTAAGCCATGTTCTCCAGCAGCAAAAAACAAAACAACAAAACACCCCCAAGCTGCTATTTTCTCCTCCAGCTCCTTACTTCACTTTATTATTTGGTTTCAAACCAGATGGAAGAGAAAAGGAGTGTTACTTCCTCAAACGCCAACATCCTGGACCAAACAACTTGAGCTTCTAATTTTGCAGGTTCCTTCTCAGGTCCTTGAAATAACTAGGTACACGGTCTACACTCTGAGTCATGCAGATATGCCCAGACATACCTGAATTTAGAGAAAATACAGTTGATTTGGGATTTCTGTTCTATGTGTTTTAAATAAGCTCATTATACTGGTGATTAATAGCTATCAAACTTAAAGAGCTGGGCAAATGGGTTTTCTATGAGTTAGAAGAAATTTTAAGTTGGAGAACATTTTGAATGAAGCTGATGAAATCTGAAATTGCTATTAGTTTTCCCAGGTATTTTAATATTTCAAATTAAAAAGAGAAAGAGAACAAAGTTCCATATGCTACAAGTATAGAATTAGTAAGTCCTTCAGTAATTAATTTTTTTCTATGGTTTGGCGAAATGCTAAAGTTAACCTTGAAGTTGAAATGTCTATGACATACTGGACACACTTCCAGTAGCCATCTCACCTCTCCTTGCCTAATAATTTCAACTATCAGGAGATTCGTTTCCTAGAAGGGTAAGTCACCAAGTTCATAAAAGAATTGATACAATGGATTTTTATACGAATGGATTTTTACAAGAGCAGAAATCACCTACCCAAAGCCAAATAAACTAGAGACAATGATTTTTAATATTTACATTTTTCATTGTGGTGAGATATATAAAAACTGTATCATCTTAGCTATTTTTAAGGGTAGAGTTCAGGATTATTAAGCAAATTCACATTATTGTGCAACCATCACTATCATTCATCTTTAGAATGCTTTCATCTTGTAAAACTGAAACTCTGTCCCCATTAAATAGTTCTTCACTCCTTCCCCTTCCCCACCCCCTTGCAACCACCATTTTATTTTCTGTCTTTATAAATTTGACTAATCTAGGCCCCTCCTGTAGGTGAAATCATATTTATATTTTTGTGATGAAAGGCAATTAAGTAGCTTCTTTCCTGTCCTCCACTCATCACTTATATATGCCTTGAATGGGTATTTGCCCAGTGATTCACCCAACAATTGTACCCACACATAAGCCAAGCAATTTTACATTCAGAAGACCACCTCTTTCTACTTGACTTTTGCATCTAGCAGTCACCATGTCAGATAAAGCCTCTGTGTCATAACCTGTTTTCTTTGTTCAAAGTTAAATTTATAACATCCGAACACTCTCCAGCTTGTCTGCACCAGTCTCTGGATGTGGTGTCGGCCTGGGTCATAGGCAGCAGACCCCAAAAAGAGGGACCAAAGCTGGACTCAGAGAACAAAAGTAAGCTGTCAGGAGTCTGGAGGCAAAACCATCAACAGAAGATGAACATCAATACGCAACATCAAGACAAAGAAGTCTCAACCGAAGTAAGACCCACCGTGCATTTTCAGTAGCACTGCTAGTGTACATGGAGATGACACATATGTCAGAGGCTGCCTGATACCAGCAAAATGTGTCCAGTGTATGAGACATATAAAGAAAACATTCTATATTTTCTATTTTTATTAAGGGCAGAATTTGGGGTTATTAAGTACATTAATATTAAAATAAACTAGAAATCATATTTCTTAATCATCTCATTTCTACCAACAGAGATAGCAAATGCAAAAACCGAATGAAACCTTACTTAATTCAAGCCTTATTTCTTCTACATAAACACCTTGCTTTATATTAAGAAACAAAATCCTGGGTCTGAGGACCCAGAGGAAAGAGAGATCTTTTCTGATGGATTGTTGTTTCTCTTATGAAATGTGACTCTGGGAATAAGAAGTCAAAACCAGTTTGAACTTTGGAATTGAAATGGCATACACTGAATATCATGAAACCATAATTAGAAACAGTATTCAGAAACTAATAATTCTGTATTTTTTAAACTGATATTACCATAGTAAAACTTTGTAATTAATTCTGGGTCCTGGAAGAATTAATTATTTCTCATTTTGGGAAGAGTCTGCTTTCTGCTTTTCAGTGCCTCAGATTCATCACATACCTAGTCAAGGGAGCAATTTTCAAAGTTCAAGTTTCCAAGTTCAAAGTTACAGTCCTGACAGACATAGTCATTTTCATAGAAAAAAATCTTCCATCAAAGAATTCAACAATTAAAACTTAAGATTCTACTTCACATGAAAGTGTCATGGTCCTGAAAGTTGTATCTCTATGTGCCAGTTCTTATACCACTTAGGCACATCATTATGCGTAATATACAGTTTGTTACAGAGCCTCAGAATGTTGGAGACAGACTTGGAAGCCAACTGCAACAAATTCTTCATTTTTCAGTTGAGGAAACTTTAGGTCCACACTGGTTTCACTCAATTAAGTTCATCTAACTAGAATAAAAATTCCTCTTGAATCTTATTTCAATGCTATTTTCATCACACCGAATAAAAATATCTAAATAATGAGAAAAGAAGTTGATATTTAGTTTGAATCCAATTCCTAAGAAATTTCCAGAGTCATCTTGCCTTGACCAAACTTCTCCAGGATGAGGAATGCTAACTGAATGGACAGAAGCTAGTTTCATTAGTAGATTAGACACTGGCTCAAAAATAGACTGTGTGGGCCATGATCCATGTACTAAAATACCCACTATAACACTTACAGTGACCTTCATAAAACAAGATGCAACAATAAATAATTAATAATAATACTTATAGGGACTCAATTTAAATCACATCTGAGTCAAATTTAAGCTACAAAACAAAGAGCTTCAGTCCAATATCCTGAAATAAGATAGATTCTATGATGAATTTTCAAGAGGGCAGACTTCCAGAGCCAGAACATATAGATAAAATAATGGTATAAGAAAGAGATTTATAGATTCAACAAGAACCAAGGTATCTTTTGGAAAGTCAGAGTCCACATACGAAAAAAAAAATAATAATAATGGGCTACTATCTGAAGTAAAATAGCACCAGACTGTTAAGGATACTTTTTAAATTTCAGAAAGTTTAAAATTAAATAATGGAGAGGGAAATGGCTTAAAACATACTTGAATTATCCAAGATTCAAATAAAGCAATCAAGGAGGAAGTAGAGAACATATCTCAGAAAAATAAGGATAATAAAAAAAGGATGGTGTAATCTCAGAACTAGTGGATGGGAGAAGTGGTGAAAGATCAATTCAGCATGCAAAACTGTCTCAAATAAACAATAAAGATTTATCAGACCAAATGGCCAGAAGGAAATATGTTGACAGCAAATGAGAACTATGATGTAATTAGCAAATAAGGAACCAGATAGCCTCCTGCTGCCAAACAAAAACTCTGTCTAGGAAGGATATGGTGCAGGCACATTGGAGGGGATGTGGCTTTGTATTTTAGGGCCTCTTAAATGAAAACAAGTTGCAGAACTTTATGGACCAAGGAAATATGATAGAATCACTGCGGGTAGAAAACATCATACTTAAATATCTAGATCAGACTTTGTCAGATGACAGCCTGTGGGCCAAATCCAACCCGCAGCTCATTTCTGTATAACCTGCAACCCAAATGAAGTTTAAAAATAAAAATATATTGTTTTAAAGGCATCATATGGAAAATAAACATGCCTGAATAGAAAAATATAAGCAACATAATATATAGCAGAAGAAAATGCAATATATATGCATAATATATATCAGAAAAAAATTTTTAAGCTCAAAAAGAACCAGGGCACATATCTGAGGAATCAAACCCAGTATTAAAATACTTGTTAGAAACAGAGGAGCCAGAGAGATAGCAAGAGAATCAATGAGACCAATTGATTGATGATCACAATATAAAAAGTCCATGCAGGTCTGAAAAGAAGATAGAAGAATGAATCAGCTTATAAAGGGAAGCATTAGTGACAGTCTCACTCCTAAATTAACTTCTGAAGCAGATCAGTCACAAGTACAAAATCAAATAGCAATAAATAAACTAGATGTCGTGGCTGAATCAATAATGCATTTTGTCACAATTTTCTTTCCTGAACTTGAGTAATCACTGGAAATAAATGGGCTCTACCCAAGAGTTTAGAAGACATTCAAGGGTGAAATTTGGGATCCATTGAAACTTGTGTAGACAGGTCAATTTAATGGAGGACTGGTGGACCGCTAATGTGACAAGCATTTACGAGTAAAGACTGCAGGATACGATTCCCTGTACATTTAAGAATAAGACAATCTACAGAGTAAGGCAAGACAGTTTATGAAAGCGAGACTATACCTGCCTAATATTTTGAAGGAAGCATGTGGTAAATGTCCTCTATTTAAACGCCCAGTAAGCCCGGGTGGGTTACAATTCCATGAAAAGCTGCCTATTTAATATTTCTAATTACAAAAGCAATATATATTCTTTGTAGAAAATGTGGAAAATAGAGAAGCAAAATGAATTCAATTAAAATCACCCATAATCCAGCTAACCAGAAATGTCCACTGTTGATATTCTGCCATATATTATTTGGGACCGAACACAGAATTTAATTAACTGTTTTATCTTAGAAGAGAACTGACACTGGCTCCCAAAAAAGGAGAAAAGGGAAAGGAAAAATATTTTTTCAATTGTACCAACTCACAAATGAATGCTAAGACGTTAACAAAAGACTGTTGACAATAAAATCCTCAGGTTGCACCTGACACTAAGTTCTTTTTAATAATGAAATATTATACCATTTATGCAGGAGAAACTGTGACATTTTCACAAGACTGCATATGGGAGCATAAAACTGGCAGATGAAATTCCTTATATGCAAGTGTAAGAGAATACATTCAGGGGACTGTAAGACCAATTATCCTAGAAAAATGATGGATTCCACAGTTTTAATCACCGTCTAGAACATGGAGCATGCCATCATTATAGCCTATACCTTAAAGACAATGTACAGATTCAACTAAAAGATTTAAAATGATGCAGAAGCCAATATTACATTCTCAAAAAGAACAGTATATCCACAGCTAGATTGCTCTGTGCATTTTTAGTCCTGCCCTAATAAAAGCTAAAATAATTCAAATAAATAATCAAAGCAAGATAGGGGTAGGGAATTAAGAGGTATAGACTATGAATAAAATAAATAAGTTACAGTGATGTATTGTACAGCACGGGAAAATAGCCGCTATTTTATAGTAACTGTAAATGAAATATAATCTATAAAATTTTTGAATCACTATGCTGTACACCTAAAACTGATACAGTACTATAAATCAACCACATTTCATTTTTTTTTTAATGCTCTAAGAGGTCAAAGAAGTGAAGACATTTGCCTGTGAGAATCCGTGATGATTATAATTGGCATTCTCCAAAGTGTAAAATCTAATTGTGGTAGCTGAAATCGAAATAAAATGAAACCTTTACAATAGTAACATTGCTAGATTAGATCATGCTCCTTAACCTGGAGTGCATGGGCTTTAGCATGGTATGCACATTTGTATATGTGTATGTATGTATGTATATGCATGCATGCTCAGTCAGTCAGTTGTATACAGTTCTTTGTGACTCCACGGACTATAGCCCATGAGGCTCCTCTGTCCATGGAATTTTCTTGGCAAGAATACTGGCATGGGTTGCCATTTCCTCCTCCAGGGGATCTTCCTGACCTAAGGATTGAATCCGTGTCTCCTGCATTGGCAGGCAGCTTCTTTACCACTGAGCCATCAGGGAAACCTATTTCTGTGTGTGTATATAGAGAGTATATGTTTATGATACATATATGTTCCTTCTGTTGATTGGATGCTTAGTTATCATCAGATTCTTAACAGTGTTCATAACCTTAAAATCACAAGAACTAGTTATTTAGAGGGTAAGGGTGCAGATTCAGACACTAATTCCTGGGAGCAGATCTTGAGGCTTGCAAAAGAAAGCTTTAGAATGAATTAAGTTGTGCTTACTCCATGAAAAATAAATGTGAGGAGTTCATTTCCCTGAGAAATGCCATAGAAGAAGAAGACAAATTTATGAAACTGCCTGAGGGAGATATGCAAGGTAGATCTCTAAGTTCCTCATATTGGGGCTCCAGGAGGGCAAAGACTGAGATCTTGTTTGCTGCTCTATGCCTAGTCCTTAGAACAGAGGCCTAGCACATAGTAGGCACTCACTAAATACTTGTTGACCACCCAGGAGCTAGGGGAATCCTGGTGGTGCCATCAGAGGCAGCGGCTCCCTGAAGGCAGGGTCTTTCTCTGGGTGGCATTTCTGATATTCATAAGGGTGAGGCTCTTTCCCTCCTTCTTGCCTTCCCACATCCTCATCTCATCTCCTCACTTGATCATCTACCACCATGAGGGCATCTAGGCTGTAAAAAGAGAACGGGCACCACATTAGCAAAGAACCTCACTATTTTGGCCTTGGAAGAAGACAGGAAAAAAAGACCCAGAAATGAAATATCAAAGAGTTTATGAACATAAAACATGTACCACTGTTAAGTGGAGCACTGTCAAGCAGATTAATTGGTTAACATTTGGAAAGTGCACTGAAGATGAAAATTGCCAAATAAGGGCTTTGTATATTGAACCGGTTTCTCATTTGTTATGAGTGAGTGGCATAAGAAATAAGTCCACTAATAGTTGAGACAACTATTATGCCCGATGGGCTATAGAAGGTCTTTGGCTCTCAGAAGACTGAACCCAGCGTAGCGCTGCTTTGGGATTTGGGGAGAGCATCTTCCCCAAGTGTCTGTTAGGTCCCAGCTCTGGAGCTCCTGTCCCTGCAGCTCCCTGCTTTTGCTTGCCAATCCCCCTGCTCCAGGCTCCTTGCAGGAGGTTTCTTAAGGCCAAGTGAAGAATTTATAAATATTTTTGTTAGAAGTTTCCAACTCCAATTTGAAATTTGTTAAGATGGGATTTCAGCCAACCTTCCCTGGATAGATGGAATTCCATTCTTCTACAATGTTGCGATATTGAACCATTCAGATATTCTTGAATCCCAATAGGACAAGAGTTGGAGCTCAGCACCAAGAGCTATCTCTGGCTTGAGCATTCAGAATAGACGCTCTCTGTGGAAGCAGGGGTCAATGAAGAGAAAATCCCCAGCCAGAAATCATCTGGAATGGACATGTGAAACCAAATTCAGTATAACTTGTCTCTGAAAAAAAGAAGGGGTGGTTCCACCTGTTTGACGTAGTTTTAGCTGTCTGTGAATACAGGACTTTTATTTTGACCAATATTTGTTTTGCTTTACTTAAATTTTAACATCCTTCCTACTTCCAAAAAGAATTAAGACAGATCACAGATTAAAACAAAGGACAAAAAAAACTAAAACAGTTTGGGAGAAAAGAGGACAGATTATGCATCTCTAGGCTGGAATTCTTAAGATTCAGTGTATATACTCGAGTAAAAAATGTATTGGAACTGAGGTTAAAAAATCCTGGGCTCCAGACATAACTGTGTCCCTAATGAACTGTGTGGTCTTATGCAGTCATTATTCCATTGGCAAAATAAAGTCTCTGGAAGTTTTTCAACACAATCTTTTTAAGTGTTTAAAGAATAATGTCTGGCATCAGTGTGTTCGTCACTCAGTCGTGCCCGACTCTCTGCGACCCCATGGACTGCAGCCCACCAGGCTCCTCCATCCATGAGATTCTCCAGGCAAGGATACTGGAGTGGGTTGCCATTTCCTTCTCCAGTAGGTCAGGCAAAATGGAGTGGGAAAGGTCGCAGAGAAAACTGTTAAGAGACAGAAGTGTAATCCAAGTCAGCAGGGATCAACAGTAGAAATGGAGAGAAAAAAAAAAAAAAAGTTGTTTAAGGAAGACTTGACAGAACTTGGAGATTGACTGGATATGAAAATGAGCAAAATGACTCAAGGAAGACGTAAGCTTTTGTGGCTAGGAGCACAGTATCGCTGTGAATAGAAAGAGGAAAATATTTTTTCTAGAAGAGGAAGCGCGGCCAGGACTGAACAGAGTCCGCTTGCGATGTGGGTTTGTGACGGCCGGAAGCCATCCAAGAGAAATATCATGGAGTCACGCCTGGTGCGAGCTGCACGCGAGGCCGGAGGCACACTCTCTGAAGTTATTAGTATTTCAGCAAAGGAGCAGATGGGGGCAAACAGGACATGTACAGGGGAGTGGAAGGCTGAGGGCTGAGTCTTGAGGTGACCTGGTTGCTCGGAACCAAGCATTTGTTTCAGGCTTTAAATAGTTTTTTGTTCATCTCAGGTGTCTCCAGTCCCCTTCGAAGTGCATGCCTGCTGGAGAAGATAAGCAGAGACGCGAGAAATGAATTTCAGGTGGGTGTTCATCTGCCCTGATTGGCTGAGTTGCATTTTCCTAGCTTTCTTTCTCTTTCCATTGGATGTGACCCTTGGTTGAAGATCCTCTTCTGAATGCACACTGACTCCAGGCAACCTGGGATTTCCTGGACTATGTAGGTAGACTCAGCGGGTCTCATCTGGCTGTACTGTATTTTCATTTTCCCAAATCTGTCTCTGTCCCTTCCAAGGTCCCATGCTTCTAAGAGTCATTTTTTTGTGCTGTGCTCACTGCCAATCTTCCCCAGAAACTTTGAGTAACTTAAGTCACAAGTTTAAGTTCTCTTTCCTACCATTTATCAAGAGCAATTGCACAGGTCCTGTGTTCAACCCCTGTTATCTCTTGGGCCACAAGAGTATCCAACTTTGTCAATCCTCAGAGGCAGGTAGATAGTTCTAGAGTTTCCGGTGAGGATATATACATCTACCCACATAGTAAATTAAAGAACAATGTACCAAAATACTCACTATCAAGAGAGAAATTTTTTTTCTTTTGTCTTTCCTCTTCTAATCTTGTTATCAGACATATCATAGTGAAAAAGAACTATCCAGATATTCTTTTATTTTTTGCTGTGCTGGGTCTTAATTGCAGCATATGGGATCTAGTTCCCTGATGAGGGATCAAACCCTGGCCCCCTGCTTCTGAAGCATGACATCTTAGCCACTGGACCACCAGGGAAGTCCCTATCCAGATATTCCTGCATCCCAGTAGGACAAGATTCAGAGCTCAGTACCAAGCACATGTGTTTTATGTTAGAATAATGAGCTTCCCTGAATATAATTTGGGTATCTTTTGGTATCATACATATATGTAACATATATGCTAATGTATTATTATCAATATAATGGAGTATTTTTCTGCAGGGTAGACTATAACATATATGTCTTAGTGGTTGTAAAACTTGATGTCACTCAAATCTAAAGCGTTTTTTCAATCACAGAGTTAGAAATGATATTATCAATGTAGTTGATGCTAACATTTGCTAAACCGGTTTTTCTAATGATATTCCTTTATGACACAAATACAATAGTAAGAACAACTGTGGAAAGAAATAGAAATAGGTGTGTAATAGAAGAGAGAGAGATACCTAAGGATATAAATTTAATCTGACTTCGGCTTTCCTGTCGACTTGTTCATGGTAGAATGTTACTGCTGGCAGCTCCAGTGATCTAGGAAGGAGGTTCTTCAGTTTTCCCCTCCATGGTTCTCAGCTACTCATGACCTGAAGTTAGTCTCTGATTGAAAGTGAATGCTCAGGATAGTTGGAGTACAGAGCGGTCACAGCTAAATGGTTCTTCACTCTGCACACTGAGGGCAAAGTCAGATCTATCAGTGTAAGGGCAGAAGACAGTGGTATGGAACTCCACTCATGAGACAAAAGTGAAAGAAAGAATGTGTGTGTTTGAGATGAAAAGGAACAAAGTTGTAGGGATCTCCAGTAGAACAACCATCTTGTGGAATATCTAACAGAAAAATCCAAACAAACTTTTTGGCCAACTCAATACTAACCTTTTGAAGAATGAGATCCCTGTATTTCTCACTTCTAAGAACTATTTGCACCATCTCTGCTGTGACTTATCATCAAATATTTATTTTGAATGTAAGTGGAAAGTTCTCAAGATGTAATAGGAACATTGCTAGAATTAGAACCAGAGGGTTTTATTGTCTCTTTGCTACTTCCTGGCTGTGTGGTATGAAGCAAGTTATTTAACCTCTTTAAGCCTGTTTTTTGTTTGTTTTTTCTTTTTTTTATTCCAAAACCTTCTGAGCCTATTCAGTTCAGTTCACTTGCTCAGTGGTGTCTGACTCTTTGCAACCCCATGAACCGCAGCATGCCAGGCCTCCCTGTCTATCACCAACCCCCGGAGTCCACCCAAACCCATGTCCACTGAGTCGGTGATGTCATCCAACCATCTCATCGATGCTCTGTCGTCCTCTTCTCCTCCTGCCCTCAATCTTTCCCAGCATCTGAGCCTATTCATATTTCAGTAAAATGTGAATAGTAATTATAATGCATCCATTACAAAGTTGTTATAGAGATTCATAAGATAGCACAGCTAAAAAATTTTTGTAAAATTTTAGTCTTTTGCCAATGGCAGTTATTAGCAATTCTCTACAACCAGTGGCATGTATTTATTTATGCTGAGATTGAGCTCAGCTCACATAGGAATGAGTACACTCACTTGGGCAGTTGTGGGGTGATTTGGGAAGACTTCTTCTCAATGTTTGGGGGGTCAGGGTCTGTGGAAGAGGGCAGTTTGACTTGCAGGAGGCTACATGAAGGGGATTGGCTCTGTAGAAACTATCTCTGTCTGACTCTGGATTCCAACAGCTTTCCAGAAGTTACAGTGTTAGGGGTTTGGTGCCTATAAAAAAATATCCTTCCAGTGGCTTCCTTGCTAGAGAAAAGTGGGTGAGAACCTCACTGATCAAGAACCTGGTCCCACCTCAGTCTCACCCAGCTGCCACTGGGTGACACTGGGAAGAAGGATGGTTTGAGTCGTTCCACGCAGACCCTCAGGTGTCCCTGAAGGCCTGAGCACGGCAGTCCCTGGCCATCACTAGTTTAAAGCGCTGGGCTAGTTCACTACTTTCATCACTAGTTCACTACTTTCTTGTCAAAGTAGATGAGAAAAATGGGATCAGTGGCCAACAGGGTCTTGCGTTTAGTTTACCTCATTCTGCTCCTCAGCCTGCCTCTTCTTCTTAATCTTTCTTTCCCTGGCCTAAGCAGTTCTTCAGTTTTTTTTTTTTCCCCTTTAGCAAACACTCTTTCTTTCCTTTGGACCTCCTTCCTTCTCTCACCCTTTTAAAATCATTCCTCTCCCTTTCCCTTTAAATGGTCATTGTATTAAATAAATCAAAACACTTCAATATTTCCTACACAAAATAAGGTTTTAGACTCCCTGTTCTAAAAGCATATAAACAAAAATAAGTTACATCTCTCTTAAAATGAAGTTAGGTTGGTTTACTTAATGTAATGATCATTTTTTTTATGTCAGAAGCCCTTGGTGAGAATTTTAACTGGAAGCAGTTTTAAGTGTAAAAAATCCACAACTGTCTCTACAAAGAACTCCTAAAAAAACTTCATCATAAAACATACAATTGTCAAGCAGATTGTATTGTCCCCTAGAAACAAGTTTGTAATTAGGGGTTGTGTTCTTGATCAAGGACTTAAATCCAATAAATCATAGATATGACCAACAATAAGTCATAAAGGAAAAGACACAACAATAAAATTTTATAGTCATTTGAAATAGTAAAATTTGGCCCCAGGTCTTATAAAATGAGCAAAAATAGAACAGGCACAGTGATTATGAAAGAACCCTAACCTGCTATTAAGAACATTGATCACATAAAAATACAGCTCTAACTTGGCATAAATTTGACTAAAAGTTAATGTACCTATAATGGATATTAAACATGTAATTAACAATAATTTTATTTGCTGTCCTTGACTTCAGAAAAATTTTCTAGGGAGCTTTACAGTGAGCTGAGCCTCATTAAAAAGTCAGCTGGTGAGCACGAACTAGGGCAGAGCTCCATGTTGGCCTTGGGTGGGGTTCTATTTTACACTCTTATAAGTGAACTGAGAAGATGCTAATTAAATTTGTAGGGGATGTTCCACAACTCTCAGATCTTGGTTAAAGTTAATAAGGATCACAAGCTGGAAAAGGGGACAGATCTCAACAGAGATTCAGTAGGGATTTTTGATGAGATTGTCAGCTCAAAGAACAAACCACCTATTATCAAAGAAGTATTACCTGAGTGCTCATCAAGCTAGGGAATATATGACTGTGGGTACGAGGTTTAGAAGTAGTAACTGGGCTGATCATCGAGAAATTTAATACCCTAAGTTAACAGACATAAATAAACATGTAATAGGCACATTTTATATGCATAACACTCAGACTAAGTAGTCAATAAAAGCAGTAACTGTAAGGTTTGAGTTACTGGCCCCTCTGCCGACGATGGCAGGGCACGCAGCCCTGAGGTGTCACCCACTGTGGTCACCTTCTGGTGCGTTTCAGGGCTGTCTTCCTGCTCAGCTGAGTGTGTCCATATGTTCTTGTGTGTCCCCATTTTCTACCTAGCTGACCTATAGTAAGCACTCATTCAATGTTTGTTGAAAGAGAGAACAAATTCACGCTCTGTTTTTCAGTCTGAAGCACCTAAGAGTCAACAGCCCTGAGTTCTAAAACCCCCTCCACCATTCACTGCATAAGTTCCAGCGAGGCATCCCTCAGCTTTTGAAAACAAAGGACCACATTTATCACTCCTTCTCACGTTAGGGTCATGTCACAAAAATACTGGGCTGCCAAATCCCCTTCATTAGGCAATCCTATGTAGTTTTCCCTTGAGACAACCAGTGTTAACACGCTAAGTCGATACAATTAAGAGCTGAAAATTACATTTTTATAGCCTATACAATTTATCATTGGTAAATATTCCCCCTTTTAAGGGTGGAAACAGATCCTTGCTACCTCTACATTACTGTATTCAGTCTCCAAGGTGAAAGCAGTCTGGAACCTATCAATGGCGCCTTCTCATTCTAACTGGAAATCTGTAGGGGTTAGGACCTAGGGAAGATAAGGCTGGGACCTGTCGACAGTCTACATCCAACCTATGTATTTATGGATAGTTATTTGTGAAATAGAGAAAAAGTGAAATCAGGGGAAGAAAACATGAAAGGAATTTCCTATGTTAGTAGAAGTAAGAGAGATGTACATTTTTTAAAATCCCAACAACAGGCATTTCCATGCACAACACCGAATTACCAGTCAGACACGACTGAGTGACTAAACAGCAAAAATGAATGAATTACATGATCCTCTAGAAGGGATTTGGAAAACACACGGTTCTAAACCCCATCTCCTCCCTCCAGCCAAAGGGTCAGGAATTCGTTCTATGGCGTTTCTGATGAGAGGATGACAGTCCGGAATTTGATGAGTGAGGCTGCAGGGCAATGCCTCCCAATGCACGTGTACAGGTGGAAAACTACCTGAATCATTAGCCTTTTTCTCAGAAGATGAAGAGGAAGAGAAGCATAGGCACCTGGGGGCAGGAGGCAAAGCAGAGCCACAAACACCGCCTGCCTTACTGGGAGAGGCAGGAAGAAGTACTAGAAAGGTCCCCCTGGGAGGTAGAGGGTAAGGCCTATGCCCACAGCACGTTCTGGGTCATCCCCAGGTGCCAAGGAGCTGCTGCAGGACTGGGAGATCTCAGGAAACACACGCTTCCTCACTGTGCCTCAGCTGCCCTGTTCATCCGATGGAGATGGCTCTTGTGCTTCATTCAGCTTGGGAAAAAGGAGGCACAGGTACTTTGAAAAGTTGAGAAAGGTATTAAACTATAGTTTCTCAGAAAGGAGTAAAGAGCTCTCTATATTTGAGATGAAAGAGCACTTTTGCATAAAGGCTGAAGTGTGGGTTCCTGGCTGCCTCGTCAGCTCTGTGATGCTCTGACTGCAGGACTGGGGAGGGCAGGTTCTCAAACCCATCACCTCCCCCGTGTTGTTGCTGTGTTCAGAGAGGCAGGCCCGAAAAGTGTACCCTTTCCTGAGAGTAGTGTTAAAAAAAAAAAAAAAAAGAAAGTTTCCAAATTGTTCTTCCCTTTAAAATACTAAGTGAGAATAAAAGAACTGAAAAAAAGGAAGAAGGAAATAATTGAGGAAAATAAAAAGATGAAGATATACTGGAAAATTTGGAAAAAGAGGAAGGAGGAATAAGAAGAGGAAAGAGGAAGACATCAGACAGAGAAAAAGAGATTTATTGAGGAGAAGAAAAAAGAGAAACTGAGAGCAGATACAGGCCAACTTGAAAAGAAATGGAAGAACATATAAAAAAACTGACTTTACTGAACACAGGAATAAAAAGCAATGCCAAACAAAAGGCAAAAGAAAAAAGCACTAAAATGAAAGAGCTATCAGAAAGGGAAAGTGTCATGTAGAGATAAAAGAGATGTTTCTTAAATGGGGGTAAAAAAATCCTCCAAGCAGTTTTATTTAGTTAGCCAAGGAAGAAAATGAATTCAAGAGGATAGGGAGATAAGAAAAGGAATGACAAACAGTCATATAAGAAATTAAGTGATATTAAAGAAGAGACCAAGGAAGGAAGGAGACAAAAGATTTTGGCAAAAGAAAGACTCTTAGATAAGAAATTTTCAACAGCTAAATTATGTTAAAAGCCCTTTGCAAACATCATCCTCAATAAAAAGCATGTATTGAAATCACTTTGAACCTGGCAAACACAGGTAGAGAGAACAGAGAGACTCTTTAAAGAAGAAGCAAGACAAATCAGAAAACAAGAGTAGTTAACCTGGAGTAAAAGCTCCAGAGCACACAAATCAGTCTTTTATCCTGTCACCTGACACAGAGAAGGCATTCCAAAAGTCTCTGTGGAATGAATGAATGAACTGAATGAATAAATGAATGAATGGATGGATGGCTCTATGGAGCTTCAGGAGTTTCCTGTGTGTATGGCTTCTGATGACACAGACACATTCTCTGCTCCCGAATGTCTGTCCCACCCCAATGTGGAAGCTCCTCTTCCTCCACTGTCCTACCAGCAAAAATGACAAGATGCCTGTGATCCACAGTCTACTCCTTAGGAGGTCATCCCAGGCCTATTTCCCATTAGCAGGGGAGAAGGGAAATGGTAAAAGTTTTTAACTTTGCAAAGCATTTCTAGAATAGCTCATTTTAACCCTGGCCAGTTTAGTGAGACAATATGATTATCTTTCATTAACATCAACTTTGAGAAGTCTAGTAGTTATTTTAATGACCCCAGAAAAAGAGAACAATATAGGTTATGAGATCAGTTCAGTTCAGTTCAGTCACTCAGTTGTGTTCGACTCTGCGACCCCATGGACTGCAGCATGCCAGGCTTCCCTGTCCATCGCCAACTCCTGGAGTTTACCCAAACTCATGTCCATTGAGTGAGTAATGCCATCCAAGCATCTCATCCTCTGTCGTCCCCTTCTCCTCCTGCCCTCAATCTTTCCCAGCATCTGGGTCTTTTCAAACGAGTCAGCTCTTCACATCAGGTGGCCAAAGTATTGGAGTTTCAGCTTCAACATCAGTCCTTCCAAGGAACACCCAGGACTGATCTCCTTTAGGATGGACTGGTTGGATCTCCTTGCAGTCCAAGGGACTCTCAAGAGTCTTCTCCAACACCACAGTTCAAAGCATAAATTCTTGCGCTCAGCTTTCTTTACAGTCCAACTCTCACATCCATACATGACCACTGGAAAAACCATAGCCTTGACTAGATGGACCTTTGTTGGCAAAGTAATGTCTCTGCTTTTTAATATGCTGTCTAGGTTGGTCATAACTTTGCTTCCAAGGAGTAAGTATCTTTTATTTCATGGCTTCAGTCACCATCTGCAATGATTTTGGAGCCCAAAAAAATAAAGTCTGTCACTGTTTCCACTGTTGCCCATCTATTTCCCATGAAGTGATGGGACTGGATGCCAGATCTTAGTTTTCTAAATGTTGAGCTTTAAGCCAACTTTTTCACTCTCCTCTTTTCACTTTTATCAAGAGGCTCTTTAGTTCCTCTTCACTTTCTGCCATAAGAGTGGTGTCATCGGCATATCTGAGGTTATTGATATTTCTCCCGGCAATCTTGATTCCAGCTTGTACTTCCTCCAACCCAGCGTTTCTCATGATGTACTCTGCATATAAGTTAAATAAGCACGGTGACAATATACAGCCTTGACGTACTCCTTTCCCTATTTGGAACCAGTCTGTTGTTCCATGTCCAGTTCTAACTGCTGCTTCCTGATAAGAAGAGTTAAATCGTAACGTCTTCTGACACCTGAATGAGAGAGATTTCAGAACCACTGTGGATGGAGACAATTTAGCTTCACTCAGGATGTCTTTGAAAAAGTAAGACATTAGTTGGGTTTTAAAATTTGGGGGAAAAAAAAAACAAACAGGGCTTGAGGATATTAGACTAGGGAATGGAAAACACACGCATGTGCACACACAATTACACTTAAAGCAGAATTCTAATGCCACTTAAGTGGCCTTTTGAATGAGGACCCCAAAACTCCTTTCATTTCAACTATTTTCATAATAAAATCTACTTCCTATCTAACAAAGCCTACTACTAAATTTAAAGGCTTTTTTTCTTTTAAGGGCTACCCTTTATAAGGCAAATATTTGATAAACGTAGGAAGACACTAGGCAATAATTTAAAATGATGCATATCAGTCTCAAAGTTGAAATTATACAACTGCAAAGGATAGTTAAAAATAAGAGTTTGTATTGCAGGAAGTAATCCTAAGACTTGGGGAATTTTTCGTCATTTACTTGAGAGCCAGAAAAACAAGGCCAAGAAGTATGGCCAGGCTTCAGAAAAGCAAATCAGAACTAGACAAATATGTTTTTTATGTCAGCCCAGATATTTTCAAGTTGCATATTAAATATAGCATTTTTAAATAAATGTATTTAAAATTATGAGATGGTTGGACTTCCCTGGCAGTCCAGTGGTTAAGACTCTGAGCTTCCAAAGCAGGGAGTACAGGTTTAATCCCTGGTCGTGGAACTAAAACCTCACATGCCACACAGTGCAGCCAAAATTAAAAAAAAGTGAAAAATAAAAGTAAATAAATAAAATTATGGCATAGTAAGCTGTCTTTGGGGGCTTCCCAGGTGGCGCTAGTGGTAAAGAATCCACATTCTAACGCAGGAGATGTAAGAAATGCCAGTTCAGTCCCTGAGTTGGGAAGATCCCCTGGAGAAGGGCATGGCAACCCAATCCAGTCTTCTTGACTGGAAAATCCCATGGACAGGGGAGCCTGGAGGGCTACAGTCCACGGGGTCGCACAGAGTCGGACACGACTGAAGCGACTTGGCACACACGTACACACACAGTCTATCTTCATTTTAAACGGTCAAGAAATCCATTAGATAAGTACCATAGACTTGTCCTTTTACAAATACATAATATTAAATTGGGAAATATTTTAAATAGGATTTTAAAGAGTTGTTCATACTAATGGAATTAATTATTGAAGGTATCATGTATACTATCAAGTTTCTTCTTTGTTTGAGAATAAAGGATTTCCTTTCACATCTGCTTTCTTCAGATCTGAAGAATTCCAGTTGTTGAGAGAGCTAGTGGTATACTGTTCCTACCCTAACTTTAAAAAGTGAAAATATTAATATTAGTTTCTAAAGTGAATACAATTATTTAGTTTATGTAGTATGACTCATTTTCTAAGCTTGTGCTACTGGAAATGGATATTATTATTCTCTTCAATCGAGCAGAGTTTAAGTTCAGATTCACATACAAATCAAGGTCACAGAATCACAAGTGAAGATAGTTTATATAAGAACAGAATAATAGAATGTTCTTGTAATCGGAAGGAACCTTGGCAATCATCAAAGGTGCTTAATAAACATGTCAATTGGAAAATGTTACTTATAATGAAAAAAATGAATTTTGAAAAACACCGTCAGCTATATGTGAATCCATCTTAAGCAGTGGCTATTTTCAACAATTCCTATCTAAATGGTCAAACTGGGTTTTTGTTGTTGTTGTTGTTTTGCTGTATAAGATAAAGCGGGACTAGGCGATAATGTGACCAAGCGTCTGAGTGAATTTTTGCTGTTGAATCCATTGCTAGAAATCACTCTTCAGTGATTTGAGGAGACTTTTAATGAGACATATGAGGATAAAAGATCAGAAGATGATCATAAGAAAGTGATTCTGCAAATGGAATGCAGTCAGGTTGAAATGGGCCAGAAACACTGATCTACTGACCTACCTGAAAAGTAAAACATCCCATGCAACAAAGTGGATCTTTTCTCATCAACTGTGTAAGAGCTCCTTGGGCAGTCTTTTGTTGTCTCTCAGTCACTCAGTCGTGTCTGACTCTTTGCGACCCCATGGACTGCAGCACACCAGGCTTCCTTGTCCTTCACTGTCTCCCAGAGTTTGCTCAAACTCATGTTCAACGAGTCGGTGATGTCATCCAACTAGCTCATCCTCTGTCACTGCCCTCTTCTCCTGCTGCCTCCAATCCTTCCCAGTATCAGGGTCTTTTCCAATGAGTCAGCTCTTTGAATTAGGTGGCCACAGTATTGGAGCTTCAGGTTCAGCCTTTCCAGTGAATATTCAGGACTGATTTCCTTTAGAACTGACTGGTTTGATCTCCTTGCAGTCCAAGGGACTCTCAAGAGTCTTCTCCAGCACCACAGTTCAAAAGCATCAATTCTTTGGCACTCAGCCTTCTTTATGGCACTCTTTAATGCTACATAAAAAGTGTTTGCCAAAGAAACCCTGGTGTACTAGAAGGTTGTAAGTGAGAAGCTAACTCTCAGAAGCGATTTTGGTTATAATAGATGACCATAGGATTGAGTGAAAAGTACCACAGGTCCGCAGATCACTTTCCCTGCTGAAATTCACTCATTCACTCATTCTTTCGGCTAATGTAACACATATTTATGGTGACACCAAGGGATTTGCTAGGCAATACTTATATCTTCATGATCATTCTGTCATTTTTTTTTTCTATTGAAAAAGAAATAAGTAAGTTGGAACAGTCACCCCATACTGAGAAGCCAAACTATATTTATTTATATTATTTTATCATTTTTGGCCTAGTTGGCCATGTCTGCTTCCTGTTTGGGTAGTGACTGGAACATACTGACAGATGTGGAAGTATGATTCAAAGCTCAACCAGGGCAATTTTTCCAAAATATAATTGAAGACTGCGTTCAAGCCTGGCATATACATAGACACCTGCTTTATTTGCATAGCCCAAGCTTGCAGGAAGTTTTAATCAATCATTTTCCGTGTATAGAATTATCCAACCAGAAAACCATTACTTATTTCACCAGAAAAAAAAAATTGTTTTTCTTTGCTGCTGCATTAGTTTCATCCTACCTCCCTCCCCTCCACCAACAAAAAGAAAAGAAAAAAAGTTTATGTCAAAATATATGGATTAATGTTCCAGCTCATGAACAATCTTGGCTTATTTTTAAATCTCCAAAAGGTAGATTCTGCCACTGCTTTTGCCAATAAGCATGAAAATTCTATCTTCTGTCACATACCTCTTCATTTTTATTTACTGAATGTTTCTCATTGTGCCAGGTGCTAGGAAACTAGTAAACAAAAGGTGACAAATGTTGATTAAATAATCACAAAAAGCATGAATTACAAAACCTGATAGCTGTAGAAGGTGCTACATGAAAGAATGAAACAGGGGAATCTTATATAATCGTAGGACTGAGGTGGTGATGGGTCAAGAAAGAAGCACTATTTGAACTGAGAGTTTAGTAAATGAACATCATTGTTGTTGTTTAGTCGCTAAGTAGTGTCCAACTCTTTTGGGACCCCATAGACTGTAACCCACCAGACTCCTCTATCCATGGGGTTTCCCAGGCAAAAATATGAGCTGCCATTTCCCTTTCAGGGGATCTTCCCAACCCAGCAGAATTTGGGAGAGAGGGACAAGAGGGAGAGGAGAAAGTTACAGGCAAACAAAAACATGTGCAAAGGCCCTGGGGCAAGAGAGAGAGAGAGAGTGCACATTGAAGACCTGAAAGGCTTGAGAGAATGTGACACAGAAAAAGAGTGAGAGGGTTGAATTAGCAGAGGCTGGAGGGAGCTGGACCCAACGTATGTGTGTCTTTGCAGACCTCCTAAGAAGTTTGATCTTCAAAAACAACTATAAGCCAGTCAGTTTTCCAGAGTCACATTTTTAATAGTTCATCCTGTGGACAGTGAATTAGAGTGAGGAGGCCTTTCAGATCTGTTGACCTCAAACAGGTGACAGGAGTAGCTGCTACAAGGGTACCAGTGAGTTAGAGAAGAATGTATGCATTCCGGAGACATTCAGGAGGTAAAACCTACAAGAATTGGTTTTGTTAAACAAATACATGAATGTATTAATGAATCAGTCCTCAAAATAGTTCACGTTTATTTACTCTTCCTACTTGCCACATTGACTGAATTTTTAAAAATTCTCTATACAAATGGTAATTTTTAAAAAGAGAAGGGAAAAGTACATCCAATATTAGTGTTTTATGAAAAAAAGGCATGAGTCTTTATATCTTATGAGCCTTATTTCGGGTTACAAATAGTCTTTAGTTCAGTTATTTTTCCCCCCTTTGAATATTTTTGCTAGAGACTTTCCCATGTTTCTAATTTATTCCCTACACTTATTAATATGTAAATGTTAACAGCCTTCAATTTATAAGCCAAGCCACAGATCACTCTTTTTTAAAGTGTGTTCCCCAGAATCAGCCATTGTGGAAGTAATAGCTCTTACTTTTTTTAAATAAAGTAATTTATTTTTAATTATTTTTGACTGTGCTGGGTCTTTATTGTTGTCCAAGGACTTAGTTGCTTGGGATGTGGGATCTTCCCTGACCAGGGATTGAGCTTGCGTCCCCAGCACTGCACAAGAATCCTGTGTCCCCAGATTCTTAACCACTGAACCATGAGGGAAGCCCAGTTTTTACTTTAAATATAAATTTTTTAGCAAATAAACAATGATTAAGCAATATTCAACAAGTTTCTCTACTGAAAGCCTTTTCAGAGCCTTTTATATGCCAATATGCATTATGAAAATATTGAAGGCAAAGAAGAGGGCAGCAGAAGGATGAGATAGTTGGATGGCATCACCAATTCAATGGGCATGAACTTTGGTGAATTCTGGGAGATGATGAGGGACAGGGAAGCCTGGCATGCTGCAGTCCATGGGGTCACAAAGAGTCAGACATGATTTAGCAACTGAACAACAACAACAAATGTATTATGAATTTCAAAGACAGAAATAGGTAACACATCCCATCTCATGTGTCCATGGAATGCCTTCCACTGAGCATCTCAGGGATTCCACAAGAACCTTTGGGTAAAGAACCATACACATATTGACTCAGTTCTTTGAACAGGGTTTTGCATGAAACCCTTATGGCAGAAAGTGAAGAAGCACTAAAGAGCCTCTTGATGAAAGTGAAAAAGGAGAGTGAAAAAGTTGGCTTGAGGCTCAACATTCAGAAAACTAAGATCATGGCATCTAGTCCCATCACTTCATGGAAAATAGATGGGGAGACAGTGGAAACAGTGACAGACTTTATTTTTGGGGGCTCCAAAGTCACTGCAGATGGTAACTGCAGCCATGAAATTAAAAGACGCTTGTTCCTTGGAAGAAAAGTTATGACCAACCTAGACAGCATATTACAAAGCAGAGACATTACTTTGCCAACAAAGGTCTGTGTAGTCAAAGCTATGGTTTTTCCAGTAGTCATGTATGGATGTGAGTGTTGGACTATAAAGAAAGCTGAGCACCGAAGAACTGATGTTTTTGAACTGTGGTATTGGAGAAGACTCTTGAGGGTCCCTTGGACTGCAAGGAGATCCAACCAGTCCATCCTAAAGGAAATTAGTCCTGAATATTCATTGGAAGGACTGATGCTGAAGCTGAAACTCCAGTACTTTGGCCACCTGATGCGAAGAACTGACTCCTTGGAAAAGACCATGATGGTGGGAAATATTGAAGGCGGGAGGAGAAGGGGATGACGGAGGATGAGATGGTTGGACGGCATCACCGACTCAATGGACATGAATTTGAGTAAACTCCGGGAGTTGGCGATGGACGGGGAGGCCAGGCGTGCTGTAGTCCAAGGGGTCGCAGAGAGTCAGACACGACTGAGCGACTAAACTGAACTGAAGTCTTTATAATTTGTTTAACAAATGAAGATGTAGATTACGACTTCAAAAATCAATGTCTCAGAGGAGAGGGGGTTGTCAAATATGCCAGGCATCCACTGAGGGCAGCATTAGAACAGCTTCTTACTACTCAGCTTGCAGCCAACTCATTGACATGAAGTATTCCATTTTTTGAGAAGCTAAAATTCCATATTTCTGTATGGAGTTTCATATTTAAAAAAAAAATTAATGCCACCTGTCAAGCAGAACATATAGGTAACCAGTTTTCAACTTCAGAGGCATTCTAGTACAGATGACATTTCTCCACTTTCAAACAAAATTGCTATGAGCAGTCAGGAAAAAGGACGCTAATGGAGCAAACAAGGATCCTCCTGTGAAATCCATAAATGCTTTCCTCCCTTTGAAGGAACCCACAGTGTCCATCTGAGGAACATTAACTCCTTCATCGCCTGGAGGCATCATCAGAAGCCCCCAAATAGATCACATACCAAATGATACTGTTGGACTCTGAAAGAAAGGATTATTTCATTTAAATAAGCACATTTTCTCCCTATTTAGGAAATATCAGGTCATTTAGGAATCAACAGCAATAGAAGAACAATCCCATTTGAGAAAACACATTATTGCACCAGAGGCAACTTAGAACAGCATAATCAGGCCAGAGTTTAATTACAGGTGAGTTTTTGGCCTGTTTTAACTAAAAGAAGTAATGTCAATACTTAAAAGACAGTCAATTCTCAGGTATTTAGGATCTGATTCACCATTTTATTGGTTACTCAACCCCAAACTTTGTCCTTTCTTGCTTAGAATATGTGTCTATTTCAGTACTAGTGTGCTGGGCTTAGTTGCTCAATCATGTCCTACTCTTTGCAACCCCATAGACTGTAGCCCACCAGGCTCCTCTGTCCATGGGGATTCTCTAGACAAGGATACTGGAGTGGGTTGCCATGCCCTCCTCCTGGGGAATCTTCCCAACCCAGGGATCAAACCCAGGTCTCCTGCATTGCAGGCAGATTCTTTACCATCTGAGCTACCAGATGCTGGCAAATGCAGACTTTTCAAGTTCATATATCTTAAGTTGAGCCAAAAATACACACACATACAGAATATATATAGCATTAGGTATTCTGAGGAGTTTTTTTTTTTCTTATTTATATTATTGCAGTAATGAGTGCTTTATTGCTTATCCTTTGCTTAAAGTTCTGTTTCTATATCTTTTTAAATCAGAGTCCAACATGAATAGTGGGGGAAATTTATAGCACTGGCATGTTTCTATTTTGTAAAAAATCAATTGTATTTTTAAATGAAGTGTTAACTTGAAAAGCTGAGATTTTTTTACTGTTAATGGAACTGTATATGTAATAACACCTTTCTAATCAGGAGATAACTTGTTTCATGACCTCAACAATCTAAAACATATCCAAGAAAATGAAATTGAACTAATAAGTCTATTAGAGACAAAACAAATGATAACAAAAAATAATACCACCACCTCATGTTGCCAGAGAGGATTTTCTTTAAATCATTTTGAAATACCTTCATAAATATAATCTCATTTGGTTATTCTTAACAACATTGCAAGAAAGAAAGGCTTGGCAATATTATCCGTATTTTTCAGATGAAAAATGAAGGGTTACCATATAAGATTTCGTCCAAATCAGGACAGTGATTGGGGCCTTATTAATATGATGACAGGACAACAAACATAAACTGGGATGATCCCAGGCAAACTGGAACATGCGGTCACCCTAGAAATATGATGGCACAAAACCATGTCCTTAAGTGGGCAAGTTCCTCAGTCCTTCTCTTAGAGTTTATTTGCTCCCTGTAGTATCTGCCGTGCCTCCCCTGAGAGGCAAGATGCTACCTGCAGCTGACAGGTGAAGCATACAGATTCAGCCTAGAAGGGCAGGGTTGACCGGATTCAATGGTCACATAAGAGCTTCCCTGGTGGCTCAGAGGGTAAAGAATCTGTCTGCAATGCAGGAATGAAAGTGAAAGTCATTCAGTCATGTCTGACTTTGCGACCCCATGGACTATACAGTCAGTTCATGAATTTTCAGGCCAGAATGCTGGAGTGGGTAGCCTATCCCTTGTCTAGGGGATCTTCCCGACCCAGGAATCGAACCAGGGTCTCCTTTACCAACTGAGCTATCAGGGAAGCCCACAGTGCAGGAGAACTACGTTCTATCCCTGGGTCAGAAAGATCCCCTGGTGAAGGAAATAGCTACCCACTCCAGTGTTATTGCCTGGAAAATTCTATGGACAAAGGAGCCTGGCGGGCTGCAGCCCATGTGGTCACAAACGGTCAGACATGACTGAGTGACTAACACACACACACACACACACCAAATCATAATCACCAGGGCGCTTAATGAACTTGTGACTGATATTTGAATCAAATGTCCAAACAGTCCTAAGGTTGAACGTAGTGCTCAGACTCTGAGTCAGGCAATGAAAGAGTCCTGATGTCAGAGCTTTGCTCCCCAATATTTCCAGTAAGCAACTGCTCTGTATTTGGGCTACAGGGATTGTTCAGGAGGGATAATAAGAAACGATGAGGATAAAGACAGCAAAAGTCAAGAAGGTAAGTCTGGGAAAAAGAGGTAAAGTTCAAAGCAATCCCCAATCCCAATGGAGAGGAACAGAGCTTAACAAGAGCTGCAGAAAGCAATTAGGGATTCATACCAGACATGTGTGGTGGGAGCTTAGAGGAAGCCAGGGCTCGGGGAACATTCATCAGAGCAGGGACCTGAGGACCAAGGTCAGATTTCGAATGCTAACACTAAACCCAGGAATGAGGCTTCTACTTTCTGCTAGGCTGGCAGCTAGGGGAAGATCTTCAGAAAGAAGAAGGGAAGAACAGAGTCTCATAGGAAGGAACCCCAATTCTGACCAGTTCATCATCTGATCATCTTGGTTACATCTATTTTTATGTTTTCTTTAAAGAACAGGGTGGGGATCAGATGCGGCTGGACTCAGGCACTCTCACAGTCAGAGACCTGCTGACTTCTGGGAAGAGGGAGATGCCCTTGAATGAGTAAGCAGAGACCCAAATGGGTTAAGTAGGATTCTGAATCCCAACAGCTCATGAGGGCACTTGGTTGAAAGTGAAAGTGAAATTCGCTCAGTCATGTCAGACTCTTTGCGACCCCATGGACTGTATAGTCCTGGAATTCTCCAGGCCAGAGTACTGGAGTGGGTAGCCGTTCCCTTCGCCAAGCGATCTTCCCAACCCAGGGATCAAACCCAGGTCTCCCACATTGCCAGTGAATTCTTTACCAGCTGAGCCACAAGGGCACTTGGTTAGATGGTATTTAATGGGATTCTTATTTCTTTTTTTTTTTAATAATATTTTTATTTATTTATTTTTCTTTTTACTTTTGACTGTGCTGGGTCTTCATTGCGGCACAGACTTTTTTCTAGTTGCCAAGAGTAGGGGCTACTCTCTAGTTGCGATGTGAGGGCTTCTCACTGCGGTGGATTCTCTTGTTGCAGAGCCTGGCCTCTAGGGTGTGAAGGCTTCAGTAGTTGTGGATATTGAGCTCTAGAGCACAGGCTCAAGAGTTGTGGTGCGTGGGCCTAGTGGCTTCAAGGCAGGTAGGATCTTCCCAGACCAGGGATTGAACCAGTGTCTCCTGCACTGATGGGCAGATTCTTCATCACTAAGCCACCAGGGAATGGGCTTCTTATTTCTAAAATTGGTTTTAAAAGTCAAACTTTAACCTTCTTTTAAGGTAAATTATATGCTGTTTTTAAAGGTGTGGCCATATATAATAGATCTTAGAAAGATGATCTGTCCAAAATAATTAACATGGAAAGAATTTGCTTCAAAAGTAAGACCTCCCAGCTACTTAGAAGCTTCAGTTATCCAGAGCAAAGCACTTAAACATGTCTGAGAGTTGTGATTTCAGTGCAACTGAATATTATTTTGCTTTAAAAGATTAGGGCCTCTGCAAAATTAGCATATACCTAAATACTTCTTATTTTCCATTTAAACTCCCTACTACTGAGTTGTGATGCTTGGGGTAGCTTCCTGAATGCTCTGGATTTCCAAATCTCATCTGGAAATGAGGGGATTAAACTCCTTAGATCAGGGATCAACACACTATCAGTTCAGTTCATTTGTTCAGTCGTGTCCGACTCTTTGCAACCCCATGAACCGCAGCACGCCAGACCCCCTGTCCATCACCAACTCCCGGAGTTCACCCAAGGCCAAATCCAGCCCAGCTTCTGTTTTTGTCAATAAAGTTTTATTGGAACATAGACACCCTTAGCTATTGACATATTTCCATGACTGCTTTCCATCTACAATGGCAGGTGAGTAGTTACAACAGACCCTTTATGGTGCACAAAGCCTAAAATATTTTTAGGTGACAGAATATTTACTACTTTGCAGAAAAATGTTTGCCCTTACCTGATTTAATTATTCTTGATTTTACCGATATCGACAGATACACAAGTTTGGAAATCCATATTTACAATATAAAAAATGTTCCTATTGTTGGTGATTTCGCTTTCTCAGAGTTTAGGCTTCTCATTGTTTCCCAGTCTCTCTCTCTCTCTGCTTCTCTCTAGCAGTGTTGTTACCCATTACGGCAATCACCTCTTACCTTTCTTAAAAGACTCTTCCTATTGCTTCACTTTGGGTCTACTGTTTTCTCTCCCAAGTCTATCTTTCTTGTAAATATGCCTGTAATTAACCCTATATAACTACTGATGCTTTGAATTGCTATGATATTTTTCTTTAAAAATACAAAGACCTTTGAAAATACCTACACTGTCTTTAAAGCAAAGTAGCTTTTTAAAAATAAAGCAATTAAAACCAAAATGGAGGAACTTTGTCTCTCTTCAACTAGTTCTCTTTCTTTCAACATCTTGCAGAAGCTCCCGGATCCACACCACCCACCTCAGTGGGCAGAAATGTCATGATTGACTTCAACTTGTTTCTCTGCTTTCACCTCATTCTCACGCCTTCAACCTTAAATTTCAGCTTTCAGTTTTCATTTTTATCTGCTGCACTGCTTCCCAAACCCGCGCCCCTGACCTTCCCCACATCACTTCCTGCTGCTTCCTTTCCTTCACGTTTTCATCGTCTCCTGATCGTAATGGAAGCTTTTTAGCTAAATCTTCTCTATCTAAACATCTCTCCCATACCTTTGGCTCCCTTTTTCTCCTAAATCATTTTAAATCACATCACAAGGTTCTATTTTTATGTTTTCTTTAAATATACTTACCTCTGAGCATTAAAGAACTCCCACTTCTTTCCCTTGACTATCCCTGTATATATAGAATACCCACTGGGGCTATGGGTTATTTATATTCTAGCAGTCAGCGTTGGGGTTCCTTTCCCAGCCTGCTGCCATTAGGAGAACTAAAGCAGAATGTTGAAACAAACCACAATGTGAATTTTCTCTGTAGTGAATCTGAGACCAAGCGATCAACTGATAACAAAGACCACACCTTCCATAATTACAGTTAGACCTGCTGAAATGCAGTGCTGGTGCAGGGAAGAGATGGAGTCAGCTGAGCAAACTTTCATGCAATTTAGTTGAGCATCACTCTTTAAAGGGCAGTATCCAAACTGATGATTTGCATTCACTACGAGTCAAGGGGCTTCCCTAATAGTTCAGTTGGTAAAGAATCTTCCTGCAATGCAGGAGACCCTGGTTCAATTCCTGAGTCGGGAAGATCCCCTGGAGAAGGGATAGGCTACCCACTCCAGTATTCTTGGGCTTCCCTTGTGGCTAAGCTGATAAAGAATCTTCCTGCAATGTGGGAGACCTGGATTCGATCACTGGGTTGGGAAGATCTCCTGGAGAAGGGAAAGGCTACCCACTCCAGTATTCTGGCCTAGAGAATTCCATGAACTGTATAGTCCATGGGGTCACAAAGAATCGGACATGACTGAGCGACTTTGACTCACTCACTCACTCACTAGTCATAAAGGGAACTAAGACTTGGGCAAGAGCATTTTAATCCCATAGCACCTCTACTACTGGGTAGGTTAAATAACTAAAAATTAAAAACTAACACTGACCACTCTATGTAGGATAGTTCCTATGAATGCTAAAAACTCTCTAAAATTATCTCTTGCAAGCCTGCCCCAAAGCACTCCCTATGTGGTTTAGGTTGCACACTGCCAAAAGTGGCACATTCAATGAAACTATCACATCATAGCCATCTTAAGATTCTGTAAATTTTTTTTTGTAATTTTATCATAACTTTGTTAACTTCAGAGATGAATGAGTTTTGTGGCCGATGACTATAAAAAGTCTTTCTTCAATAAGATTGATATATTATCACTTTCTGATTGAACTTATGAAATAAAAACATGTTGATTATTAAAATATCTTGATAATATAACAACATTCAAAATAACCTGTATTTCTAAATAAGAAGTTGCTTTTCTCACTGAAGAACTGATTAGAATCTTAATATTTGAAAAAAATTTCTATCAGCATCATGTATGGAGAGAGTAACATGGAAATTTACAATACCATACATCAAATAGATAGCCAATGGGAATTGCTATATGACTCAAGGAACTCAAAAAGGGGCTCTGTGACAATCTAGAATGGTAGAATGCAGAGGGAGATGGGAGGGAGGGGACATGGGTGTACCTATGGCTGATTCTTGTTGGTATATGACAGAAAACCACAAAATTCTGTAAAGCAGTTATCGTTCAATTAAAAAAATTTAAAAAAACCTGACAAAATATATTCTCAAAAAAAAAAATTTCTACCATCAGCAATACACTGTAGTTCATGTACTCTGCCTTGCTTTTCCTACCAAGTGGGATTGCAGAGTTCCTATTTTAAATATACAGGCACTTTCATTATGATACAAATAACTAGGCAGTAACTAATATTAATTTAGCATTAATAATATACAAAGTAAGTACTAAATTGACATAAATTAGAGATTACTACGTAATGATCTGCTAATTACATTATAGCACTTGTTTATTTGTTGCTATGGAAATTTCATAATTAACTGCTATTAAAATTTGGGGCTTGTTACCTATCTCTTATTTTTAAATTTAATTTTCTAATTATTGTGATTAAAAATACAAATCATGTATTATGTTTAATAATTTGATTTCTATTATTGATTCACAATTATTTTATGTTTGCATCACTGTAATTAATGAGAAATATATAACATACTAACTTCAAAAAGATGTTTTACTTGAGAATGGAAAGCTTTCTCTAATTTATGCCAAGATGCCCTGTCAGTTAGCAGCAGCCCTGATTCCTCCAGCACTATGATGGAGAAGATACTATTATTTTTCCCTCTTCACACATGAGGAAAGAGAGGCTTAGAAATGTTAAATAATTTGCTCAGTGTCAGAGATAGCAGGTTATGAAGGCAAGAGTCAAATTCTAACACTTTGAGACAGAGCCTTCCTGCCTAACTGCTGAACTGCAGGGTTTGGGAAATTGCAGGTCTCCCCTCTTTAAAAAGGGCCTCCTTTGGGTTCCTGCCTGGCTGGACACTTCTTTCACTGTCACCGACTAGACCACAAAGGTGAAGTGTGTTCTTCCAGAAGGTGACAGCAATGGCAATGGAAGCTGACCACGGGGAACAAGCCAGAAGTGCAATTAAACAGTGGATCTCCAAAATCATGCGCTTGGTGTGGGAAGACAGCACAGTTTATTGAGAAGCAGATTTATATTCCAATTCTGCCTCTGCCGCTTAACTCAAAAACTACCCCCCAAACCCTTGGTCCCCTCCAGTATCCTTCTCCAGGCATTCACTTGTCCAAGCCAGGACCCTGGGAATCAGTCTTTCCCTCAGCACCCCACCTCTTCCCAACCATCCTAAGAGCCATGAAATTATTTTCCAATTATCTCACAAACTAGCCTGTTTCCTCACCATCTCTACCACAGTCACCCTGGTCTCACCATCATCTCACACCAGAGTTACTGTAAGCCCCTCTTCTCCAGGCTCCCTTTTTGTATTCTGACTCCTCTCCAATTTATTCTCCCCATTTTCATCTCATCAAAATCAGGTATTTACTTACAACTTCGGAATATCTATTGTTCCTCAACATCAAATTCTACCCTAGCCTAAGAGGTCATCCAAGGTCAGGTCCCACCACCTTCCCCAGTCAACTTTCCTGCTTGACACGCCCCGCCTCTTCTACTCAGCAGACCTGGTTCAGATTCTCAGAGGTTCTCAACCCCCTCCCACATGAAAGCCTTTGCACAAGCTGTTCACTTTGGCCTCCTTAACACCTATTAACCTTTCAAAACTCACTTCAAGCATCAGAGTCTCCAGATGTGCCTTCCTGACCTTCACCTTTCCCCCTTATCTGTCCCTACCCCCACTGGCTGCTGATCAGATCAGTTACCCTCTGCTAGTTTCTCCTATATTCAACCTTCTGTTTTTCTTTCATGGTCTTTATCACAGGAGAGCTTCCCAGGTGGCTCAGTGGTAAAGAATCTGCCTGTCAATGCAGGAGACACAGGAGGTGTGGGTTCAGTCCCTGGGAAGATCCGCTGGAGGAATAGGAAATGGCAACCCACTCCAGGATTCTTGCCTGGAGAAGCCCATGGACAGAGGAGCCTGGCAGACTGCAGTTCATGGGGTCACAAAGAGTCGGACATGACTGAAGAAACTTAGCATGCACGCACACATGCACATACAGTTATCAGCTGATTAACACCTGCCTTCCCTAGTGGACAGAAAGTCAAAAGTAGGGAGTGACCATGTCTGCTTTGCTCACTATTTGGATTCTTGTGCTTAGCACAAAGCATAGCTCACTAAATTCCTTTAAAATGACTGAAAGAAATACATGGCTTTGAGCAGATTACTTAAATTTTCTTAGTCTCTTTCCTCAACTGTTAAAGGATAAAAACAATACCTACCTCAAAAGTCATTGTGAGGCTGAAGTAAAAGCAGCATTGTAAAGCACGTAGCACTCAGCGCATTATTTCCTGCAATAACACGAGCAATGAGAATTAGTCTCTGTTTTCAAACTGCTTGTAGTCCTATCAAAAAAATAAAAAAGGAAGCCATTCACACAAATAATTAAAACACTGCAGAATATGAGCTTATCAGATTAGCCAATAGAAGGCCTCAGTTCAGTTCAGTTCAGTCGCTCAGTTGTGTCTGACTCTTTGCGACCCCATGAATCGCAGCATGCCAGGCCTCCTTGTCCATCACCAACTCTCGGAGTTTACTCAAACTCATGCCCATTAAGTTGGTGATACCATCCAGTCATCTCATCCTCTGTCGTCCCCTCCTCCTCCTGCCCCCAATCCCTCCCAGCATCAGGGTCTTTTCCAATGAGTCAGCTCTTTGTATGAGGTAGCCAAAGTACTGGAGTTTCAGCTTCAGCATCAGTCCTTCCAATGAACACCCAGGACTGATCACCTTTAGGATGGACTGGTTGGATCTCCTTGCAGTCCAAGGGACTCTCAAGAGTCTTCTCCAACACCAGAGTTCAAAAGAATCAATTCTTTGGCTTTCAGCTTTCTTCACAGTCCAACTCTCACATCCATACATGATCACTGGAAAAACCATAGCCTTGACCAGACCGACCTCTGTTGGCAAAGTAATGTCTCTGCTTTTTAATATGCTATCCAAGTTGGTCATAACTTTCCTTCCAAGGAGTAAGCGCCTTTTAATTTCATGGCTGCAAATAGAAGGCCTAGCCTAAGGCAAAAAGGATTTCCCAGGTGGCTCAGTGGTAAAGAATCCACCTGCCAATGCAGGAGACACAGAAGACACGAGTTCAATCCCTGAGTCATGAAGATTCCCTAAAGAAGGGAATGGCTTCCCACTCCAGTATTCTTGTCTGGAAAATCCCATGGACAGAGGAGCCTGGTGGACTACAGTCCATGGGGTTGCAAAGAGTTGGACACAATTGAACACGCACACACTCACCACTCACTCAAGGCAAAAAAGGTGAAACAACCAATATCCAGGGCACCTTATTTATACCTCCTCTCCCCTGGGATCCCTCAGGAGCCCTACTGCTGGAACAGAAAAGACAAGGACACAAGAGGTGATATGGAGAAGACTGGCCTCTCCACTCCTCCTCGGTGCAGTCCTTCCTCTGGACACAAGGGGGACTCTACTCCCTTCTCCATTGTCCCCTTGAGGTGGGGTAGGGTGGGGTGGGGTGCGTGTGTGCGTGCGTGTGTGTGTGTGTGTGTGTGTGTGTGTGTGTTCCTATGCAAAATGTCCATAAGACATTTGGTCCACACCAAAGGGCCTTGACATTGTTTCCTATCCAAAATATCCTTGAGCATATTTAGTCCATGCCCAAAGGCATTTTTTTTTTTAATTTTATTTTATTTTTCTAAATTCTTATTACAGTTGCTTTACAATGTTGCGTTAGTTTCTAATGTACAGCAAAGTGAATCAGCTCTATGTATACATATGTACCCTTTCAGGGGAATTCCTTCCCATTGTGCCCAAAGATTTTGGACAGGACCAGATAGCAAGAATTTTTTGTCTCCACGGCCCTCATGAACAGAAACGAGTGTCAGCTAACTGTGTGTGTGCGTGAAAGCAGGAATCATTTGAAAAGTCGGCTGTTGTCCATTTCCATTATTCCTGCCCATATCAACTACATTAAGTACCCAATTAAGGTTCATGAATGAAAGGAAAGGAAATTATATAGAAAACAACATGGATTGTTGTTTTCCCATGCATTTTACATCTGTAAGATGTTTTTAGCAAACCCAATAGAAAAGACAAGGACAGAGGAGGAACCATGAGGAAGCAGAGCACAAGCCCAGAACATAATTCTGTTCAGAGGGTTTTCGAAAGATAGATCAAAGGAAGCAAAACCCCCATTAGGGGCAGCTTTGGTATGTTTAGCCTTCAGCCACTTCATAATCTACCTGCACCCCCTACCCCTGAGTCTACCTTGACATGAGATCTTTAAATGTTGGGGAGCAGGGAGAATCACTTAACTGCTATCTGATTCTTCATCTGTAAAAATAGAGCTAATGACACTGACCTTCCTCCTAGAGCTATTGTGTGGGATAATTAATTAATAATTGTAGAATCCTTTGAGAGTCTAAAGTGCGACATAAATGCTAAGCATTATTTCCACACAGCCTCAGCTGGCTCTTCGAAAGTACATTCTGGTCTCGATGCCTTTGATCTGCTGTTATCACCTGAAATAGAGCAAACAATGCCTCTGTATCATTAAGCAAATGCATAATGAATGCTATTCATTGTTAAAGGTTACTTAGCAATTTAACTTTTTTTTTTTCTTTTGAATAGGGACATCCTCCTGTGAGAGGATTATGTAAGCTAATAGCTAATGTATCAAAGGAAGGGGGAGAAAAGGAGACACCATGGCAACCAGAGTCGCGAGGCCCACGCTTCAGCCTTCAGAAGAAACTGGTGTCCACCTCACCAGGAGAATAAGGAGAAAACCAGAGGAGAAGGCAGGCAGAGGGGTTGGTGGTGGAAAATGGCGGGCCAGGGCTGAACCTCCTCCTTCCATCATCTCTCAGCTTACGGTGCAAGACACCATGTGCGCTATTTGGGAGGGAGGAGGATTTAGGCAAGAGTCAAGCTTCTCCATCTCTCCCTTGTTGCCCTCTTCCACAAGTCCCTTCACGTTCACTGATGCTTTACTGGGGAGATTGTTCTTTTGAATATAACCTTTTCTAGAGATAGAGGTGGGCAGTGCTGTGATCAGAAAGCCTTCATCCTTCCCTGAATTCCTACCGATGCTCATTTATCTCCACAGAAATGGACCTTGACTTGAAGCCCAGCAGATACCAGTGCAGTTCATTAACTCCCAGAGCAATCACCCCAAGGTTTTTAAGGTAAGCTCAGTAGCCTGATGGGGCTTCCCAGGCAGCTCAGTGGTAAATAATCTGCCTGAAATGCAGGACAGGCAGGTTTAATTCCTGGGTGGGAAAGACCCCTGGAGAAGGAAATGGCAACCCACTCCAGTTCTTGCCTGGGAAATCCCATGGACAGAGGAGGCTGAAGGGCTACAGTCCATGGGGTTGCAAAAAAGTCAGGCGTGACTTAGTGATTAAACAACAGTAGCCTGATAGAATCACATTCTCCTACAAAATGTGGAAAAGCTCGAAACTTATAGATTCATTCCTTTTATTTTATATTAAAATATTGGAACAGGATTACAACTCCCTTATGTGTTTCTTTTAGATTTAGACAGAAGAAATAAGACACTCATTTATTTGGTTTAGATTTTGTAGGTTTAGATTTTTATCTTCTGGTGCAGTTAGAAGGTATTGGGTTATTTTACAAGTTAAATCTTTAAATGTTAGAGTTAACTTTTAAACTATGTTTTTCAAAAACTATATAAATTTACAATGTACTCCTCTCCCTCTATTCCTTTAAATAATGCCCAAAACACAACTCTCACATCCCCCTCTATGTTTTTTACTGCCTTGACTATAGAGATTTTATGTCCCTTATTTGGCATTGCTGTTTATTGTCATTCCTCCATAATTCTGGGTTGATTTTTTTCTTTTTTTTTTTTTTTTGCTGACCTGATTTTATTTCAGTATCCTTTGGAAAATCTATCTTCACTATGCTTAGTTAACTCAAACTTTGGCACGATTGGAAAAGGCTAGAAAATCTTTCTTAATGTGGAACAATATCACCACCAAGTGGCCAGGCTGGGTAGGCTTTCCTCTGTGCATCCTTTCAGCTTTTCCCCCAACATTTTTATTTCATTGGATATATTATACACAGCAGAAGTGTCCTCAAAGATAACTAATCCACCCCATATGCTCTTCAAATGAGAAAACTGAAGGTCAGAAAGATGAATTTCTTTGATCGAGGCCATGATGCCTCATAACATGCTATAGTCTGCATTTTTTTCAACGACAACGTCTCAAAACTGGGATTGAGCTTCAGGGTCAACCAATCCAATCCTCTGTCATGTAGAGAGATGGATTCCCTGGTGGCTCAGTGGTAAAGAACACGCCCACCAATGCAGGAGACAGGGTTCGGTCCCTGGGTCAGGAAGATCCCCTGGAGAAGGCAATGGCAACCCACTCCAGTATTCTTGCCTGGGAAATCCCATGGACAGAAGAGCCTGGAAAACTATAGTCCATGGGGTCACAAAAGTGTTGGACATGACTTAGCAACTAAACAACACATCATATAGATGGGGAAACTGAGACATAGAGAAAGAAAATGCCTTCTCAAGGTTCAGAGAGCTGATCAGATTTGTACAAGAACCCAGCTTTAATCACACGTAGCCTGGCGTTCATCCTCCTACTAGACTAGCCCTATTTGAAATGTTTTTTTTTTTTTCCTCCATAAATTATAACTCTAGTCTTAAGAGGTGGCCACAGTATCTGAAAATAAAGTACTCAAATTTTTCCTTCTTCGAGATGAATAAGTCTACACCAGAGGAGCCCTTTTTTTTTTCTTACAATTTTATGTATTTTTGACTGTGCTGGGTCTTTATTGCTTTACGGGCTTTCTCTAGCTGTGGTGAGCCAGGGCCACTCTCTAGTTGAATGCAGGGGCTTCTCATTGCAGTGGTTCCTCTTGTTGCGGAGCACAGGCTCTAGGGTGCGTGGACTTCAGTAGTTGCAGTTCCCGGGCTCTAGAGCACAGGCTCAGTAGCTGTGGCGCATGGGCTTGTTTGCTCCGAGGCATGTGGGATCTTCCCGGGCCAGGGATCAAACCGGTATCTCCCACATTGGCAGGCCATCTCTGTACCTTGGAGCCACCCCAGAGAAGCCTTTTGAAAAAGGCTAATTTCATTCTCGTGAAGGAACTGTTCCTTGTGAACAGATAGAAAACATATTTCACCGCTTTTGTTTATATTTAGGAGGTGATGAATTTGAGTGAAGGTAATTAGCAGTTCCAACTATATTCTTTTGACTTAGGGGAAAATACTTATCTCTAGTTCAGAATGTCTTGATTCTAAGGTTTGACTGCCTGGATTAGAGAACTTTCTTTGGTAAACTGAGGTAACTCCTCATTGTCTTTGAATTCCCTTCCATCTAACTTTAGAGTCATTGTAACAAAAGTAGAAAGGTCCACAGCACTGAAGATTCCTCATCACTGAGTAATCTGAGTTCCTCAGTTCTCAAGGGGAAGAGGAATTCACATAGGGCGGCAGGTGCTACGCATTCTTGCCCCACCCTGGGTCACATGCCCTCCTGAGTTTTCCTGCAGCTGTGATGCCAAGTGGACTGACGGCTTTCCCCTCCCTACCCCCTCTTCTGTTCTCCATTCTTAGGGCTTTGGGGTGCCTCCTCAGCTTCTGGTGGGAAAACTCTGAGTTGGATTTCACCAAGTTTTTCAGTGGGTCCTCAGGGAGATTTAGGCTTGGTTGTCCAAGAGCCCTAGCATTAACCTACTCTCTAACCACATTTAATGAATTTTCTCCATTTCCCACTGCATGTTTCCCCTTTCCTCCTCTGTGTCTCCTGGGATCACCTCCCAGGTAAACTATCTGCATTCAGAGCTTTGCCTCAGGGTCTGATCTTGAGGTGAAACAAGCCACGATGCTGACACTGTACCCAAGCCAGGTTTCTGCCTTGGTGATAGAACAAGCATGGTCCTCTAATAAGCGTGTCCACCGGAGGTGGTTCAGCCTGGCCCTCGCTCTTGCACATGGGCAGATGAACCATTAAGCTTGGGAAGTTAAAGTGATGGGCCTTCACTTGAACAAGCCTCTTGCAAGGCCCTGGGAGGGTCCCTGGAAATATGCTCACATGGTTGTATGTTTTTGTAAAATTTGCAAAAGTAGGGCATTTTAACCACAGTTAAGACAACTGTCTCTGTCCAGGTGGTATCTGGTGGCAGAGACCACTTTGGGAGTCTGACGCAGGTGGAAATTGAGCTAGGAACACATTTTAGTTGAACTTTGGAAAGATGATTTAGAATATTTCAGTAAAATAAATGCAAAATTATAGACTCCTGATTTATGTGAATATGGAATATGCTTTCTGCTATCTTTAAATTTAGGTATTTAAAGAACATAAAGAAAATTTAGACTAAAAAATAAGGGGTAAGAAACAAAAGCAGGAGAGTGATCAATGGAGCAATAAAGTCAATAAAATTATTCTTATATCAAGAAGTGAATTGCAACCAAAAATTCATCATATCAAATGCAGTAAATTATTAAGAGGAATAAATACATTGAGTAGAAGTAGTGAACAGGTTCATGAACTGTTTGATAACCTAATTAATAAAGAGAAGTGAATCTGTAAAAAAGGTAAATATCTTGATTATTTCACACCACATACTGACATCAATGACTGTAATATAAAGTCATGATACATCACTACAATGAGGATGCCTGTGACAAATTGGTGAATGAGTGTTATCAATTTGAAGTATCTAAAATTAGACACTGCACAAAAAAAACCCTGAAGTGCAATAAAAACATATAGATCATATACACCAAAAGCTTAAAAGAGAACTTCCAGATTTTACAACCATCCTAACAACTTACATGCCAGTGCCAATCATGAGTCTGAAGCTGAGAGAAATGTTTCTAAACTAGCAAAAATAAAAACCAAATTTTAATCAATCAGAGTAGAGGAAACACTAAATTTATCTTTCTGTTCTCTCTGTGGAAAATGTTCTCAAAACATTCTCATATGAAAAAACAACCAAGGAGTTTGCTCCCCAAAATGTTGGGGGAAAATTATCAAATGAGTTTGTAAGGAGCGAATAAAAACACTAATTTTCCAGATGTTGTGATGTTTGTGCCATTTGTCGTGACTTATAATTTCTTTCCTTATTCCAAATGATTTTCATATCCAATTCTGTATTCTTTTTCTTATGGAGAGCCTCCCAAATTCTTTAAGCTTCCACAACTTCCCAAAGTTTCCTCTAACAATGAGGTATGCATTCGTGCTAAGTCACTCAGTTGTGTCCGACTCTTTGTGACCCTATGGACTGCAGCCCACCAGGCTCCTCTGTCCATGGAATTTTCCAGGCAAGAATACTGGAGTGGGTTACCATGCCCTCCTCCTGGGATTTCCCCAGCCGAGGTATCCAGCTAGTGTCTCTTATGTCTCCGGCATTGGCAGGCGAGTTCTTTACCACTAGTGCCACCTGGGAAGCCTGAATGTAATACATCAGGCCTTAATCCTGCAAGGGAAAAGAAGCGAGATGCTCTATCACCTGCTGAATATGCCAGGAATGGGTACGAGCCATGAGATTCCCCAAATCAATGCATGTAAAGAGAGTGGGAAAACAGTATATGATCTTTCCGATATGTCATGGATCGTTATATTTCACAATAAAGTTGGGAGTATATACATTTACTCAAGAAAGGTATTACCCATCTATTATATTTGACAGTGACCTACCCTGCTGACATTTCCAAAGCATAGAAAGAAAACTGTCACATAAGTTACAGAGGCAGTCATCACAGGGGAGTGAAAGAAAGCTGACAGAGACCTTGGAAAACTGGAGCCTGTTCCATTTCTTAGGCTTAGGGACCATTAAGAAAATAAGACAGTGTTAAAACCTGCAGGTCAGAATCCATTAGTGAGCAGTAGAAACTAGTATATTGTAATGATTATTTTAGAGAAAAAAGAAATGATTTAAAAAGAATAGACTGATTTAGAAAATAGATTGAACCACACATAGTTATATTAAGGGTTCTATGAAGCATCTGTGTATGAAGGGGTATGTATAGGGTTAAAGTGTAAAAGGAATTTTTGCTATGACTCACAGCCTAAAAAGTTTGAAAAGTATGTATAAGGAACATGGAGTGGTTGCAGATTCAAGCACAAGAGAATGACAGGAACAGCAGAGTTCAGTTTGGAAATCTGTGGCAGATTATAAATTCACTAAAACTGGGGAGGCATTTTTTTAAACAGAAATAATAGTCATGATTGGATTCTGGAGTGAAACCACAAAAGCTTATTGACTCAAAATACAATATATAAATTATAGTATGATATGACACCATGTGATAAAATATGGCATGGTTAACATAATGACATGATATAATATAATGAACACAATACAACATAAATGAACAATTGTAGTTATTATGGCCCTAAGCCAGCACTCCCATTTTCCTCCCCACTGTGTCTCTCATTTGTAAGACTCACGAGCAAACTGGTTTTAGATAGTCTACAATTATAGGATTTCAGGCACAATATTATGTGTATACATTTCAAAACACAATATCAGTCTGTAATGATAATTTAATATTTTGCTTTGCACTACCACTTGATTTGATTTAACATAACTGTTACCTAGACCTTTCTGCCTAATTAGAACCACTCACCCTTCTTTGCCTTCACCTCCCCTTAAAAGAACAATAGAGTGCTGAATAGGCTAAAAGGAATACCTTTTTTTAAACTGGGCAACAGTAAGATTAAATGACACATTTGTTTTCAGGTGCAACATTTGTAATTCCAACCTTAAGACAATCCTCTGATGTTAACACTGTCAATGTCTCTAAATAATGAAGTGACAGAATAAAAAGTCAATATGCAACAGCCAAGCTCAATAAAAATCTGCAGAAGGGAAAGTCATCTTTCATGAGCACCATAGAATAATAAATGGGCAGGTAATCCTCTGAGCTTACTTTGTCATATGTTACCACAATAATAAGGGAACTACATTCTAATGGTTTTTTTTTTACTTCAGTACCACAAGGGGCTTCCCAGGTGGCACTAGTGGTAAGGAACACGCCTGCCTGTGCAGGAGACTTAAGAGACACAGGTTCAATCCCTGGGTCGGAAGATCCCCTGGAGAAGAAAATGGTAACCTACTCCAGTATTCTTGCCTGAAGAATCCCATGGACAGAAGAGCCTGGCAGGCTACAGTCCACAGGGTCACTGAGAGTCAAGCATGACTGAAGTGACTTCATATGCACACACCATAAGAATATTAACAATATGTATGTTGATTATATACAACTGGATATAGATATTATGAGTGTATTCAGACAGGGAGAGAGAAGGGGAAGAGTATTAACATTTATGAATGTCAGTAGAGTTGGGCACTGTATTTGGTCCATTACATGCCTTATCTCGGGCTTCCCTGGTGGCTCAGACAGTAAAGAATCCACTTGCAACATAGGAAACCTGGGTTTGATCCCTGTGTCAAGAAGACCCTCTGGAGAAGGGAATGGTTACCCAGTCCAGTATTCTTGCCTGGAGAATCCCATGGACAGAGGACCCTGGCCGGCTACAGTCCATGGGGTCACAAAGAGATAGACATGACTGAGCGACTAAGCACACACAATACATGCCTTATTTTATGAGGTATAATGATACATAACATTTTATATTTTAATATCACAAAAATTTTTGTAACACTATGTTGTCTATTACTATTCTCATGTTACAGTTAAAGGAACTATTGTTATTCTGTCTCTGTTGTTAACAACTTACCATACCTTTGTTGGCTCAGAACATAAATTTGTCTTCTGCTTCTGTAGTTCAGAAAGGTGAAACGGGTTGGCCTAAAATCAAGATGTTGCCAGGACTATGTTTCTTTCCAGGGCCTCTAGGGAAGCACCCCGTTCCTTGCTTTTCCATCTCCTAGAGGCTCCCCACACCTTGAAGGTTTTACCTCCTCAGCTCTTGACATTCTTCCTCCATCTTCAAAGTTAACAACATTTGACTAAGTCCTTCTCATGCTGCTTTCTCTCTGGTTTTCTTTCAGTTTCCTCTTCCACTGTTAAAGGCCTCTGGGGTCACATTGGGCTCACCCAGATAATCCACAGCTGGGCGATTTAGGGGAGGGAGAGGAGAGCATGACAGAGGACTATGGTAGATCCAACAGCAGTCTGAAGGCACTGGGCTGCAGGTGGGCCCCCAGGGAAAAGAGAGGGCACCAACAAACCGCACTGGCCGTCCTCTTCTGACCAAGTCTCCCTGTCCTTCTCCCTGCTGTCTTCACCTAGCCCTTCTCAACTAGAGAACAGGCAGCCCGGCGCTCTGAATGAGTTACATCTCACTAACCTGTACTGGCAGGAATGCGAATCCCAGCTTGGGTGTGTGCCCACAGGCACGGCCATCCCTCCATGGCCTCACCCTATACACTTTGGTCTTTGGGGCTTAGGCGAGAGGTGGGCAAGGCAGGGGACCTAGAACAGAGAAAGAAGGCATAGACATGGCTTGAATGAGTACCTAGTTCACCTCATAGGCCCTTTGCTGAGGAGGGACAGGGCACTGTCACCAAGAGGCCCAGGGAGATCCATTTACTTGTTGAATAGAGTCTCCCCCTTCACAGAGCAGTTTGTTCCCACGTAGATTTTTAAATGCATGGGAAAGACTTAGATATAAAAGTATTCATAGTCACAGTTTTATTTATTTTTAACCTTTGTTTTTCAATTGAATGTGGGGTTTTAAGCTAATAAACCATTGATATAATCTGTGTTGTGCTCAGTCACTTCAGTCATGTCCAACTCTTTGTGAGCCCATGGACTCTAGCCCGCCAGGCTCCTCTGTCCATGGGATCCTCCAAGCAAGATTACTGGAAAGAGTTGCCATGCTCTCCTCCAGGGGATCTTTCCAACATAGGGATCGAACTCTCATTTTCTGTGTCTCCTGCATTGCAGGTGGAGGCTAATTATTTTTACAATGCCTTTAGCATGTGTTGACTTTTTCTTCATTTGCAAAAAGATTTGCTTTATTCTGCAGGAAAAAATTCTACCCCCAATTCTGAGTCATCCTGAGTGGTGAGGGTTGCCTGTTCTCACCACTTTATTAGGAAACTTGACAATAATTCACAGATCTTTAGGGACAGTCAGCACTCAGACTCTGCCTGGAGTAGTGATAAACATATATATATATATATATATATATATATATATATATATTTAAATAGTGTAATATATATAATGTAAAATATATATATTTCTATATCATATATTATATAATCATATATCTAATCTGTATATCATATATTATATAAATTATATAGTGTAAAATTTATATATGTATAAATATATATATTTAAATAGTGTAACTCTTACATGGTTCCCTCAAGCAATTAGCCTGTGTTGCTTGCCACTAGTTGCTTTGCTTCCGTCCCCAAAGAATAAGCATTTGGTCTCTCTGCTCAGAATTATCACGTATTTCTTTCTTCCCTCTAGGTAGGTCACTAGATTCCTTTGTGAACAGTGGACATCAAACAGTCACTAAAAAAACTAAATAGAGCAAAATATGTCTCAATATTTCTCTAGAGCATAGAGTCATATTACATGGAATTATAAAATACTACCAGAAAACGGCACTTTATATACCATAATAGTCATTTTGTAAAGTTCAGTTTGGCAATTCCAAGCCACATTTAATTTTCTCTGAAAATTCCCACATGGCAGAGAAGATATTGCTCTTTGTGGCTTTCAAGTCTCTTTCGGGGAACTGTAAAATGACAACCTTTTAGAATTAGCACTTCATCCATAAATAAGCACTAAATTACTTATATCAAATAAAGTCACCTATGTATTTTCATTAAAATAAATACTAAAATAATAAGTAGCTTTCCTATATAACCATCCTGGGATTTATGAGGTTTAGAATTCTGCATTTTACTTTAGTACAAATCACTTGCAGTTCTTCATTTCCACTGATAGGTGGGGCTAAGAATTTCTGTATTAATTATAATATTTTAGCATATTAAAATTTATATCTAGATGAAGCAGATACTTCAAAGCTTCAAAACTGATGAAACTGCATACTTCTCTTTTAAGGGATAAAACTGTTTGCATTAATATGTGAAATACACTACTAAAACACCCCCTGCTGATTTCACAGGCTTTGCAGGGAGTTATGCATAATTTTCTGAAAATTAAAAGACTGAGGATCAGATATTTATGATGATAAAAATTAGATCTCAATAACTTTTAAAAACTTGGAAGAGTCTAAGGTGGAATTTTAAAAATTCAGCTCAACAACTATTTAACACATGTATGCATGCATGCTAAGTCATTTCAGTTGTGTCCAACTCTTCACGACTTTAGCCTGCTAGGCTCTGCTGTCCATGGGATTCTCCAGGCAAGAATACTGGAGTGGGTAGCCATTCCCTTGAGAGACTTGCAGAGTCAGAAGATTGGAGTTCGGGACTTGCCCTTGCTGGCACTGCAGCAGTATATATTGAATATCTTTGTAAACTTCCAGCACAGAATTGAAATCAAAATTAACTGAAGTTAACTGTTTTGAGAATAAAAGATCATCCACTCCCAAATACTGATTACTGAAGACAGCATGACATAAGATAATTCTCATATTTAGATGTGAGACAATTTGTTAAGAACCCACCAATTCTCCATGTAACTGTGCTTTTGCTTTCGAGTTTTTATTTTTAATGTCGGTGTTACTCTTTTAAAAGTTCATGTGAGCATATTCTGAAGCATCTGAATACTCTCCTTCTAACTGCACACACACACATATATACTCATGACAGCATTGTTGTCATTGTTCAGTTGCTAGGTGGTGTCCAACTCTTTGCGACCCCATGAAGCACTCCAGGCTTCCCAGTCCTTTACTATCTCTTGGAGCTTGCTCAAACTCATATCCATTGAGTCAATCATGCCATCCAACCATCTCATCCTCTGTCGCCCTCTTCTCCTCTTGCCCTCAATCTTACCCTGCATCAGGGTCCCTTCCAATGAGTCGGCTTTCACATTAGGTGACCAAAGTAATGGAGCTTCAGTTTCAGCATCAGTCCTTTCAGCAAATATTCAGGGTTCACCTTCAGCATCAGTCCTTTCAGTGAATATTCAGGGTTTTCTTTAGAGTTGACTGGTTTAATCCCCTTGCTGTACAAGGGACTTTCAAGGGTCTTCTCCAGCACTACAATTTGAAAGCATCAATTCTTCAGGGCACAGACTTCTTTATGGTCCAATTCTCACACCCATACATGACTATTGAAAAAACCATAGCTTTGACTATACGGACCTTTGTAAGCAAAGTGATATCTCTGCTTTTCAATATGCTGTCCAGCTTTGTCATAGCTGTTCTTTCAAGGAGCAAGCATCTTTTAACATACTGGCTACAGTTACTGTCTGCAGTGACTTTGGAACTCGAGAAAATAAAGTATGTCACCGCTTCCACTTTTCTCCCATGTATTTGCCATGGAGTGATGGGACCAGATGTCATGATCTTAGTTTTTGGAATGTTGAATTTTAAGCCAGCTTTTTCACTTTTATCTTTCACCTTCATCCAAGAGGCTCTTTAATTCCTCTTCTGCCATAAGGGTGGTACCATCCTCTTCACTTTCTGCCATCAGAGTAGTGTCATCTGCATATCTGAGGTTGTTGATACTTCTCCCAGAAATCTTGATCCCAGCTTGTGAGTCATTCAGCCCAGCATTTCTCAAGATGTATTCTGCACACAAGTTAAATAAACAGAGTGACAATATACAGCCTTGACGTACTTCTTTCCCAATTTTGAACCAGTGTGTCATTTCATATTTGGTTCTAACTGCTGCTTCTTGCCCTGCATACAGGTTTCTCAAGAGACAGGTAAGGTGTCTGGTATTCTCATCTCTTGAAGAACTTTCCACAGTTTGTTGTGATCCACACAGTCAAAGGATTTAGTGTATTCAATGAAACATGTCAGCATTACTGTCAAGTAATTTGACCTTTGTTTCTAAGCTAATGAAAACAGCCACAGGCTGACTTAAAGTATTGCTTTCATGTTACCCCAAGAGAGAGGCAAGCCACAATGGCAAAAATCCTGAATGAAGATTTGGTGGCTTCCTTGGTGGCTCAGAGGGTAAAGCATCTGCCTATAATGTGGGACACATGGGTTCGATCCCTGGGTCAGGAAGATCCCCTGGAGAAGGAACTGGCAACCCACTCCAGTGTTCTTGCCTGGAAAATTCCATGGACGGAGAAGCCTGGTGGGCTACAGTCCATGGGGTCACAAAGAGTCAAACACGACTGAACAACTAACTTTAGCTTTAATGAAAATGGTAAACAAGTTTATAGTCAAGATTCAGAATCTATATATTAAATAGCATTATAAAAATTAAAATGAACATACATTAATTAAATAATTAACTTTAAAATAATCTAATACTTGAGGGGTGTGGCCAAAATTGGGACTCAGAAAAGAAAGAATTCAGGTTAAAGTCCTTTAAGTCAAATGACCTCATCTCCCTCTATTTCTTCACAGTAAGGATAATAAGGATGGGTTGGCTCAGTGACAAAGAATCCACCTGCCAATACAGGAGAGGTAGTTTGGATCCCTGGGTCAGGAAGATCCTCTGGAGAAGGAAATGTCAACCCACTCCAGTACTCTTGCCTGGGGAATCTCACGGACAGAGGATCCTGGAGGGTTACAGTCCATGGGGTCACAGAGGAATCGGACATGCCTCAGAGACTAAAACAACAACAAGCTAAGGATGATAATCTCACCACATAGGACTGTTGTGAGGAGTAAATAAAACAATGAATATAACCTGTGAAGGAACACCTATCTCTTATTGCAGAAAATAAGGGTTCTGAGTCAAGAGTCTAGACTTTCAAAAATAGGATAAATATTACTAGCCTCTGTTCAGGGTGGAGGAAACAAAATCTTTAGAAAGGTGGTATAACCAAGTATTTGATATATACAAGAAAACGCTTCCCAAAGCCTAAAGCGCTAAACAAAGCGGCTTTTCTCACTGACTACATTTTGAAGGAACAGGAGTTGGGTTCTACTCCGGCTCTCTAGCAAATATGCTGATATCGTTTAACCCCCTGGGCAGCATTCACCTGCAAGTAATTATAGCAGTAACGGCCACCTTTGATAGCGGCTTTACCAAATACCATGCACTTGAACTACGTTCTGGGTTTACACACCAGACGACCTCTCTCAGTGCCACAATCTTAAAGCAAACATTACGTTCACTTAACAGATTTTTTTAAAATAACAATAAGGCTAAGAGAAGTTAGAAACCTGCCATACCACACCTGCTGTGCTGAGGTTCTAAAAACATCCACCATACGAGAATTGTTAGCAATCAACAGTTTTGCCGCTAACAACGGGCTATCCCGCAACCCTCCACAGCGGCGCTTTTAGGACCGCCCATCCGCCAGGTGGGGCTTCCCTGTGGCTCAGCTGGTAAAGAATCCGCCCGCGGTGCGGAAGACCTGGGTTCAATCTTTAGGTTGGGAAGATCCCCTGGAGAAGGGAACGGCTACCCACTCCAGTATTCTGGCCTGGAGAATTTCATGGACTGTGTAGTCCACCGGGTCGCAAAGAGTCGGACACGACTAAGCGACTTTCACTTTGGAGTCAAACGCAAAAAAAATCCTGCACAGGTGAACTTCATTCACCAATCCTTGGGTCCGCCCCTCCTCACTCTTGCCCAGGCCCCGCCTCTCCCCGCCCCGCCACCGCTCCGGCCACCGCCCACCTCACGTGCAAAACCCGAGCGGGTACCCAGCCTGCACCGCACTTAGCAGGACGGGGAGCATGCGCTTTGTGTGCGCCTGGATTTCCTGTTCGCGTCCTTCGCTTCCGGCGGGGTACGTCTAACCAATCAGGTAGGCTCGGAGGAGGGCCATAGTTCTCCCAGGCTCCTCCCCCTGCCTTCTCCTGAGGAGTGTTGGAGGAAAGTCCGGCGTGAGGCCTGTACAGTTAGGTCGGGGTTCATGGCTTCCTCCAGGACGCTCGGCACTTTCCGTCTCCCGCCGTTGCCCACGATTCGAGAAATCATTAAGTTGTTTAGACTGCAAGCCGTGAAGCAGTTATCCCAGAATTTTCTTTTGGACTTGAGGCTGACAGGTGGTTTATCAGCGTTCCCCCGGCGTCTCCCTCGCGTCCCTGGGGGAGTGGGGTCGGGGAGGGTTTCGCGCGGACCCTGCGGGCGGGCGACAGGGTTCAGGCACAGAGGTGTGCGGTGGCCGTAGGTCCGACCCTTCTGCCGCTTTGCCCTGAGAGAACTCCGGAGCCCCACCGCCCATGGGGTGTGTAGAGTGTGTCGTTTGCTCAGGGGCATTTGCAGTAGGCTTTGGAAGGCAGGCTGTGCGGACGCCGAGCAAACACTAGCTTTGGAAGGCTTCGCGTCTCCTGAAAGGCGCTTGTGGAATTCGGATCTTGGTGTGTTACCAATAAGGAATACATGCACGTGCTGACTGGTTTGGCTTTTTATGCCGTTAAAACTTGCAGGGACTTTATCGGTAATAAGTTGGAAGAGTATCAATGGCGTTCGATATTTAAACGTTTACTTGTTGAATCTCACCCTCGAGGGTGCAGATATTCATTCTGTAAACACTCATGGAACCAGCCCCTTTGTGCTAGAGCTGAATTGGGATATGAGAGTGAGCAAGGCCAAGTCTGTCCCCAAGAAGCTTACATTTTAGTCAGTTTGCTTTCCCACTCCCTAAGTCACGTTTTATGAAGTAGGATTTAGATACAATAAAATTCACCTGTTTGAAGCTCACAGGTGGATAAACTTTGACAAATGTATATAGTCGTTTAACCTCTACCACCTTTTCTTCGTCCTGGTCTTTCTGAAAGATGAGACTACAAGAAAAAGATTATTAGAAATATGTCTGTTCATGGTTGAAGTACGTAGCATTTCTGAGGTTTTGATATTTCATTCTGTTTGGCTCCTCTTCAGAAACTGAGTAAGTAAATCACATTTCGAAAGTTATGTAGTACAGTCCAAAAGCAGGAATGGGTTGTTTTTATTTCTTGAATGTAGAGTAGCAGTGTGGGCAGGCCAACAGTGATGTAACACGGTAAAAAAAAAAAAAAAAACCTGTTTTCAGTTTTCTTATTTAATTGGGTGAGAGCTCTACCACAAGAGCCTTAAAAGGTCATCCACCTGGAAAATTCTTTGGTCCTGAGATGGTTGGATGGCATCACCAACTCAATGGAGTTTGAATAGGCTCCGGGAGTTTGGTGATGGACAGGGAAGCCTGGTGTGCTGCAGTCCATGGGGTCACAAAGAGCTGGACACGACTGAACTGACTGAATAGTAACTAGAGCCAGCCTTTTCGGGTAGTCATTAGCTGCATTCTAGATATAAAGCACCATTCCCAAGACTGAAAATAGAGATCTTTATATTGAGAAAAAATCCTTCATGTGCCCTTCCTCATGTTGAGTCTTTATTCACCTTCAGGAATCAATTCCAGAATCTAGATACTATTGTTCCTCTTCTGTAGGAACCAAAGTGAAGACAAATTAAGGTTCTTGTGTGAGGTGAGACACTCAGGTGTGAAGAGAGCAAGATGGAACCCCAGGTGCAGTCAATTGACAGTGCTCTTTGATATCCATTTGTGTTTGAATGTTTCTGAAAAGTTTAAAGTGAAAAGATTGTCCTACCTAGTGTCGTAGCTTTCCGTTTAAAAAAAAAAAAAAAAAAAACTGTTTAAAATCACTCTGTAACACCTGTGCTTAATGCAGCATCTCTGCTCCCTCTGAGAGGTAGTGGTCTTTTGTGGAGGAAGGGTTGGCTTTAGGAGTTATACCTGACCTGGCGTCCATTTGTTTTCCAGGTAACCTCACTCAAAAAAAGTAATAAATGAAGAAACTAGAAAGTTCAGAGAAGTTAAAATGGGGTAGTAATTCTTAAGTTAGGGCTTCACAGGTGGCGTTACTGGTAAAGCACCTGCCTGCCAGATCAGGAGACTTCATAAGAGTCATGGGTTCAGTCCCTGTGTCGGGAAGACCCCCTGGAGAAAGGAATGGCAACGCACTCCAGTATTCTTGCCTGGAAAATTCCATGGTCAGGGGAGCCTGGCGGGCTACAGTCCATGGGATCACAGAATCAGATGCTACTGAAGGGCCTTGGCACGGCACACACAGCACAGTTCTTCGTTCATGTGTTGTAAGGATTTGCTGTGAGAAAGCGTGTTAAACACCTGTAACGCGGTCAGTGTATGCTCGTTTTCTCCTGGCACCCATTGAAGAGAAAACTATTCTTGGATAACTGAGAGATTGTTTTTGCCTCTAAACCTACAAAGGTAGGTTATCAGTAACAAGCAAAAATGAGACTGTACACTATCAGTGAACAGTGTAAAGTGCTAGTATGTTTTCAGTGGCTAAATTTCCACCATCCCAAGAGGCCCAGTTGCTTGGATTTTAACATCTCAGTCAACAAGATTAGTCTGTTGTGTTTTTCCAGAAGGTTGGTTGCAATGAATCCTCAGTAATGTGCTTTTTCATGCTTTCTTAAGGTCTGCTGACATAAATTGATTAAAAAATTAATTTTCTCATATCAACTTGCATGTTTGCAAAGCTCAACAAACCTTCACTGCTAAATTTAACTTTTTCCTAAAAATAACCAAGAATCTCAATTTCTGTAAGTCCTATTAGCTAGGAACTTGGTACCATTGCCATGTTGACCACCAGCTAGATGTCTGTAGATAAAAGTAGCACTGCCAGCACTTTCTGCTCCTGAATTTCTAACTCGAAACATTGGAAATTCTGAATGTGAAGCTAGCCTTGCTTATTCACATAATTGATATTCAACAACTGTAGAGAAGTGGTTTGTGTTTTTCCGTCACCTCTTCTTATATTGATTGGTCTGGCAGAGAAATAGGTGAAAAATACCGTGTGTGCGCATGCTTGCGTGCATGTGCACTCAGTCATGTCCGACTCTCTGCAATCCTGTGGACTGTAGTCTGCCAGGCTCCACTATCCATGGGATTTTCCAGGCAAGAATATTGGCATGGATTGCCATTTCCTTCTCCAGAGGATCTTTCCAACCCAGAGATTGAACCCTTGTCTCTGGCATCTCCTGCATTGGCAGGCAGATTCTTTACCACTGCACCACCAGGGAAGCTCTCAGAAAATACCATGTTTATTTGAGTTAAAGAAATTTGTCATGGTAATCCTATTTTTATTAAGGGTCTGGTAGAATTCAACAGTTACATGGTAGACTATTGAATGGCTACTGTACATTGGTTTAGGCTGAGTTAAATCTGATAAATACTATATATAAAAGATTAATTGGTTGAGTAATGCTGATAAGAATTCGTGTAGATTTTCATTTTGAATTCCATATGTTGGCATTTGCCAAGGTAAATCGATTCAAACTTTCTTTTCTCTAGATAAAATTGTAAGGAAAGCTGGCAATCTGACAAATGCTTATGTATATGAAGTGGGCCCTGGGCCTGGGGGAATCACAAGATCCATTCTCAATGCCGGTGTTGCTGAACTTCTGGTGGTTGAAAAGGATAGTCGATTTATTCCTGGATTACAGGTGAGTTGCTGAAAGTATCTTACTTAGGAGGTAAAAACCCAGTTTAAGTCTTCAGGCCACAATTCTTAAACCTCGGGGTATATAAGACTTCTATAGTTTGCTACTCAAACTGCAGTTCTCCAGGCCTCATTCTAGAGATTCTGATTACAGTGGTCTAGGAATCTGCATTTCTAACCACCATCCTCACATGAATTGTTGGCCAGAGCTTGAATAAACCAGCTTTATGTACTGATGCTAAGCAAGCTAATTGGGTGACTTTTTTGGCTACTAATAGCTGTGCATGCCATGGCACCCCACTCCTTCAAAAATAAGTAAAACTAAGAAATGCTAACAATGTCTCAGTTATTGGCATGGCTTCTGAGAACCTCCCTTAAATTCAGAAAATCATTTCTACAAGCACAAGGTAGAGAAGATACATGCCTTATTGAGAGAAAGTAATTGTTAAGCTTAGGCATTTGTATAAGGATTTTTTAATTGAAGAAATTAAGTTGTGCCATAGGTTTAAAATGAGGTTTGAGTAAAATGATCATTGTTGTTCTTTAGTCTCTAAGTCATGTCCAACTTTTTTGCAACCCCATGGACTATAGCCCATCAGGCTCCTCTGTCCATGAGATTTCCCAGGCAAGAATACTGGAGTGGGTTGCCATTTCCTTCTTCAGGAGATCTTCCTGACCCAGGGGTCAAACCTGAGTCTCCTACATTGACAGGCAGATTCTTTCCCACTGAGCCACCTGGGGAGCCGGAATGAAATGATAAATGTATCTTTAAAACAGTAGGTGATGTCCTATGAGAAGTGTTTGAAGAAACTGGTTGTATTTCAGTGGAAGAGAAACCTTGAGTGAGGGGATTCGTAGCTGCCTCTCCAAAACTGTGGTGGGGAAGATAAGCTTGTTTTTGGTCTTCTCTAGAAGAGAACTAAAACAGATAATTGAGGGAGGCAGGTGGATTTAAAAATGAGGAGAAACTTAAATTTTTGAAACAGTGTAATACAGTGGAACAGATTATATAAGGGATCTTATAAAGGGATTCTTTATGGGGAGCACTTACACCTAATGGCTTAAGGGCCTTTGTTTGATTCCTCTGCAACTGGGAAACTTGAAAAGAGCCCTTAGCCTTTGGTTCATAAGAGTAGCAATTTATTAAGTGAGTCCAATAGAATAATAAAATTAGCTACATTGTTACTTTCATATAGGGGGACAAATTGGTTTAAAATTAGTACATTCTAAAACTTGTGTATTAATGGATAAATGTTTAATTTCTGCCAGAACAGTTTGAGAAAATTTGAGAAAATCTAGTGCTTGTGTTTATGCCTCTGGATATTTTTAGAAACCCAGTGAGTTTTCTTCTCATTGTTTTGCTATATCCAGCCTTTATGCTTTAAAAAAATCACGTATTTAGTTTCACTTAATTTTGCCAGCCTTGACAAAATTGGTTTCAGATTTATGACTTTATTTGGGGATTATTATATGGTGCAATATTCCTTGATTAAATGTGGAATTTAATAGTGATTTCTGCTCTGAACCAGTTTCTTTCAAGAGTGGTGTATCAGTTGGAGGTGGAAGTTGTAACAGTGTTATTTTTAGTGGGAGCATAAGATGATTAAAAGAAACTGAATAACATTACACAATTCCCTGTAGGTTTATTCATCTAGTCCTTCTGTGGCATAGAGAAGACTCTTGTAACTTCTTTTCCCCTTAAAGGGACGTCTTAACCCTAAATCTCACACTCTATTATGTGTAATTCTTTCTCATTAGGCAGGCAGGTGAATCACATTTCGCATCACCAGCTTAATTTACATATCCTCCTCTCTGATCTCAACAAAAGATCTTTTGAAGACAGACCAACAGACTGCCACACTCTTTTCACTGCCCCCTCCGGTATCCCTGCACTCCTAACTTCTGCCTTGTTTTATTTGTCTCATGAGATTTATTATCATCTGACACACCATATGTTCTTATTTGTTGTCAGTCTCACATCTTTGAGGTCTTCCCTAGCGTCTGACAGTAAAGAATCCTGCCAGTGCAGCAGACTGGGGTTCGATCCCTGGGTAGGAAAGATCCTCTGGGGAAGGGAATGGCTTCCCTCTCCAGAATTCTTGCCTTGGAAACCCGGTGGACAGAGAAGCCTGGTTTGGCTACAGTCCACAGGGTTGCAAAGTCAGACACAGCTGAGCGACTTAACACTTCTTCACCCCTCTGGAGTGTAAGTGCCATGAGGGTAGGTGTTTTTGTCTGTTTTGTTCCCTGCTATGTCTCTACAACATGTAAGAGTGCCTGGCACATACCAGGTTCGGTAATGTTTCACATGGAGATAGAAAAGTTGACTCTTTGTAGATATCTAATTAGCCGATTAAATGTGTTATTTAATGGTGAGACCAAATAATTGTGTATCATTGATTATCAAAGTTTTGTGCTTTTTTTCCCTAAATATGAAGGTTGATTTCAAGGTAAATTGCTGTGTAGGAAATATATATTTGACTTCTGTTTTTGTAGAAGGAGCAAAATTAATTTTTAGTGTCGCATGTGCAGGAAAGGAATTTGCCTTAAAAAGAAATGTTGGGTACTAAAATATCAAATAGACTTCTTTTTCTTGTAAAGAATGTTTCAATATGTAAAACCACTTTCTTTTAGAGGTGCTAAATTAATCATAAAACTGAGTAAAGGCAAAAAGAGTGGTCTATTTTAAGGATTCCATTTTAGTGATATCTAAGCTAATAGAATTACTTTTTAAAGAAATTGTAATAATTTATAAAATGTCTGCTAGCTGAAAGTATGTCATTTGTAGCTTAATTCAAGTTCTTAAAATATTATCACGAGGCAGCCTAGGGAAAAGAACATAGCGATAACATACAGGTTTTTCACTATTAGCATGTTGTAAGAAAATGTGTCTAATACGTGAAAGCATTGTAGTGTGATTTTTGTAGTAAAGAACAGACTCTTAGCCTCAAATGACCTACGTTTGATGTCTGGCTCTACCATTTACTATTTATGTGACTTTGGGCAGGTAACTCTCACTGTGCCTCAGTTTGCTCATAGGATTGTTATAGTTTAAATGAATGCCTCATCTTAGTAGGCACTCAGTACAGTTTTTGATGTAGGTAATCAATGAAATTTCCATCTCCATGCCTTGAGCAGAGCTTCCCAGGTGGCTCAGCGGTAAAGAATCCACATGCTGATGCAGGAGCCTCACAAAACTCAGGTTCGGTCCCTGGGTCAGAAAGATCCCCTGGAGGAGGAAATGGCAACCTACTCCAGTATCCTTGCCTGGAAAATTCCATGGACAGAGGAGCCTGGCAGGCTACAGTCCATGGGGTCACAAAGAATCAGACACGACTGAGCGACTTTCACTTCATGGGAACACTGAGACGTTCTCTCGCTCATCAAACTAACACTGAGCATCTGGGCTTGCTTTCTCTTAGTGTTGTAGCGTCACAAAAGGGAGAGGGATTGAAATCTTCAGCTGTTAATTGCAGCTTTGGCTGTCTCTCCTTATAATCCTATCAGGTTTTGCTTCATCTGTTTTGAAGCATTGTTACTGGGTACGTAAACATTTAGGATTGTTGTATCTCTGTGATGATTGGCTTCTTTATCATTTTGAAATGATCTTCATTACCCCTGGTAACATTCATTACTTTGAAATCTACTTTGTCTGATATTAACATAGCCATTTCAGCTCTCTCTTGATAAGTGTTAGAGTGGTATATCTTCTCCACTTTTTGCCTAATTGTGTTTTTATATTTAAAATGTGTTTCTTGTAGCCAGTGCATAGTGGGTCTTGCACTTTCCCAACCAATCTGGTCATCTCTGCCTTATGTATTAGTTTTCTATTGCTGCTGTAACAAATTACCACAAATTCAGCAGCCTAAAATGATACATTTATTCTGTTACCGTTCTCAGGAGTTAGAAGTCTAAAAGCAAGGTTAGGGCTGCATCCTTTGGAGGCTTCAGGGGAGAAGCTATTTCCTTGCCTTTTAAAAAAATTTTTTATTGAAGTATAGTTGATTTACAATGTTGTGTTCATTTCATATGTAAAACAAAGTGAATCAGTTATACATATATCAACTCTTTTTTCCTCATTCTTTTCCCATGTAGGTCGTTACGGAGTATTTAGAGTTCCCTGTGCTATATATAGCAGGTTCTTATCAGCTACCTATTTTATATAAAGTAGTATGTATATGTCAATCCCAGAATCCCAATTCATCCCTCCTCTCTCTCCTCTGTTAGACTGTATCCCTCCTGTCTATCCTCTGGTAGAATCTAAGTTTGTTTTCTGTTGATCCCATCATGACTGTACTTCTGTTTTGAAAATAAGTTTTTTTTTTGTACCTCTCTTTTTTAGGTTCCACATATAAGCAATATCTCATATTTGTTTTCCTGTGTCTGTCTTACTTCACTACATATGACAGTTTGTAGGTCCATCCAGGTTGTGGCAAACGGTATTATTTTGTTCTTTTTTATGGCTGAGTAATATTCTATTATATATATGTGTGTGTATATATACACACATACACACATATATATACCACATCTTTATCTGTTTTTCTGTTGATGGACATTTAGTTTGCTTATATGCCCTGGCTCTTGTAAATAGTGCTGCTATGAATTGGGGTACATGTATCTTTTTGACTTATGGTATTCTCCAGGTATATGCCCAGGAGTGGGATTGCTGGGCCATATAGTAGCTCTATTTTTAGGTTTTTAAAGAACCTCCTTACTCTTGTCCATAGTGACTGTACTGATTTACATTCCCACCAACAGTGTGGGAAGGTTCTTTTTTCTCCATGCCCTCTGCACATTTATTATTTTTAGATTCCTTGCCTTTATCAGCTTCTAGAATCTATCTGCAATCATTAGTTATGGACCTCTTGCTTCTACATCTCTGCTGTTGATCCTAATCCTCCTGCCTCACTCATGCAAGGACCCTTGTGATTATATTGGGCCCACTCGGATAGTCTAGACTAATCTCGTGTCAGAATCTTTAATCACCTCAACTAAGTCCCTACTACGGTGTGACATAACATAGTCACAGGTTCCAGGAATTAGGACAGGGGTCTTTGTGGGGCCAGTATTCAGTCTGTCACAGTTTATCAGTAACTGTTTATTATTGGAGTGGTTTATTGAAGTTGTATAGTATACAAACATCTTTAACATACCCATCCTATCTTCAAGTAATGATACCACTTCATGTACAATACACAAATCTTAAACTAGTATATACTTGCATCTCTCCCTGCCAGGCTTTTGTGCTGTTGTTATTTTTGTTCATGTGTTACAAAGTTCACAATACAATATTATTTTTGTTGTAAAAGTCAAATCTATGTTAAAGAGACTTTACAAATATAAATGCTTATGTATTTACCTTTTGAGGTTACTATTTTGGGTATTCTTCATCTATATTTCTATTTAGTTTAATTTTCTTTCTACTTTTAAGGCTTTCTTTAACACTTCTTATAGTGTGGATCTCTATAATATACATTTCAGCATTCGTATGTCTGGAAAAGTTTTATTTTGCCTTTGTATTTAAAAACATGCTGTCAGGTTTTGGGGTTTTTCTCCAGTGCTCTTAAGATGTTGCTCTGCTATCTTATTACTTCTGTTGTTTCTGACAAATCTGTCTTTCTTTGCTTCTGTCTTTTTCTTGGGCTGTTTTTATGATTTTTTTCTTTTTTATAATTTTATTTTTAGTTGAAGGATAATTGCTTTACAGTATTCTGTTGGTTTCTGCCAAACATCGGCATGAATCGGCCACAGGTGCACACATGTCCCCTCCCTTGTGCACCCCCCTCCCATCCTGCCTCTAGGCTGTCACAGAGCCCCAGTTTGAGTTCGCTGCGTCATATGGCACATACCCATCGGCTGTGTATTTTACACGTGGTGATGTGTGTTTCCATGGTACTCTCTCCACACACCCCACCCTCTCCGTCCATCCCCACATCCGTGTCTGTAAGTGTGTTCTTTTACGTCTGTGTCTCCTTTGCTGCCCCACAAACAGGTTCATCAGTACTGTCTTTCTAGAGTCCGTTCATGTATGCATTGTTATATGATACTTGTTTTTCTCTTTCTGACTGACTTCACTCTGTATAGTAGGCTCTAGGTTCATCCACCACATTAGAACTGACTCAAATGTGTGTCCCTTTTTATAGCTGATGATTTTTTATCATTGGTTTTGAGTGTTTTCCTAAAGATGTGCCTTGGTGTCCTTTTCTTCATGTTTCTTGCCCATGGGCCAACGAGAGCTTCCTGGATCTGCAGGTTTTCCTGCACTTCCTGTTGTCCAACATCTGAATACTGCCTCAGCATTTCTGGCTCTTTAATGTTTAAAGTGAAAGAGTGTAACTGGTCTGTCTCCTGTATTACATCTTGACCAAAGTAAGAAGCTCTAGGATTTTTCTTAACCATTAAGGTATTTATTTCATGGAGTTTTGGAGATTGTAAGGCATTGAGTATTGTTAGTATTGCCTCTGGAATTCTATAAGATAAACGGTGATTATTCCTACTCGATAGGCAACATGAACTTCATGGGATTGAGAATCAAATAGATTGGTGTTCAGATATCATATATGGCACTTACTAGCTTTGTGACCCTGAGCTTGCCTTTGAACCTTTTTTAGCTTCAGCTTTCTCATCTGCAGCATGGGAATGTTAGTTTTCATTTGTGGTTATTGTAAGGATAGATAGAAATTCGTGTAAAGAGATTGGTCTGTTGCCTGTAGTCAATTAATGGCTGTTCTTACAATTATTCCCCTTCCCCATCCTCTTGCAAAGGGAGATATAAAGTAATCTAGTCATTCTAACAAAAGGACCTGTTTTTAATCAGAGGTAGTAAATGTTTGAAATTCTTTCTAGCAAATTTTATTTTATTATTTTTTTTGAAGTTAAGGCAGTATTTATTCAGTTTCCTTGCAATCATATTATTTAAGGCATAAGTGATGGTTATTTGGCAAGAATACAATTCCCTTTAAAGCCTACACTAGTTGGATTTCAGTTCAGAAATGCTGCATATTTGGTACACATTTGAGAGTATTTATTCTGGCATGGGCTCTTGTTTATGATAAATGGGTCTTTGCTTCACCATCCCTTGCCCAAACCCAGTCACTCTCAGTGCAGAGCATGGCTGGTTTTGCATCTACTCTGAAGGTCACCTGGTTTACTGTGGCCTGGTCAAGTCATGTGAGCATGGACCAGGGCAGGCTGCCTGGTCTCTCCAGGCTGTGTTCTCCATGATGACTGCAATTCCTTGGCCACCTCCAGTGCAGGCTGATCCTACAGCGTATTTTCCACCCTGGTGCCTTAATTCATGAACCAGGTGTGCAGTAACTCGTGACCCAGATCCTGCTAATGGGTGACCCAGAGCAATGGCCCCTCCATTCACATTGGTCTTACTTGGGTCAAGATTCAAACTCTTCAACTGCCAGGTACTGAGGAGCAAAAGCTTCATTCACTTCCACCAAATCCATATCCTTAAGACTCAGCCCTGTTTTCTTCAGTGCCCCAGTGATAGCAGGGACCGGACCTCCTTTCGAAGACAATGGGCTGCTTTTCTGGGCGCCAGATGTCCTCTGCTAGCGATCAGAAGTTGTTTGTGCAGTTTGCTCAGCGTTCAAATGTTCTTTCGATGAATTTGTAGGGGAGAAAGTGGTCTCCCCATCCTATTCCTCCGCCATCTTAGCTCCTCCCCCTACAAGCTCTTTAGCAAATTTTAAATAGGACTTCCTGTTGTGATGACTGCATATTTCCACATGTAACTTACTTGATGCAGATATGACCACAGTTAATCATAACATAGACAACACTCCACCAATTAGGAAAAGCTGACTCACAGCCAAAGTGATCTCCTAGTCCACTGCAAATAAGTACAGAGACCAATGCTGGAAGCAGCCCCACTGACTGCTTACAGAACCACTTGACTTACAACAAGAAGTAACAGTTATTACTGTGGCAGAAGAGCTACAAAAAGCAAAAGCACAGTAGGGAAGGATCCCTAACTATTGAGGCCGTTGATCGACAATCAACAGTGACCCAAGTCATCAAGACAAGACTGAAATTGGGTTCATTGTTTGTAGTTTAGGAAGAGAATTGTGCAGTATAGTTTAGAAAGATTTATATCTGTAAGTTTATTTTTAAGAAATGTTGACAATTAAAGGAGTTACATTGGTTGAATAGAAAAAGTCTTGGTTGCTCAGTCGTGTCTGACTCTAAGTGACCAGTGGAAGATGGCCCACTAGGCTCCTCTGTTGATGGAGTTCTCCAGTCAGGAATTCTGGAGTGGGTTGCCATTGACCTACTCCATGGGATCTTCCCACAGGGATTGAACCTGGGTCTCCTGCATTGCAGGTAGATTCTTTACATGTGAGCCACCAAGGAAGCCCCGGGTTGAATAGGAAATTTGTTAAATCAAACATCTAATCCCTTGATGAGTCTGAGTGAGTTTCTGCTGTACATGTTCTTATTGTTTGTTGTTTAGTCACTCAGTTGTGTCTAAATCTTTGCGACCCCATGAACTACAGCACGCCAGGCTTCCTTGTCCTTCACTATCTCCCAGAGTTCTCCCAAGCTCATGTCTGTTGACACAGTGATGCCATCCAGCCATCCCATCCTCTGTTGTCCCCTTCTCCTTCTGCCCTCAGTCTTTCCTAGCATCATTGCCATTTTCTTCTCCAAGGCCACCTCTGAGTTTTCCCAATTTGCTGGCATATTGAGTGCAGCACTTAAACAGCATCATATTTTAGGATTCAAAATAGGTCAATTGGGTTTTTTCCAGTGAGTCAGCTCTTTGCATCAGAGGGCCAAAGTATTGGCACTTCAGTATCAGTCTTGCAGTTCCTTGCAATTCAGGTTCCTTTAGGATTGACTGGTTTGATATCGTTGCTGTCCAGGGGACTCTCAAGAGTCTTCTCCAGCACCATAGTTTGGAAAAAAAGTCAATTCTGTGCTCAGTCTTCTTTATGGTCCAACTCTTTCATATGTACATGATTACTGGAAAATGACATAGCTTTGACGATAGGGACCTATGTCAGCAAAATGATGTCTCTGCTTTTTAATATGCTTTCTAGGTTTGTCATAGCTTTTCTTCCAGGGAGCAAGCATCTTTTAATTTCATGGCTACAGTCATTTTGGAGCCAAGAAAAATAAAATTTGCCCATTTCCTCTTTTTCCCCCATCTGTTTGCCATGAAATGATGGGACTGGATGCCATGATCTTTGTTTTTTGAATATTGAGTTTTAAGCCAGCTTTTTCATTCTTCTCTTACACTTTCATCAAGAAGCTCTTTAGTTCCTCATTGCTTTCTGCCATAAGGGTGGTTCTGCATATCTGAGGTTATTGATATTTTTCCAGGCAATCTGAATTCCAGCTTGTGATTCATCCACCTGACATTTCACATGATATACTCTGCATAAAAGGTAAATAAGCATGGTGACAATAGACATCCTTGATGTACATCTTTCCTAATTTTGAATCAATCCATTGTTCCATGTCCGATTCTAACTGTTGCTTGACGTGCCTACAGATGTCTCAGGAGGCAGGTAAGGTGGTCTGGTATTCCCATCTCTTTAAGAATTTTCCACACTTTGTGATCCACACAGTCAAAGGCTTTAGTGTAGTCAGTGAAGCAGAAGTAGATATTTTTATGTAATTCCCTTGCTTTCTGTTTGATCCAGTGGGTGTTGGCAATTTGATCTCTGGCGCCTCTGCCTTTTCTAAACCAAGCTTGTACATCTGGAAGGTCTTGGTTCATGTACTGCTGAAGTCTAGCTTGAAGGAGTTTGAGGATGACCTTGCTGCCATGTGAAACGAGTGCAGTTGTGTGGTAGTTTGGACTTTCTTTGGCATTGCCTTTTGGGGATTGGAATGGAAGCTGGCCTTTTCCAGTCCTGTGGCCACTGCTGTGCTCAATCTGTCAGTCATGTGCAACTCTTTGCATCCCCATGGTGGACTGTAGCTCACCAGGCTCCTCTCTCCATGGGATTTTCCAGGCAAGAAGACTGGAGTGGGTTGCCATTTTCTTCTCCAAGGCCACCTCTGAGTTTTCCCAATTTGCTGGCATATTGAGTGCAGCACTTAAACAGCATCATATTTTAGGATTCAAAATAGGTCAATTGGAATTCTGTCACTTCCACTAGCTTTGTTTGTAGTGATGCTTCCTAAGGGCTACTTGACTTCACACTCCAGGATATCTGACTCTAGGTAAATGATCACACCATCATGGTTATCTGGGTCATTAAGACCTTTATTGTATAGTTCTTCTGTGTATTCTTGCCACCTTGTCTTTAATATCTTCTGCTTCTGTTAGATCTGTACTGTTTCTGTCCTTCATTGTGCCCATCTTTTTGTGAAACGTTTCTTAGTATCTCCAGTTTTCTTGAAGAGATCTCTAGCTTTTCTATTCTATTTTCCTCTGTTTCTTTGCATTTTTCACTTAAGGCTTTCTTATCTCTCCTTGTTATTCTCTGGAACTCTGCATTCAGTTGAATATATCTTTCCCTTTCTCCTTTGCCTTTCTCTTCTCAGCTATTTGTAAAGCTATCTCGGACAACCACTTTTGCCTTCTTGCATTTCTTTTTTGGGGGGATGGTTTTTGTTATCACCTCCTTACATTTTTATGAACCTCCAGCCCACAAACTGGAGAACAATAATACCAAAGAAGTTCTTAGACTGTTGTGAATGTCCTAGGCCCCACATCAGGCTTCCCAACCTGGAAATCTGGCAAAGGGAATGGGAATCCCCAGGGAATCTAACTTTGCAGGTCTATGGGATTTGATTATAGAACTTCTACAGGACTAGGGAAAACAGACTCTTGGGGGATGCATTCAAAACCTTGTACACACCAGGTCCCAGGGGAAAGGAGCAGTTAGCCCCATGAGAGACTGAGCCAGGCCTGCCTGTGAGTGAGTGAAGGCCTCCTGTGGAGGCGCAGGTCAGCAGGAGCACTGGCAGAAGCTGTCCTCGGGGGTGCGTATTGGCGTAAGTCCTTTTGGAGGTCACCTTTAGCCCTACCATAGAGCCTATAGACTCTAGAACTGGACTGCCTCTAACAGGCAGGGTGCACAACCCCACCCATCAGCAGAAAAAGATTTAGCAAGCATGACCCTGCCCGCCAGAGCAAGACCCAGTTTTCCCCACAGGCAGTCCTTCAGGAAGCTTGTACAGGCCTTCTATCCTCATCCATCAGAGGGCAGACAGAAGAAGCAAGAAGTACAATCCCACAGCCTCCAGAATGAAAACCACAGTCACAGAAAGCTAACCAAAATGGTCACATGGATCATAATAGCCTTGTGTAACTCAGTGAAGCTATAAGCCATGCCATACAGGGCCTCCCAAAATGGACGGGTCATGGTGGAGATTTCTAAAAAAACGTGGTCCACTGGAGAAGGGGGTGGCAAATCACTTCAGTATTCTTGCCTCGAGAACCCCATGAACAGTATGAAAAGGCAGTATGTGGCAGGTTAGAAAGACGGTAATATTACTGGGCTGTGTAATTAAGGCTTAGCCCACTGTACAGTGTTGGCTGTCCTGAGCCCCTCACCCTGAGAAGGTGGCGTAAAACATAAAATGGCTGTTAGTTTTTTGCCCGGAAGGAATTTATAAATGGGCATAGGTTCTAGAAATTGCACAAATTGTTTCCTTATCAAATTAGATCACCAGCAAACTACCTAGTTAAGACCATAGCTTAGCCTCCACCATCACCCGCCTGACACATACATGCAGGACAGCATTCACTAAGTACTCGACTTGTAAGAGGAGAGAGATTTTTAGGTGACTGAGAAGAACACTTCTGCATTTGTTTTCTTAGTTTTATCAAAGGCATTCTCTATTTCTTCCTTGTACCCTTTATAGAGCTTAATACCAGAAAAGCGTATGTGATTACTTCCAACACTGAGTAAAAATGATACACTTCAGTACATTGGCTGCAGGATCTAACATCTCTAGGGTTGGTACTATGTACAGCTCTCACAATCAACATACTTTGTATGGTTCCTTTATCGCAGTTTGGTTTTCTTCTTTTACAACCTTGTTTAATGAATGCTTTTTACTCAAAGCTTGCTTATGTCTCGTTTTGGAAAAACATAGGATTGAAAATGGTAGAACAATTTGAGTGTCTGTAAAATTACTCATTTGGCTGTTGTTAAGTGCCTGCATAGATAGTCAGTGTGCCTTTGAGGTCAATACGAGGCAGCACTCCCAGAGTTCTGAGGTGTGACAGGCACCAGTGTTGTTCCTGAAGGGCTGTAATAGTGATCTGTCCCACCCTTTTGTCATTTCCCAAATATCATTATGATAGTGCAGACATTTTCCTCTATTAGTGGTTGGTTACAAGGTCTTTCTGTGTCATTGCTGATTATCATTAGCTGTTGAAATGGCTGCTGTCCCTAATCATACTGTCATTTCTGTTTGTACAACATTTTTTTTTTTTTTTTTTTTTGCCTCCATAATTGCTCAGGGCCTTCACATAAAGTTGTGAACAGTAGCATTCATTCCTTCTGCAGTGGGGAGTGGGAGAGGGAAAGCTCGAGCTAGAGAGTCGTCCTGGAAAATGTAGACCTCTTAGAGAAAGCACAGGAGGACTTGGTGTGTCATTGACTGACACATAAGCCAGCGAAATAGCAACTTTAAACTTGGGAAAGGAAGGTAAATGTGTATTTTTACCAGTTTCCTCGTATGTAGCTGTGTTTATCAAGGTGGAAAACATTTCAAATATGGTTGAAGTTATCAGAGCATGTAAATTAATGCCACAGAGCCAAATTTACATTGTTTTGTTTTAGCCTTAATTACTAATTACTTCATTACTTCCTATATATTGACATTGTGAAACATAAGCTTTTAATTCTGCCTCTTTGTTTTTGGTACAATTATTTGTTTTGTTTTAATTATGTGAAGGATAATTACAGAAGAGAATTTAATGTTCTTCATTAATGGTAAATGCTATCATGGAAACAATTTTTATACGGTAAAAGCCTGTCCTATAGAAAGAGAGATCTCCCTTTTTTTGTAGTATGTCTAAGTTACTATATTTTCTAAGTTTGTCCAGAACTCATCAGATTAAGTCTTAGCAAATTATGGTAACTTATAGTAGTCCATAAGTACATTAATATCAGAGGTGCACAATTATTTTTGCTAAACTACTGTGGCTAAACAGATCAAACTAGATGATTCCCATAACTTAAGATGGTTAGCCTCTAATCAGCATATGCATTTCAGCTATGCGTTTCTCCAACATTACAAGTATAATTGACTTATCAGTGAAATAAATGTTTGCAAGTTTTTGGACCTTTCAAATGCTATGGGCCCCCATATATCATAGGCTAGGAGAGGAGTTTTCCAGCTTCATAGAAAACTGAATGCCATTTGATCATTCACTTATTCATTTGTCAAATACATATATAAAGCACCTACTGTGTACTATTGCAGCCGCAGGGGATATTAAAGAAGATGAGAGGCAGGTGCCCTTAAGGGGCCTCTGTTGTTATAGGGGAAAGAAACCTGTATATATATGATTACAATACACAGTGCTATAAAGAAGTGTGTGCAAGGCACATTGTTGACCCAGAGGTGTGAATGATCTACAGCTAGGTGCCTTGGTCCATGTCTCCTCTATGGCTTTCGAGATGGTGCTTTCATCCTTCCTCAGTTGCCTGAATTAGAGGAGAGTTAGGATAGAGAATTCAGCTTTAATTGAACTAGAGAAGAAGATCCAGGGGATGCTAAAGGCAAAAGTTCCTGAGTTGGAGCCAAGGTTCTCTGAGTTCCCTGAACTGAGATTTAATGTGGGAAGAGGGTCACCTTTTCCTTTTGTAATCTACTTTATTTTTTTGACTTTTATATTGTAAAATAGCCAGTAACAATGTTGTAATAGTTTCAGATGGATAGCAAAGGGACTCAGCCATACATATATACATGTATCCATTTTCCCCAATTCCCCTCACATCCAGACTGCCAGTAACATTGGGCAGAGTTCCCTGTGCTTTACAGTAGGGGGACCTTGTAGCTATCCACTTTAAATATTGCAGTGTATGCATATTGATACCACAACTCCCTAACTATCTCTTCCCCGCACTGTTCTTTAGATGTACTTGTTTTCATTGATTTTACTCTCTCTTGCATGTTAACTTTATAAGCTCATGGATTGCATCTGGCTGTTGTTTGTTTCTTTACTAAGGACTTCAAGAATCAAGTTTTGTTTTGAGTCTAGGGCATTTAACACAATGCACGTTTATAGATGGCTTACCTGTAAGGCTCCTTTTAGTTAGGTGCCAACACTTCAGTACTATGAGCATTTCTTAAGGTGTGATGCTAAGGTGGATGAGAAAGAGGGAAAAAAGATGAAAGAAGTGCTTCTGTTTTTTACTCAGAAAAACTGAAGAAAGGAAGGACAACAAAGAGTGGAAGGTAGAAATTGTCCAGGAAGTAGCTTTTGTTAAAACATGCAGGATAATTCACTAGGTTGAAAGTGCCTGTGGATCAGAATTACTTCAGGAGCACTCTGGTCAAGGGAGTGTCTCAGAGTGCCACGTAAAGCTTGGCAGTGACACATGACTTTTCTGCTTGGTTGACTCTGCTTGCAGATTTGGTTAAAGATCTTGACAATATGTAGAATCCTTTGTATGTACTTAAGATATAAAGATTTAGTTAAGTTCATCTTTCATATGATTTTTCCTAATTCTCAGTATTTCATTATAATGTCTTTAGTCTCTATTTGTTAATCAGTATTTTGATTGACATATAGTTGACTTATACTGTTTCAATTTCTGCTATTCAATTATGGTTTTTCATAGAATATTGAATATAGGTCTCTGTGCCTTATAGTTGTTTAGTCACCAAGTCACATCTGACTCTTTTGTGACCCCATGAACTATAGCCTGGTAGACTTCTCTGTCCATGGGATTTCCCAGGCAAGAATACTGGAGTGGGTTGCCATTTTCTTCTCTAGTGCTAAATAGTAGCATCTTGTTTATTCATCCTATATATACAAGCTTATATCTGCTGTCCTCAACCTCCTACTTGATCCTTCCCAAACTTCCTCCTCCCTGGCAGCCACCAGTCTCTTCACTGACTGGTCCATGATTCTGTTTCTGTTTCATAGATAAATTCATTTGTGTTGTTTTTTAGATTCCATATATATATGATATGATATTTGCCTTTCTGTTTCTGACTTATTTCACTTAGCATTGATAATCTCTTGTTGCATCCATGTTACTGCAAATGGCATTGTTTCCTTCTTTTTTTAATAGCTGAGTAATATTCCATTGTAGAGAAGGAAATGGCAGCCTACTCTGGTATTGTTGCCTGGAGAACCCAATGGACAGAGGAGCCTGCAGATTGCAGTCAGTGGGATCACAGAGTCGGACTTAGTGACCGAACAGCAACGATATTCCATTGTACATCTGTATCACATCTTTATCCATTCATTTGTCGATGGACATCAGGTTGTTTCACATCTTGGTACTGTGAATAGTGCCACTAAAAACATTAGGGGACCTGTATCTTTTTGAATTACAGTTTTGTCTGGGTATGTGTCCAGGAGTGGGTTTGCTGGATCATTTGGTAATTCTGTTTTTAATTTTCTAAGGTACCTCCATACTGTTTCCCACAGTGGCTGCACCAACTTACGTTCCCACCAACTGTGTAGAAGGGTTCCCTTTTCTCCACACCCTCTCCAGCATTTGTTATTTATAGACTTTTTAATGATGGCTATTCTGATCAGTGTGAAGTAGTTTTGTGTTTCTCTAATAATTGGCAATATTGATCATCTTTTCTTGTGCCTATTGGCCATCTGTTTGTAGAAATGTCTATTTAGTTCTTCTGCCCATTTTTGATTGGGTTTTTTGTTATTGTTGAGTTGTATGAGTTGTTTGTATATTTTGGAAATTAAGCCCTGTCGGTTGCATTGTTTGCAAATATTTTCTCCCATTCTATAGGTTGTATTTTTGTTTTGTTTATGATTTCCTTTGCTGTGCAAAAGGTTGTAAGTTTGATTATATCCCATTTGTTTATTTTTGTTTTTATTTCTGTTGCCTTGGGAGACTTAAGTAGTCCCCAGTTTAAAAATACAGGAGTTAAGTTTTTGCTAAATCTATACCTAAATATAAGCTATCCTGAGGGTCAAAATTATGTCAATATTTGTGATCTTATAGGCGGCTGTTATACTATTATCTGCCACCATTCCCAGTCATTCTTACGTGTTGAAAGTCAAACACCACAGTTGTCTGTTGCAGTGGACGCAGCATGCTATTAGTTCGTTAATGATCATTCTTAATCTCTAACTTTTCATATTGATTTAATGATGCACAGATTTGGCTGGAACAAAAAATTAATTCCACTGTTCTCCAAAATGTATGAGCTCATTTTATTGACCTTTTTGTAAACTAGATGCTTTCTGATGCAGCACCTGGAAAACTGAGAATCATCCATGGAGATGTCTTGACGTTTAAGATAGAAAGGGCTTTTCCAGAAAGTCTCAAAAGACGGTGGGAGGATGGTAAGTGTCTTTGGGTTGGTTTTCTTATTTTCTTTTGTAATTGTAATTGTTTAGATTACAAATATTTGTATTATTAGTCATACATTATAAATATTTATTATATACTTATATTAAAATTAGATAAACAAGTAGGTAAGGTGCATTGCAATTTTTTCTGCTTTTACACTTTCTTCCAAAATAAAAATCAAATTGCTTTCTCTTCATCCAAATTTATCTGATACTAATATTTTTCAAATATTTTGGGGTCTGTTCATATAAACTTATGATACCATATAAAGATGGAATGAACTAGAAAGTGTTTTCCAAATGGGGAAAAAAGTGTTTTGGTGAACCAAGCCATACCCCACCTTTCTTTTGACTTTATTTCCTCTGTCTTTTACGTTCAGTGACCTTCTGTGGCACTCTTCATTCATAGACAGTTTATTGGGTGCCTGCTATGTGCCAGCTCCTTGGAACACACAGATGTGTTTCTTGCCCATAAAACCCCTCAGAGCAGCTGGAGGTGTGACTTGGGGGTGCCTCCACACCAGGCTCCTTCAGAGTGACTGGCTCTGCCCGTCTCCCCCTTCCAACCGGCTCTTCTCAGTGACCACCTTCCGTTTTCTGCCCTGCCCAGCCAGTCACAGACAACAGGAGTGACCCACCTGACTGCCTGCCGCCAACCTTCTCTAAGTTCCCCAGTGTTAAACTGTTCCTCTCATCTAGAAGATTTGCCTGCTTCTGTTTTCCCTGATACCAGGCCCACCTAGTCTTCCTTTCACCTTGTTTTGAGCTTTCTCTAACTTTGCTGGTGGTTTATTTTTCCACCCACATCTTAAATCTTGTTTCTCCTGCCATGACTTCACTTACCACATATATATTGTACACACTTAATCTTCATGTCCAACCTGTATCCCTTTCCTGGGTATCTGACAGATTCTCTGGTGTCCCGTAGGAACTTTGACCTCAGGTCCAAGGCTAAATGATCTTTTCCCTCAAACCAGTTCTTTTTCTTGTTTTCCTAAGCCAAAACCTGGGGACTTTAACTGAATAGTAGTTAGGTGGGGTTTTTTCCCTTTAATTCAAAGCTGATTGTGAGCAAACATTACTTCTGAATAATAAATGGACTGAAAAATACTCAGCCATTATCTTTTTGTATGCTTTTGTTTGATGCTATTAATACCCAGTTTGATTTTACTCTTAACTAAAATTGTATTCATAACACATTGATGAAATAATCAAACCAAGTTTTTTCTTATGCCAACCAGATCCTCCAAATGTACACATTATTGGAAATCTGCCTTTTAGTGTATCAACCCCACTGATTATCAAGTGGCTTGAAAATGTTTCTCAAAGAAATGGACCATTCGCATATGGTAGAACCCGGATGATGTTGACTTTTCAAAAGGAAGTGGCAGAGGTAAGTTTTAACTTTTTCTGGTTGTTTTATCACATGATCAAATTACCAGAACAAAATAAAAAGAATATTATCAGTTTGGAGTTGAGAAAGGTAAGAGGGTTGGTTGGGTGCCTCATTATTCAATATATAGACTTAGGTTCGCATAAGCCTGCTAGGTATTCCCATGACTGGCATGTTCCAAGTTTGTCTCTAAAAAGTAAACCCTCAGAGCAGTGAAAGCAGTTTTTGAAGCAAAGAGATTAAAGGAGGGAATCTGCAGGCTATCAGCAGTTCTTTTTTATGACAAATGAATATAAGAGTGTATCATGTATTTTCAGAGCTTTGTGTGTGTATGGCTTAATCAAAAGAACAGCTGAATCCCCACCACCCAAGTCAAATTGTTATTCAGTTGCATCTGACTCTTCACAACCCCATGGACTGGAGCACACCAGGCTTTCCTGTACTTCACAATGTCCTGGAGTTTGCTCAGACTCATGCCCATCAAATCGGTGATGCCATACAACCATCTCATCCTCCATCATCCTCTTCACTGTGGTATTGACCATCTAGTGATGTCCACGTATAGAGTCCTCTCTTGTGTTGTTGAAAGAGGGTATTTGCTATGACCAGTGTGTTCTCTTGGCAGAGTTGTTAGCCTTTGCCCTGCTTCATTTTGTACTCCAAAGTCAAACTTGCCTGTTATTGCAGGTATCCCTTGACTTCCTACTTTAGCGTTCCAGTCCCCTATGATAAAAATGACATCTTTTTTTGGTGTTAGTTCTAGAAGATCTTGTAGGTCTTCATAGAACCCTTCAGCTTCTTTGGCATTAGTAGTTGGGGCATAGACTTGATAACTATATTGAATGGTTTGCCTTGGAAATGAAGGATCATTTCTGATTCTTCTGATGAAGGAAATGAAAGATCATTCTGTCATATCTGAGATTGCATTCAAGTACTGCATTTCAGATTCTTTTGTTGACTGTGAGGGCTACTCCATTTCTTCTAAGGGGTTCTTGCCCACAGTGATAGATATAATGGTCATCTGAATTAAATTCACCCATTCCCATCCATTTTAGTTCACTGATGGCTAAAATGTTGATGTTCCCTCTTGCCATCTCTTGTTTGACGACATCCAGTTTACCTTGATTCATGGACCTAACATTCCAGGTTCCTATGCAGTACTCTCATTTACAGCACCGGACGTTCATCACCAGCCACATCCACAGCTGGGTGTCATTTCCCCTTTGGCTCAGCCTCTTCATTCCTTCCGGAATTATTTCTCTGCTCTTCTCCAGTAGCATATTGGACACCTGCTAACCTAGGGGGTTCTTCTTTCACTGCCGTACATTTCTGCCTTTTCATACTCTTCATGGGGTGCTCAAGGCAAGAATGCCAAAGTGGTTTGCCATTTCCTTCTCCAGTGGGCCACGTTTTGTCAGAACTCTCCACTGTGACCCGTCCATCTGGGTGGCCCTACACAGGGTGGCTCATAGTTTCATTAAGTTGCACAAAGCTGTGGTCCCTGTGATCATTTTGGTAAGTTTTCTGTGATTGTGGTTTTCATTCTGTCTGCCCTCTGATGGATGAGGGTAAGAGGCTTGTGGAAACTTCCCAATGGGAGGGACTAGCTGTGTGGTTTGGAAAACTGGGTCTTGCTCTGGTGGGCATGGTCATGCTCAGTAAATCTTTAATCCAACTAAAGTCTTTAATCCCATTAAAGACTTTAAATCCAATTAAAGTTAAGTTAATAATTAGATTACTAACATCTCTGACACCCTCTTGTATGCCTCTTTCTGATTGCATCACCTGTTCCCCACTTATTACCAGGATAATCTATACCATGAGTTTGCAATTTATTATTCCCTACGTAGTTTATCAGATTCTTACCTGTATAATAATATATTTCAGTTTTGTCCATTTTTCAACTTTATACAAATGGGTTCATACAGTGTATATTCTTTTTATCCTTATCTGCTCATGATGTCCATAGCTGTAGCTTATTTATACAACTATTTACTATCAACTGACTGTTGATCTGTCAGGCTTATCTGTCTGTTTTCCTGTTTGGGGACCCCGCATTAGTTTCAGTGTTTCATTATTACAAACAGTCATGAACATTCTTATGTTGATCTCAGCTAGTACACATAGGCAAGATTACTCTAGGGTACAAACCTCAAGGTGGCAATGCTGGGTCATAAGGCTTGCAACTTCAAATTTACCACCCTATTCTGCAGTGTCAAATCTGTTGATAATTGATTTTCCATTTCAGATTCTGTACTTTTATCTCTAAAAGCTTCGTTTGAGTCTTATTATATCTTCCCTTTCTCTCATGTTTATGCTGTCCTTGGCATCCTTATGCATATATATAATATTTGTAATAGCTATTTCAAGATCTTTGCCTACTAATTCCATTACCTCTGTCATTTCTGTACTATTTTACCAGTTGATGTTTCCCACCCTCTTTGCTCTGGGTCCCATTTTTCTGCTTTGCAAGCCTGGTAATTTTTGTTACTATACTGGCTATTGGGAGGCCTTTTTTTTTTCCCCAGTGTTGTTGAGGGTCAGATTTTCTTGTATAGGGTTGAGTGGTGGGTTTTGTTCTGGCTCATAGATAAAGTACTTGCAGATTGGTTTGAGGTTTGCCTTTCAAGCTTTGTTATGATGGGTCCAAAGCAGCCTTTGACCAGGGGCTAAGTCCTACTACTAAGCCATGGTGTTTCTGAGGAAGCCACCCTGTGTCCTGTGTATTTCATGGGCTCTCTACTTTAGCTGTTGGGAATGCAGGCTATATCCAGCCCTGTATGAGCTCCATTTTGTCTTGACAGCTTTCCAGTAGTACTTTGTCCAGCCTCCCTAGCCTTGAGGAGTTACCCTCATACACCCCTCGCAGATCCTTGCTCTGCTCAAAGTGAGTCTCCACTCCCTCCCTTCCTGTCTCTACCTCCTTCCTAAGACCTCTCAGCTCCGTGATGCACTTCTCTGGTAGCCTGCCGCACAGACTGTCGCTGCCTCGGCCTCCCGGAACATCAGCCTCTGTCTCCCGAAGCCCAGGTCTTCTCTGGCCCCTGTGTCTTGGCTCTCCCTGTGCTGTGGCGTGAGGGTGGCCTCCCAGCCATAAGCTGGACAGGCCCGAGGCTCACCTCCTTTCCCTTCTGGCACTGATAACGGCCCCTTACTGCGCCATGTCCACTTTATAAACCTGTTGTTCTGTGTATTTTAGTCAGCTTAATGGTTGTTTCTATAAAAAAAAAAAGCAAGACAGCTTAATATCAGAATTGCTTTGAGAGTAGACACTGGATGACTTAGTTCAACTCTTCCAGTGTCTTCCTCTCAAATAATTTATGCATGTATTATAAGAAATGTTTTCTTACATCCATCCCTCTCTCCCCATGTTCCCTTACAGAGTTTTGCCCCATCCCCTACTCGAGGGACACTTCCGGTCAGGCCAGCTGGTGAACGTCCTCCAGGGCAGAGGACAGGCCCCACAGCGAAGGTCTGCTCAGCATTAACAAGCCCGAAATGTCAAAGCCACCAAAGTTGAAAATTCTCGTTTTAGAGTATTGGACCATAAAATCCATCACAAAAGCGTAGAAGCCTTTTGTGTTTGTAACAAACTCTTAAGATGACATCCTCTTTTTCCTGAGGTCCGAGTCATCCCCTTGTGACTTGTCAGTGCTCTTCTGTTGGTTTGAATCGAGGCCGTGCTAATAGTTCTCTTTGTTGCTTTTTTCAACTTTTGGATTTGTCCTTGGATTTTTTTCCTCAGCTGATATGATGATTATGGTATTTCTGCTCTTCAGTAACACAATAGAAATGCAAAAATACTCCCATTCTTTGGGGGGAAAGAGTAAAGGAACAGGCTGAAGAGGTGGAGAAACATTTTCAATGACTCAGTGTCACTTGTTATTAATAACAGTGTTGCTTCCACTTTACCATATGCAATTATTTTTCTTTAACAAAAAGTTGATTTAGTTAAATTTTAGTTTGAATATTAAGAAGAGTTTATATTGAGTCTATAATTAATGGAGTGCTTTAAAAGTATAGATAACACTGGTCCTCTGACTGATTTTCACATTTTTGCAAGTGAGAGTTTCAGTGGAAGACTATATAGCAGCATTCTCCTATTTTCCCTCTCTTTGTTCTTGACACTGTCATATTTGCATTTTGAATTTTAGCCACAGAAAGCACTTAGAATTATTTGCTTGGCTTGGCTTTGTGAGTTACAGAGCAGAAACGAGCATGTTTGTCTTGTTCCTTTCTCTCTAAGACGACAGGGTGTAAATGTAAGAATTCAGCTCATACACATTAAGGGGCTTATAGACACTTTAAAGTTGCAGCTCATAAAATAGAATCAGACTGTATAGCAGTAAATGAGACCTTAACAAATCTCATCTAACCGCATGTTACGGGTGATGAAACTGAGACTCAGCGTAGCTTAACTGTCATGGAGCTAGCTGCAGGGAGAGCTGAACCTGAACACAGGCCATATGCTTTCTGCTGAAATCATGATGTTCCAGTGCTTTGTGTGACTGGATCTATGGTCTTTTCTTTCTGGGTCCAGCATCAACCTCTTTATCTACCATCTCCAGAGGACCATGGCTGGAGAAGGGAATGGCCTTTCCATAAATTATCTAGTTCTCATTGTCCCTGATATTTGGCTCTGCAGTTTCTCAAGCATAAGCCTAATTTTTCTACGTAAAATTATTTTACATGAATAGAAAAACTGTTCTTGTGAATTCATTGACCCCTTGTTTTTCTTACACTCAATCAGAATTTTTTAAAAGCTCGAGGGTTAGAGGTTTCCTTTTACTGAAAAATTACCTGGTTTGGTTCCCTGAACTTTTTGCTCTTCAAATATATCTTGTAATGGAGTTTGAATTTTCATAGCTTTACCTGTAATATATCAAAGAAACATCAAATGTTTGAGTGGTTGGATCAATCAACCGTTGAACTCTTAGGGTAGCTTTTAATGAAGTCTTTTGCAGAGCTTTCTGGTCTGTGGATTGAATTCTTCCTTAATAAATGAGGGACAGGTATTTGTGCTGCTTTCTTCCAGGTTATGAGATTGACGTGTTTTCATCTCCAAAGCCTGTGTGTATTTGCTGCAAAGATGGGATTGTTGTTGTTTAGTCACTGAGTTCGTGTCTGTGTCCATGGACTATAGCCCACCAGGCTCCTCTGTCCGTGGAATTTCCCAGGCAAGAATACCGGAGTGACTTGTCATGCCCTCCTCCAGCGGATCTTCCCAACCCAGGGAGGGAACCCTCATCTCTTGCCCTGGCCACCAGGGAAGCCAGAGATAGGAGGGTTAAGATTCATGGGTCAGGATACACCTTTCTCCTGGCAGAAGTGGATACATAGCACTCTTAAATGAAAGACACTTTCATGTGTCTTTATAGCAAATTAGCTTTCCCTCCATGCCTCTCTGGTTTGCTTTTGGTTAAAGTGATTTTTAAATTCTCTTCCTTTTATCAATGGGAACATACTTTTCAAATGTAAAATAAAATACTAGAAGAAAATCCAGGCTGAAAAATTTTTTAAGTATCCGGGCATTTCTTTTGGTTTATTTTCTAGTTTTGTGATTATGTTCATGCTCGATTTTAGTTTTGTGCAGGTGCTTTGAATTGTGCCAGTTTGTACAATGAATTTTAGAAAATTTGAATCTTAACGGCAGTGGTAAAATTAAGTTCCTTATTTTCCTTTATGAAGAACTAGAAATATTTTTGACCATTTGATCCATGAGATGATTATTTAACAAATCTGTACTTCTGTTGTTTTTGTTATTTGCTTGAGAATATATAGAATTCTAGGTTTTACTAAGAAAGAATTGATTTTGTGGTATATGCTGTAGCAGCTCATCACTTGTCTTGAACTTGACTTCCCAATAAATTTAACTGTCCAAATATAGACAGGAGCCAGGTAAATTAAAGTAAAAAGGGCTGAGATGAGGTATGGCTTCTGAATAACAAAATGTACTATAAAAATCTATAGTTAACTTTGCCTGTAGGAAATTTTCTCAGCATCTCATATTAAAGCCTATGTTTAAATCTTACTAAAGGCAAAGCTTTTACAAGTCAAATTACATGATTTTCATGGCCACAGTTGGTTAGAAGCAGCAAAGTAAAAGGGACCATTAGAGGTTAACACAGTGAAGCAGGAAAGGGAACACCCAGCCCAGTAAATAGAACTTAAAGAATCACTCCATCTCTGACTGTTGAGTAGTGAGGCACACCTGACCCAGGACTGTTCCAGTAATCATTGCTGTCTGCAATGTTGACTCTGTATCCTTTAGAAGAGGTTTAAATGTTGACTCTGAAGAGGTCCAGGGAGCTCTAGGAACAGGATACATTTTAGAAAAATAAGTGTAATTATTTCATCCATCACTCAGCTTTGTCCAACATAATACCACATTTTTCATACCTTTTTTAAGAAATAAGATATTACAAATATGTTTGGAGCCCTCTTCTATCTCCCCCTTTCCCCTCCTGTGAATTGAACTGTCTAAAAATTGATACTCAGTATTCCCATGAACATGTTTTGCTTGCTCTGCAGATATAGATAGATATACACATGCCCATAGAGAATCAGCGATAAGAAATAATCTTTTGAAGTTTTCCTATGAGTGCAGTCATACTGTACCTATCTTCTGTCAATTATTTGCTCTATTTGGGGATTTATGTTGGTAACTCTTGTTATTCATTGTAACTATTTAGTATCCATTGTCAAAATTACCACAGTTTAATTATTCATTCACATATTGATGGATCTTTGTTTTTTGGATACTACATATAGTATTGCAATGAATATCCTTATAAATATCTCCTTGTAAAGCAGGTCTCTAGAATATATTCATAAAAGTAAACCTGATGGATTACAGCAGTTTACTCAACTTTAGCTTACCAGTCCCCACTTACTAGCAGCATATGAGAATTCCTGTTGCTCCATATACTTGCCAATACTAGGTTCTGTTAAGTCCTTTTTCTGTGGTGTAAATTTTGTTTATTCATGAAGTACGAAATTGTATCTCAGATGGTTTTAATATGCATATCCGTGATCTGTAATTTACTTGAGCATAGTTTATGATTATAGTTCGTTTGGGATGCTACAATGTTTCTTGTCTTATTTTCTATTTGTCTATCTTTAGATTATTGATCTATAGGAGTTTATTCTATATTCTGAGCACTAATCCTTTGTCAGATAAGAGTTTCAAATACCTTCTCTTAGTCTGTGACCTATCTTTATAGTAGTTTTCATTATACAAAAGTTTTTAATTTAAATAGAACAATATATATCAGTCTTTTTTGACTACTGCTTTTGCATTATTAAGAAAGTCTTCCCTGCCATGGGAGTCATAGATATTTACTCATAAAATTTTAAAATTTTAGTTTTCACTTACTGTTAATTCACTTGGAATTTATTTTTGGTTATGATATGAGATATGAACCACACAGTCCTCTTTGTAAATTCCTGCTTATACCGAAGTCACCAAATGATCCATCCTTCTCCCACTAGCAGTTGCTGCATCACATCTGTCACATTTCAAAAGTCCACATGTGCTTGAGTCTCTGAGGTTTTTGTTCCATGGGTATATTTGTGCCTCTAACAATATGATACTGCCTTAATTTTGATATCTGGCAAGGTGAGTGCCCCCATGTCACCTCCACAGAGCAGTCCCCTGCCTCCCATTGTTGATGTTCTTTAGAAGTGCCCTGGGGTATTCTTGGCCCTTTTTCATATAACATTTATATGGAATTTAAAGTTCTTTTCAAAAATCCTTTGGGGATGTTGTTAAATTGTATATATTTATGAGTTAATTCACAGATGCCTAATTTTAAAATAAAAATGTTTGGGTGTTTAAAAGAAAGTAAGTTTTTTGTTTAAAAAAAAAAAAAGTTCTCAAAATCAGCCAGTTCAAGAGTTCTAAATATTCATGGTTTTATTACATTTAAATAAAGAAGGATACACCATTGGAAATGTTCATTGAGACATTGGGGTAGTTCATAAAACTAAAGCATCTTGAGTTCATTATTCTTGCTATTTTCACCTATCTATATTATGGATTACTTGTTTCATACAGTATCTTATACTTTGAAAATCCCAATAGCCAGTGGTAGGGAAATTTTCTAATTTGATTTTTTTTTTTAAGTGCATTGCGTGTATAACTCACACTTCATAGATGTACCTCAGTGTCAAAGGAAAATGTTCCCCATGTTGGCTATATATCATGTTAAATAGCCTATGCTTTTAAAATTTACCTCAAAGAATCCACCTAGTGTCCATAGATGATAAATGAGTTATTTGCGAAAATTCCTCTTTGTCCTTCTGCAGAGACTTACAGCTACTACTGGAAGCAAACAGCGAAGTCGCCTCTCCATTATGGCCCAGTACCTCTGTGATGTTCAGCACATCTTGACAATTCCAGGTCAGGCTTTTGTCCCCAAACCAGAGGTGAGTTTCTGATTATTTGTTTTAAACAATATAGTATACTAGGACTAGGATGTGTCATAGAAAATTATCGCTAGAATCTGATCTTCTATGCAAACTGTACCATAAGTTTTTCCTTCCCTCTTCTACAACCATAAAAATCACAGTGGTGGATAAGTTCAGTTCAGTCTCTCAGTTGCGTCCAACTCTTTGCGACCCCATGGACTGTAGCACGCAAGGCCTCCCTGTCCATCACCAACTCCCAGGGTTTAGTCAAACTCATGTCCATCGAGTTGATAACACCATCCAACCATCTCATCCTCTGTCGTCCCCTTCTCCTCCCACCTTCAATCTTTTCTAGCATCAGGGTCTTTTCCAATGAGTCAGCTCTTGACATCAGGTGGCCAAATGGAGTTTCAGCTTCAACATCAGTCCTTCCAATGAATATTCCTTTGGGATGATTTCCTTTAAGATGGACTGGTTGGATCTCCTTGCAGTCCAAGGGACTCTCAAGAGTCTTCGCCAACAACTACAGTTCAAAAGCATCAATTCTTCGGCACTCAGCTTTCTTTATAGTCCAGTTCTCACATCCATACATGACTACTGGAAAAACCATAGCCTTGACTAGACAGACCTTTGTTGGCAAAGTAATGTCTCTGCTTTTTAATATGCTGTCTAGGTTGGTCATAACTTCCCTTCCAAGGAGTAAGCGTCTTATAATTTCATGGCTGCGGTCAACCATCTGCAGTGATTTTGGAGCCCCCCAAAATAAAGTCAGCCACTGTTTTCACATCTATTTGCCATGAAATGATGGGACCAGATGCCATGATCTTATTTTCTGAATGTTGAGCTTTAAGCCAACTTTTTCACTCTCCTCTTTCACTTTCTTCAAGAGGCTCTTTAGTTCTTTGTTTTCTGCCATAAGGGTGGTATTATCTGCATATCTGATGTTATTGATATTTCGCCCAGCAATCTTGATTCCAGCTTGTGCTTCATCCAGCCCAGCATTTCTTAAGATGTACTCTGCATGTAACTTAAATAAGCAGGGTGACAATATACAGCCTTGACGTACTCCTTTTCCTATTTGGAAGCAGTCTGTTGTTCCATGTCCAGTTCTAACTGTTGCTTTCTGATCTGCATATAGATTGCTCAGGAAGCAGGTCAAGTGGTCTGGTATTCCCATCTCTTTCAGAATTTTCCACAGTTTGTTGTGATCCACACAGTCAAAGCCTTTGGCATCGTCAGTAAAGTAGAAATAGATATTTTTCTGGAATTCTCTTGCTTTTTCGGTGATGCAGCGTATGTTAGCAATTTGATCTCTGGTTCTTCTGCCTTTTCTAAAGCCAGCTTGAACATCTGGAAGTTCACGATTCACATACTGTTGAAGCCTGTCTTGGAGAATTTTGAGCGTTACTTTACTAGCATGTGAGATGAGGGCAACTGTGCGGTAGTTTGAGCATTCTTTGGCACTGTCTTTCTTTGGGATTGGAATGAAAAGTGACCTTTTCCAGTCCTGTGGCCACTGCTGAGTTTTCCAAATTTGCTGGCATATTGAGTGCAGCACTTTCACAGCATAATCATTTAGGATTTGAAATAGCTCAACTGGAATTCCATCACCTCAACTAGCTTTGTTCGTAGTGATGCTTTCTAAGGCCCACTTGACTTCACATTCTAGGATGTCTGGCTCTAGGTAAGTGATCATACCATCGTGATTATCTAGGTCATGAAGATCTTTTTTGTACAGTTCTTCTGTGTATTCTTGCCACCTCTTCTTAATATCTTTTGCTTCTGTTAGGTCCATACCATTTCTGTCCTTTATCGAGCCCAATGCATGAAATGTTCCCTTGGTATCTCTAATTTTCTTCAGTGGATAGTTAGCTCTTAATCTGATTTTTCTTCCCCTTAAACGGAATGACCAAACGTCTAGGTTTATCTGCGTTACCCTCATGGTGGTATTATCATTACTATAAATGTTTTTATCTTGAAGTTGTATTTTGTCCAATGCCTTTTCTGCATCTAGTGAGATGATCACATGATTTTCTTTCGTTTAATTGATGTGTCATGTGTTACATTGATTGATTTGCCTATGTTGACTCATCTTTACATCCCAGGAATGAGTCCCACTTGGTCATGGTATATAATCCTTCTTTGTGTTCTCAAATTTGGTTTGCTAATATTGGTGAGAATTTTTCTACTGTATTCATTAGGGATATTGGTCTACAGTTTTCTTGTGGTAGCCTTATCTGGCCTTTTTTCAGGTGAATGCTGTTTTCATAGAATGAGTTTGGAAATATTCCCTCCTCCACAGTTTTTTGGAAGAGTTTGAGAAGGATTGATGTTAATTCTTCTTTGAATGGATTTTTTAGTTAAGAATTTTTTAGTTAAGCTATCTGGTCCTGGGGTTTTCTGTGTTGGGAGGCTTTTGATTACTGATTCAACCTCTGCTTGCTATTGGTCTGTTCAGATTTTCTGTTTCTTCCTTATTCAGCCTTGGTTGTTTGTGTGTTTCTAAGAACATATCCATTTCCTCTAAGTTGTCTCATTTCTTGGCACATGATTTGTTATGGTTGTCTCGTCTGTTCCTGTGTGTTTCTTCAGTCTCAGTTGTAATGTCTCCTTTTTCATTTCTAGTTTTGAGTTTTCTCTTTTCTTAGTCTAGTTAAAGGTTTGTCAATTTTAATTTTCAAAGAACCAGCTTTTGGTTTTGTTTTTTCATTTTTTATTTTCCATTTATTTCTACTCTGATCTTTATTTCCTTCTGCTAACCTTGTTCTTTTTCTAATTTCTTGAGGTATAAAGTTAGGTGGTTTGAAATTTTTTAAGTTCTTAATATATATATTTGTTGCTGTAAACATCTCAGAACTGCTTTTGCTACATTCCATAGGTTTTCAATATGTTGTATTTTCATTTATTATTTGAGATTTATTTCTCTTTTGATTTCTTCTTTGACCAATTGGTTGTTCAGAAGTCTGTTATTTACTTTCCACATATTTGTAGATTTTCCAGCTTTCCTTTTGTTGATTTCTACTTTCAATACCATTGTGGTCAGAAAAGATAATAGATGGGATTTCCATCTTTAATTTTCTGAGATTTGTGCCTTATCATGATCTATACTAGAAAATGTCCCATGTCCCGTGTGCACTTGAAGAATGTGTATTCTTCTGCTGTTGTGTGGAATGTTCTTTATATGCTTAAGTCCATTTACTTTAGAGTACGATTTAATTCTAACATTTCATTGTTGATTTTCTGTCTGGATGATCTATCTGTTGCTGACAGTGGCACATTAAAGTCTGTTACTCTTACTGCATTGTCATCTATTTCTCCCTTAGTATTTGCTTAATATATTAAAGTACTCCAATGTTGGGAGTATATATATATTTACTATTGTTGTATTTTAAAGATGTATTGACCCTTTTATCATTATATAACAACCTTGTTTGTCTCTTGTTATCAGTTTTTGGCTTGAAGTCTCTCTTATCTGATACAAGAATGGCTCGGCCCCTTTTCTTTTGATTTCTACTTCAGCCCTACATTTTGAGCCTGTGTGTGTCTTTATAGAGTTGAAATGAGCTTCTTGTAGGTAGCATATAGTTGCTGGGTTTTTTTTTTTAATTTATTTTAATTGGAAGATAATTACTTTACAGTACTGCGATGGTTTTGCCATATGTCAGTATGAATTGGCCATGGGTATAGGTGAACCAACCCTCCCTGTCCCCACCCTATCCCTTCACGTTGTCACAGAGCACTGACTTTGGGTGCCCTGCTGCATCCATCAAACTCGCATTGGTTACCTGTTTCACCTGTGATAATGTATATGTGTTTCTTTTTTCTCAAATCATCCCACTCTCCTTCTCCCAGTGAGTCCAGATTTCTGTTCTTTATGTCTGTGTCTCCTTTGCTGCCCTGCACATAGGATTTTTGGTACCATCTTTCTAGATTCCATATGTATGCATTAATATATTTGTCTTTTTCTGACTTTGTGTAATAAGTTCTAGGTTCATCCACCTCATTCGAACTGACTCAGATGCATTTCTTTTTTATAGCTCAGTGTATTCCATTGGGTATATGTACCACAACTTCCTTATCCATTCATCTGCGGATGGACGTCTAGGTTGCTTCCATGTCCTAGCTGTTGTACATAGTGCTGCAGTTAACGATGGGCATCTTCTTCATTTCTGGTCTCCTCGGGGTATATGCCCAGTAGTGGGATTGCTGGGTTCGGTTGTAGTTTTATTCCTGGTTTTTTAGGAATGTCCATACAGTTCTCCGTAGTGGTTTTATCAGTTTGCATTCCCACCAACAGTGTAAGAGGATTCCCTTTTCTCCTCACCCTCTCCAGCATTTATTGTTTGTAGACTTTTTGATGATGGCCATTCTGACCGGTGTGAGATGATACCTCATTGTGGTTCTGATTTGTATTTCATGAGCAGTGTTGGGTTTGGTTTTTTTTTAATCCATCTAGTCATTGTGTGTCTTTTGATTGGTGAATTCAGTTCATTTATATTAGAGTGATTATTGACAGAGGATTTACCACTGCCCTCTTTCTTAGGCCTTCTGGTTATTTTGTATCATCGTTTTTTCCTCTCTGTTTCTGTCTATCTATCTAATGTGGTGGATTTCCACAGTCTTTTACTCAGTCTTTCCTTTGCCGTCTTTCATGACTCTAGAGTTTGGCTTTGTGTTTAACATATGGCTTACATAAAAAAATCTTACAAATAAAATAGCTCTTCTTATGCTGATATCACCTTACCTTTACTTGTCTATAAAGGTTCTACCCTTTTACTCTTCCACTTACATACCTTTATCACAATTTATCTCTTTTGGTGCTGTGAATTCATTGAGAAACTGTGACAGCTTTCCTTAAGCCTTTATGCTATAATTAAGTGGTTAACATACCATTCTAATAGGGTTAAAGTTTTCTAATTCTGACTATTTTTCACCTTTTCCAGGGTATTGTGAACTTTTTCTTTTATTGTCAGTAAATAATGTATTCTTATTTCAGTTTGAAGAATTCCTTTCACCATTTCTTTCAAAGGAGGTCTAGTGGTGTGAACTCCCTCAGTTTTTGTTTGCTGGGAAAGCCTTTATTTCTTCTTCATATTTGAAGGATAACTTTGACAGATAATTGGCTGGTGATTTTTATTGTTTAACACTTTGAATATGTCATTCCACTCTCTCCTGGCCTGTAATGTTTCTGCTGAGAAATCTGCTGTTAGCCCAGAGAGATTCTTTGTAGGTTACTTCCTCCCCACGCCCCCACCCCATGCCTTTAAGATTCTTTCTCAATCATTGATTTTTGACAGTTTCATTATAAAGTATTTTGGATAAGGTCTTTTGTATTGAGGTGATAGGATGTTCTTTTAGCTTCTTGGACATGTATGCTAAGTTCTTTCCCCAGGTTTGAGAAGCTGTCAGCAGTTATTTTTCTAAATATACCTTCTGCTCTCTTCTCCTCTACATAGATCAATTATTCTTATATTTGGTTTTCTCCTCGTACCTGATAGCTCTCTTAGGGTTTCTTCACTTCTTAAAAATCTTATCTCACTCCTGAGTCATTCCTAAATTCCCATCTTTCAAGTTACTAATTGTTTCTTTGTCTGATCTGCCCTATTTCTTAAGCTTTCTAATGTATTTTTCATCTCATTCATTGAATTTTTCAGCTCCAGAATTTGGTTCTTTTTAAAATTTCAGTCTCTGGTAAAGAACTCATTCTGTTCATTAATTTTATTCTTGAGTTCATCAAATTGCCTTTCTGAGTTTGAAAGTGAAAGTGTCAGTCACTCAGTCGTATCTGATTCGTTTTGACCCCATCAAATGTAGCCCGCCCCACCAGGCTCCTCTGTCCATGGACTTCTCCAGGCAAGAATACTGAAATGGGTTGTCATTTCCTTCTCCAGGGGATCTTCCCAACCCAGGGATCGAACCTGGTTCTCCTGCATTACAGGCAGATTCTTTACCATCTGAGTCCCCAGGGGAAAACTCTGAGTTTACTTGTGGCCCATTGAATTCCATCATAACAGCTATATTGAATTCTTTATAAATTAGATTACGATATTCTGTGCCTTTAAGTTTAGTTACTGGAGAACTATCATTTTCTTTTTGTGATACCATATTACCCTGATTTTCATTGTGTTTGACTGGACTGCGCCTCTCCTGTTGCATTTAAAGTAATACACTTACTTGTTTACTTTGGTAAACGTAATCGAAACCCTTGTTTTCCAGACAGTGGTGCTGTAACTCAGGTTTTTGGTGTTTTTTTACCTGATCTGGTTTTGGGGCTACACCCTGGTCAGGGGATGTTGGGGGGAGTGTTTAAAAAAAAAAAAGTGCTATAGGGAAAGCTGGGGGCAGAGTGGAGGGAGTTTGGGCTTAGTGCTGGAGGCTTTGCATGCTCACAGCCCAGTGACGACATTCTCAAGTGGGGATGCTTCCAGGGGTCCGTGGCAGACAGCAGGTAACAGTACCGTCCCTACCCCAGTCACTCTCCTCTGCCTCTTTCCCCCTCCTCTCCCTTCAGTCATAGAGGTTTCTCCTCAGAAACCCAGGTGCTGCTGGAGAGAATCGGGTCCCTCCAGCTGTGATCTGTACAGCCCGGCAGTCAGCCACATACCCCTTTCTCTTTCCGCCGCTGCTGTGAGGCAAGTTGCCACTGTTGTGATGAAAACTCAGCCCTAGGGAGGGAGGGGGACTGACTCCTCGAGTTCCTCCTTCTCGCCTCCAGGCTGGTCTCTGTTTTGCTCCGGTGGCGGTGGCGAGCCTGGTTCTCCCTCTGTCTGGCTGACCTCCACGAGTTCTCCATGCCCTGTGTGTCTGCCATGGTTTTCAATCTCCAGTTCTGCTTCCCCCACCCCTGCCCCCATCAAGTCACTGGGGGTAGGGCTGGCTTACCAACGTCTTTGGGCCCACAGCCCCCTCCAAGGTTCTGTCTACTTTCTGCAGCACAGGAAGTCTGCTGGTCGGTCTGGTGTAATGTGCAGAGGCACCGCTGTTCAGTTACGAATGACGAATTGTAAAGGAGAGGACCGAAAGAAACCACTCATGCCACCAAGATGCTGATGTCACTCTCAGAATCCAAATATTTTTTATTTATAATGATTTCCCCCACTTTTTTGAGAAACTTTGTTTTGACAGCTTTACTTGTGATCAGTCATCTGTGGAAAAATAGTTGAATATTAAACTAGGCTCTGACTTGTTATATGCTAATCACAGAAGAACAAAGCTAATTACAGAAACAAAGCTTCTCTGCCAGAAATACAAATCAATAAGCCAGTGTCTATTTTAGCAAACCACTGCTGGATGAATTACTACAGGACATACATGTACTATAAAATCTTATTTCTTCATTGAAGGTACACTGAGCTCCAGCCGCATGAAAAGCCCTAAGCTAGGCAGAGAGGAGATGGTAACAAGAATGAGAAGTCAGACATCTGCCTTCAGGAGTTCATAGCTAGTGAGGAGCAGTTTTCTTGCTGAAACTCCAGTATAAAGTCTTGCAAAGCTTCCCTTAGATTCTTTGACATTCACTGATATAAGTAGATATCATGAAAAAATTGTGTTATGTGGTTTTTAGATTAGGTGTAGGTGTACGTTATAGGTTTAGAATGGAGCCCCCTGACCAATAGCATTCGACCTGTTTGTACATATTGGACCGTGATCTGAGGCATCTCCATGGCCTTTGCTGCCACCTTCCAGTTCCTCTGCCACATCGGTCACAGTTAACCAAGCTTTCTGGGGCCTTTAGGAATTCAGTCTGTCTTCCACTTTTATAGCAGACTTAATTGTCATCTTTTTCTTAATCAAACTCAGTATTACCTTCCTTCAGCATCTCAAGCTTTCAGACGTTGTAAATGACTTCTTCCAAAATAATAGATCCTGTTAAATCCTAGACAGAATTTGATATTTGGAGATACCTTTTAGCTTATCAGATGTAACACATTGGTGCTCTCAGGGATTTTTTTGTCCTAGAACAGGTGGCCACTGTAATGAAGACCAAGTCACCGTAGAGCTTTCTCTCTTCTTATATATGTGTGTTTACAAGATTTTCAATAGTATGAGACCCAGTTATATCAGAAGTCAAAATCTACTTTTAGGCTTTCATATTGGTGGTTATCATTGTCATCCAGAATCTTCAGGCTTTTTACCAGAGATTTCTTAGGACGGGGGTATTAGAGTATTTTTACTAGGTTTCTCTTTGTTTTAGTTACCTAGTTGAGAATAATTGATGGTGTTTGGAGGTTATTATCAACTTTATCTTTTGTTTAAAAGGATAAGATCCACATGTACTTTACTAAAGCACTTCCCAGGTGGCTTAGTGGTGAAGAATCCACCTGCCAATGCAGAAGACATGAGTTCAACCCCTGACACAGGACAATCCCCTGGAGAAGGAAATGGCAGCTCACTCGAGTATTCTTGCCTGGAAAATTCCATAGAGGAGCCTGGTAAGCCGCAGTCCATGGGGTCACAAAGAGTTAGACACAACTGAGTGACTGAACATGCACGTAGTTAACTAAAAGTACTTTCCCTTCAGGATTAAGGCCTTATGAAATTATTATTTGTAAAATAGCTAGCTATGTGTTTTTTTTTTTTCCCCCCATTAAGGATATTTGCTTTTTTGGCAAACTAAGTATACAGCAATTTTCTTTGCTTACTTTTCATTGTGTTGTAAATAATACATGTAGGTGATTTGTTTCTAACCTAAGAAAACAGTTATCAAGGAAGAGAGAGAATGAATTATTATAAAGGAAACGATTACATTTTAGTTGCAAAAGAATACGCTACTTCTCTGAAGTAGTTTTACCATGTTAGGGGAAATCAGGAATACTCTGAGGAAAGCCCGAAAATATTTGACTGTTAGTTAACATTGAGCAAATCTTTAAGAATTCATTTTCATAAGAAAGGGGAAGAGTTTTTTTTACAGAATTGATAAAAAATAACAGTACAAGGCTGTCCTGCCAGCTAAATCCTTCTAAACACAAGAAGAGAAAGTCTCGAGCACAACACAGACAAAATACACTCAGTGCTAAAACAGATGCAGGCAGCGTCCTGAAAGAGCTGAGAGAGGGAGGTTAATTCTCCATGGATGCTCAGAAGAAGTTTACTAAAATTCAGTACATGTTCTTAATCAAATTCTAAGAATTAGATTTGGAGAATTTCCTTTGATATAATAAGAAAGGCTTACTTATAACCATCTTAGGATTTTTCCTGTAAGAATCAGTTAACCCTTCTAACAATCCATCTTTAACTAACTTAATCAAGCTTTAATGACAGAACTCTCACTGCTGTAAAACTATTACAGTTACACCTGGCTCACTTGGACTCTTGCCAGATTCGTCCCTCTCATTAACTTCTCTAGCACAGTTCCCAAAGTTTGAACCCCAAATTCTTTTCTATTTATAGAAAACACAATCTCTTAGGTTCTTAAAATTAGACTAATTTGTCTATTCTAATGTTTCTTACAGTTTGTAGTAAATGGATTTTTAAGTTAGAATTTTTTGTAATTTTGTATTTTGATTTCACTGAGTTAATAACATTATTTTACCAATTAGAAGACAAAACTCGTTTGCAGTACAGATTCACAGTTGAAAAATGCTTCCATGAGAATGTAAGATTAGTTTTAAGTCTCTCAAGCTGGCATCTGAAAACCCCTGAGAATCCATACATTTCTGGGGTTTCACGGTAATTTTTTTCAACTAGACTGCACATTGTAGTCGGTCCTCCTATCCATGGTTCCACATTGGTAGACTTAGTCAACACCCAGATTAAAAATAGAAAAAAAATTCCAGAACATTCCAAAAAGGAAAGCTTGGATTTGCCACATATTGTCATCTATTTACATACCATTTACTTTGTATTAGGTATTACAAGTAATCTGGAGATGATTGAAAGTATTTGGGAGGATGTATGTAGGATCTGCAAATGCTGTGCCACATTATGTAAGGGACTTACTTGAGTGTCCTTTGATTTTGGAATCCGTGGGGGTCCTGGAACCAGTGCCCCACAGATACTGAGAGACTGCCATACTCAAGTGTGAGAAATCCTGAGCCATTAGCTATTCCCTCAAAATTTTATGTCACCTTTTTTCTGTTATAAATTGTGGTCATGGATCTGCTGCTTTAACATCCTTTCTACATCACTGTCCTATACTCCAGCATAGTAGAAAAGTCACTTAGATACAATCTGAGAATTGCAACAGGCCCTTCTAATTGATGTGACAGAGACACTAGTGGAAGAGCTAGAAGTACTTTGAAGTCAGCTGGTCCTCCTGGAATTCCAGCGATCCTCGTTTTGAGAACTTGGTCATGTTAATAGGCTGAGTTTTAATACATCAAATAGGGTAATAATGCCACCCTTGAAGTGGTGTTGGTGAGGAATAGAAATAATCAATATGCAATGCCTAACAGGAGTATCTCACACAAGGAGACAGTTAAAGGTAGATCTTACTGTTATCAGTTCAGTCGCTCAGTCGTGTCCGACTCTTTGAGACCCCATGAGCTGCAGCACGCCAGGCCTCCCTGTCCGTCACCAACTCCTGGAGCTTGCTCAAACTCATGTCCATTGAGTCTGATGCCATCCAACCATCTCATCCTCTTTCGCCCCCTTCTCCTGCCCTCAGTCTTTCCCAGCATCAGAGTCTTTTCCAGTGAGTCAGTTCTTTGCTTCAGGTGGCCAAAGTATTGGAGTTTCAGCTTCAGCATCAGCCTTCCAATGAATGTTCAGGACTGATTTCCTTTAGGATGGACTGGCTTGATCTACTTGAAGTCCAAGGGACTCTTCAAGAGTCTTCTCCAACACAGCAGTTCAAATGCATCAATTATTTGGCGCTCAGCTTTCTTTATAGTCCGACTCTCGCATCCATACATGACTACTGGAAAAACCTGAGTTTCGACTAGACGGACCTTTGTTGGCAAAGTAATGCCTCTGCTTTTTAATATGCTGTCTAGGTTGGTCATAGCTTTTCTTCCAAGGAGCAAGCATCTTTTAATTTCATGGCTGCAGTCACCATCTGCAGTGATTTTGGAACCCAGAAAAATAAAGTCTGTCACTGTTTCCATTGTTTGCCCATCTGTTTGCCATGAAGTGATGAGACCGGAAGCCATGATGTTAGTTTTCTGAATGTTGAGTTTTAAGCCAGCTTTTTAACTCTCCTCTTTCACTTTCATTAAGAGGCTTACTGTTATGGTTATAAACAATTATTTATGGGCTAAGTTGTAATATCCTAATAAAGTAATGTGGATTATAACTTCTAAGACATATAATTTATATCTTATTCTATCTATTTAGAAGTATGGTATATGGAGCAACTAATACCCTAACATAGTACAGACTGAAAGCGTAAAATTGTGTCAGTACAATCTTAGATGAATTAAAGATGATACACCCCTGACATAAAGGTCAGCACTTTGGGGCATCTACACGTGACCTTTGAGAGTAACAGCATTTTAGAAGCTTTCAGCTGCACTTGCCCCCAGCTCTTGAGGCCTCAACCTCTGGTAAAATCATCTGAAGCTTAGTCAGTGGGCGAGTCCACGGAAGGTTACAGGGGAGCACCTTGCACCACTGTCAGTCAGTCTGACTCCACCTCCCGGAAGCAGTGGTGCCCTGACCTTCCAGCACAGGCAGCCCCTGATCCCCGAGCCATTAGCATCCAGCACCCACGGCAGCTCGGGGAGCGGGGTTGGGGTATGGTACCAACCATAGCTCTGGTTTCTGCCAATAGACAAAGCTGTCACATTCCTTATGTGGCCTTCTCTGACCTGGTTACCTGGGAAGTTCAAAACTAAAGTTCATATTTAATTGCTTTAACAACCATAAACCAGGATTATTTAACAGCATCCTTTCTGTCTTCCTTTTCTTTGTGATTTTAGCCTGGCTTCTTTATCTTTTGGTTTTTGTATTTATTGGCCCAGCAATTTTATTTTAAGTTGCCTCAAATGCTTTTTGGAAGTGGATGAGCCTAAAAGAAAAATATGTAAATTAAAAGTCAGTTTTATAATTAGAAAAATACCAGAGTTGTCCTCCTTAAAAATCAGATAAAACAAGTGTTAAATAGAAATAAAAGTATTTACAATTATAATCCATTTTAATTATGCTTAATTATAATTCAGTTTAATTAGTTATGCTTTCATATGTACTCAAGAGTAAAATAAGCAGTAAATATAAATCCAAGAAAGAAACAAAATTGCTTTTTTGCAGATGATACTTTTTATGTATAAAGCACAATGAAATGAACAATATTATTGGAGGTAAACAGAGATATGCAACAAGTTTTGCAAAATTATATGCTATGATGAAAATCCTCGAAATTCTGTAAAGTTAGTATATTCTCAAGTCCTATAGCTAAAAATATAGATAACATTTGCTTAGAAGATATTTTGACCACTCAAAAGGAATATATACATAAATGCATTCCTAATTCCCTTGTGAAATCATATCTTTATTTTAGCTCTTTGATGATGATACAGGAGAGAATGATCTACCAAATAAAATAGGTGTAATATATTTAGTCTGTATTTCATATGCACAATTATTTATTCACATAAAAGATAACTTCCCACTTTCTGAGTTATTAATGCATAATGAAGTAGCCTTTCCCCTTTTACCATTATATTATGAATAATAACTAAGCTAAAATGAATAAATCAGTAGAAACAGTTCTGTGCAGTGTTTTTTTGCACATTGGGAAATCCAGTTTTTACTTTCTTAAAATATCTGAATTACATATAAGATAATCTAACTTAAAGCATCCATTATTCTTTAAAACATTTTCATAACCATTAACTAATATTATGAAGCAGCTCATTTGTAAAAACATTTTTTAACATGAATCAAACTTGAGAAGAAAAAACAACTTAAAAGTAATCTTTAGCATTCAAATACTAATCAGTGTGATATTAAATGATAGTGGTAAATCAAAAATGCTATGGGTAAATGAACCTAACCTGGCGAGTCCTCTTGTTAGCAGCCAGAAGAGGGCAGTTTGTAAGCACTTTAAAGCAGACTCTTCTTGTTTTCACTTAGCTTATACATAATGCTTTAAAAGTCCTAGAGATTTCAGTTTGGGTTTAATTTGATTTTGCTTTGCTGTGGTAGCATTTACCAGTTTCCTTTATTTCCACCTAATCTTTGAATGCCATACTGTATGGAGATTATATTTCCTAAAATGTAAAAAATGTCCTCCTTTACTGGGAGGTCAACAGTGGATGGGGACGTGGGGTTTGGGCAACCTCTGAAACAAGTGGACATCTTCTGTGCTTCAGGTGCAGTCATACAATGCACCTGAAAACAGAGGTAAATTACTGTGGGGTTGTCAGGCAGAGACAGCAAAAGCAGGTGATATCCTGAATTAACACCAGGACAAGGTGCTTTTTACAGTAGGCAGTTTAGTTCTTTTATGAAGTCCAGTTAAGTACCAGTTAGTAAGATGTATCAACAGTTTATCTTTAAAAGGAAAGGCCATGAAATAATTGCCTTATTAATACAATCAGAACCTCTTTCTTTTATAAGTCTTTAGATAAAACATGACAATAATGGAAAAATAATGTAAAACAGATATAATTGTACATGTTTGGCATTTTGAAAAACATCATTTTTAAATTTTTTTACATTCTTTGTATTTTACATTTTTTGTAGTAAGTTACATTGTAGAATGTAAAAGTATTTTACATTCTTTGTAGAAAGTTAAGCACAATTCTGGTATTTAAAATAAAGACAAAAGTCACAGCAGGCACCTAAAATTCCATGTGCATCACACAGTTTTTCACACATAGTCCTTCAGGCTATATGCCGAACTGTCCTCTGGCTGTGTGGTGGGGACGGGCGGCTGCTTGCATGGGTGGAGCAAAGCTCCCGAATTCTTCTTTAGACAGGATGTGCAGAAGATCATGCCGGAGATCACCAGCAGCACGGCCGAAATGATTCCAAGGTAGACGGCTCCTCCAGGCTCATGTTTGTTGCTTTGTGGAACCGTCGAGTCCAGAAAGTTTGCTATGATCTCCTTTGTGTACCACACAGTCGGTATTAAACCAGAGGTCCCTGCAGACAGGAAACAAACTCCTCCAGCAAAACAGGCATGCCTCTTGGTTTCCGGGTCCCCTCCTAAGCGAGTGCATTCCATCCCCACTGTGGAAGTGCAGATCCCCACCGCAGAGAGGATGCAGGCCAGGATCATGGCGGCCCGCGCGGCCTGCTCGTGGCTGGGGAGGGCCAGGACGGAGTACTTCAGGGTGCAGCTGAACATGCCGGTGCTGTACCACGCGCAGTCCATCCACAGCCCTTCCAGCCGCTCGATGGCCGTGATGATGTTGGAGCCCGCATCCACGTTCACCTTCCAGTTGGGCAGCAGCGTGGCCGCGAGGACTCCAGAGACCCCAGATAAGGCCAGGGCGAAAGCCAGGAGCTGGACGCCCGCTGAGGCCATGACGTCACTGCGACCTCTGTCCTCCTAGAAAACCCTGACGGCGCTCGGTCAGAACTGTCGCTATTTCTGCACGGCGGAGAACCAGGTAACAAAAGGCTGCGGAAAGAAGACGAGATCAGGACTGAAAGACAAGACAAACAGAGACTGCTGTGAAGGGTGAAAGCTGAGAACACGCCTGACGAGGCCTGACGAGCAGGGCAGGAGGACGCTGCTTCCCCGGAGGGAGGCTGACACCAGGCCCGGGCCGCTGCTTGCTGAGTGATTGTGTTCGGATGGTGCTTGGTACATGGCGTCAAGGAAAGAGATGTCCTCTTTGTTTCTTGGTTTAACATTTTTAAGAGTGTTTATTGGAGTATAATTGATTTACACGCTGTTACAGCTTCTGCTGTACAGCAAAGTGAGTCAGTTGTACATGTGTCCACCCTTTTTTGGATTCTGTTCCCTGTAAGTCATTACAGAGTATTGAGTAGCATTCCCTGCACTATCCAGTAGGTTCTTGTTAGTTATTTTATATGTAGTAGTTTTATTTAAAATTTAAACTCTGCTGAAGTTGTCTGTAGGGTAGGCATGTATCTTGTTAGGAGATTTAGGCATTGAATTCCAGCTGTTGGATAGGTGATAAAGGATTTAATAGTATTACAGGTTTTAAAAACTTTTTTTCTAATTAAAATACCTATTGGTAATAAGGAAGAATAGTTTAAACCCATCTGTTAAAATTGATTATTAAATATATATTAGAAAAGTTTTCAGTATTTGAAAAATGATTATTTTAAAAATCACCCAGCAATCCCACTTCTGGGCATAAACACTGAGGAAACCAGATCTCAAAGAGACACGTGCACCCCAGGGTTCATCACAGCACTGTTTATAATTGCCAGGACTTGGAAGCAACCTAGATGCCCATCAGCAGACGAATGCATAAGGAAGCTGTGGTACATATACACCATGGAATATTACTCAGCCATTAAAAAGAATTCATTTGAATCAGTTCTAATGAGATGGATGAAACTGGAGCCCATTATACAGAGTGAAGTAAGCCAGAAAGATAAACACCAATATAGTATACTAACACATATATGTGGAATTTAGAAAGATGGTAACGATAACCCTATATGCAAAACAGAAAAAGAGACACAGATGTACAGAACAGACTTTTGGACTCTGTGGCAGAAGGCGAGGGTGGGATGTTCTGAGAGAATAGCATCGAAACATGTATACTATCAAGGGTGAACCAGATCACCAGCCCAGGTTGGATGCATGAGACAAGTGCTTGGGGCTGGTGCACTGGGAAGACCCAGAGGGATCGGGTGGAGAGGGAGGTGGGAGAGGGGATCGGGATGGGGAATACATGTAAATCCATGGCTGATTCATGTCAATATATGGCAAAAACCACTACAATATTGTAATTAGCCTCCAACTAATAAAAAAAAAAGTAAAAAAAAATCTATTAAACACTTTCTATGCCATTCACATGGCCCAAGTGAACTGTTAAAGAAGGAGAAGGAAGTAATAGAAAGAACTCAAACTCACTAGCATGATATCTCTGATTTCCAATTTGCAAAATCTTTACCTAAGGCATGCCATTGCCTCCCTTCAGGTATAAGTTACTCAAAACTGAAACAATTGAGCCTACTGTCTTTTGCTTATAAGAATGTGAGATCCTTTCTAGTGGGGACCAGAACCATTCCCTGACCCAAATGAAGTCTGCTGCAAAACCGGTTATTCTAAACGATTCAGAAGTAGTGACATAGGATCTTGAAAGTACAAAGCAGAAGTAACCACATCATTTGTATTTGAGAAAGGAACAAAAATAATTCATGCTTTTCTTTGCTCCCTCCTTCCCTTTCTGTTTATAAGAGGGAAAAGATAGTGCTTGCTGTGTTTTAATCTGGCAATATTTACTGCCTTCTTTGAGGAAAATATAATAGTTTCTGAAATACAGCAAAACTGACTTTTGTGCATTTCCAAATTAATTTTTGAACGATGTATTAGAATGGCTCTATCATGATTCATGTCTGTTTCTCACAAGGCAGTATGAGCTCTGAATCTAATAAAATACCTGGGTCAAATCTTGGCTTTCCAGAACCCCACTGTGCCTCATATTCTCTTCTGGAAAATGGGAGGATCATAGTGTCTGTATCATGGAGGTAAATATGGTAGTGAAGTTATCTAACCTGTGGAAGGTACTCAGTAAATTATAACTGACATTGTTATTAGTATTTTTAGATTTTTATGTCATGTGACAGTTGGTATTTAATGGCATTTGGGTGTTTTTTTTCCCTCTTCCTCCCTCAGGCTGATTCCATTCATTTTCATAGACTCTTAGAGCTGAAGGAAACCATAGCTCTATAATCTTGGCTATCACCATTGTTTCAGATCAGGACACTTAGGTGGTAGATCGCCTCAGCAGCAGATCGGCAGTGCCCACTTCCCACTTCTGCCCCTCTCAGCATCCTCACCCTGTCCCCCTCTACCTACCATAATAATTCCTGGTGAAATCCTCGTGTATGCTTCCTGTGGGAAGCAGGGACAATGCTACTACATCTGGAGGAAAAAAACACTGTTAACAGTCAACTTCCCTCACTGCCTTTCTCACCGAGAGAGAGAGAGACTCCAGAAGGAATTAATAAGGCAAATGGATTGGCTTCAGAGACTCACCAAGGTCCATCATGTCTGGCTTTTGTGAAATATGTACAGTAATGCAAGACTCCATGCCTGTGTTACCTTGAATATAATTGTATAGTTCAGTATAGTTACAATAACATTGATTCCCCAAGAGGTTAAATCCTGGGCTGTCTGAATTCGATTGTTCTATTTTTGTTCATAATCTTAAAATGTAAATTCTACCCTTTCAGGAGATTTCTCTGAGATTTTGAATTCCTAGAGTCAGTAGCATCAGAGTACCTCGGCTTTGCCTGCCATTCTACAGTTCATTCTTTTTGTTTTCCAAATTTCTTTTCATATCTGAGACCAAAATAGAAGTTAAGGTTTCTAGAAAAAAAATAATAAAGCACATGTTTGTCGTTTCATAACAGCTGTTTTCAGGTTTGAGTTTTAACATTTCAGACTCCAGTCAGCTCACTCAGATGCTGCCTTCTCAGACCACTCTCAGCTTAAGGGATTCTTTAAGAGTGAGACTGCTGTTAGCGTTCCCTATGAGCATCTCATTTCTTTTTCTTTTTTTTTCACTTTGGTTGAGTAACCTTTATATGTTGATCAGTCTGTGCAGTCTGTGCTCAGCTTCCCAATTATAAGTCTTTTCTTCCCATTAACCAATACATTTTATAAATTACAGTGTAACTCAGACTTGCAGACAGCCTGTTCATCTTAATTAACAAGTGCTGGCAGTGATAAATTACAGACGGCCAAAATCAGTGTAAACAATATGACATTGCATTAAGTTAGCACAGTGCTCACTTACTAGTGAATGTTGGACTCTTAAGTGCTTCCCTCTGCATAAAATATTTAGAATTCATTCTCCAAAATGAAGGTCACTCTTTTCCTGTCATAAAAATGTACTGGCATCTTAGCTAGTGCTGTGAAAGCTTTTTTTTTTCCTCTCTCTGTCTCCAGCCATAACATGGTACAGTTTGTGGCCTGTTCTCTCAGATTTCTGTCTCAGAGAGAATAAAGGCATACTTTGTCTCAGTGGTTGTGGTGGTGAAGTACTGTGAGAGTAGGCAAAAGCAGAGAGGTCACATGTAAAAACCTAGTTCTAAATAGTGCTCTCATGCTTCCAAAATCTGCTGCATATGGAACAGAACCTATAATGTTAAATTTATGAGCTATTTCCCAAAGAAATTCTGAACTGGACTTCATGAAAATGTAAAGTCAGTTTTCCAGACAAGATTTATTTATATCAAATCTAGCATTTAAAAACAGCTTTACAACTTATAATTCAAGCCACGTTATACTGGAACGTCTATATTTAGATCCCCAAGCATTATGGAAGGTTCTCATTTTCCATACCTTTTGTCAGTAGCCTTCAGTGTCTTAACTCTCTTCTGTCAGTCGTCTTCAGTTGAACCCCAGTAAGGTCTGATGAAGAGACACCACATACATGAGGCTCAATTCACAGCTTCTGAATATTAATGATAAAACTCCACCAAGTTAACTTGCAAATAGCAACGAGCAGCACAGAAATCTGAGAGGTGAAAACTGCTGATGGGGCTAGAAGATAAATACCAGGTTCTCCATCTCATTTTTTGAGCTGTGGGAGAATTAAGACGAGAGAGGCGGGGAAGGGAGGGAGTTGTTGTTACAACAGGATTTGTCGAAACCCGAAAGCTGAAAATGCTCTTGTGTCACAATATACAGAGAAGGAATTATTTGGGTGCTCACAGAAAGACTTTCTTTTCTTTTAATATTATATTTTAGTCCATAGTTATAATTTATTTTTGAATTTTTATCTATGTTGGAAGATACAGTTTATTACTTTATGTCCCCAGTTAAAGAATATGGCCTGAAATATTTTTAACAAGACTCCGCTTTGCAAATGATACTTAAATGAGACTTTCTTTTTATTCTGGTGCTTCTGACTTGTGTGAAATCAAGATTCACAAAATTGGTAGCTTTCAGACTAAACATTCAAAAGACAGGTTTAAATAAATATATATATTTTCATAAAAGTAAAAAGAAAACCCAGTACCAGCTGATGACTAGAGCCTGATCAGTAAACCTGCAAGTGTTTTTTCAGGAGCAGTGAGGGGTGGGTATCCTGAGTTTTCTTCTGTTAGCCTTTACACTGAGAAAGATTTCTAAAGTATAACTTAATAAAGAGATTTTAGAAAATGTTGTAAAGAAATTACATCGAAATAATGTGATGAAACATTTTAGATGAAACCAAAAGCAAACACTGAGGTGCTAGACCATGAATAATGGTACAGACATATTTCATCTTCATCTACTTTGGGTTCTCATTTTTTTCTACCTCAGTAATTCTAATTCTACAAGTTATGCATTTATAACCACTATGAGAACGGAAGATAATTTTACGTATGGTTGGATGTTTAAATTTTTACTACTGCTAATAGCCATGTTAGATGTTACTCATTTCTTTAAAAAGCAGTGACTAATAAAAATGCATGTTTCAGTTATATGGATCTTTCTAAGTGTTTTGTTGGTTGGGTTTAATCTTCTCTAAGTCTGGCATCTAGCAAGATATGTATTGTTTTCTCCACTTAGAAGTTGAATGTCTGTGCATTTGTTTTTTAGCCATAGTGTTGTAATTTTGATGGATAAACCTAACTTCTTCTTTTGTTTCATGGAGATATATAAGCAGTTCTTTGTGTAAGTGCTGGATGGAGTAGAGCTGAGTTTCAGGCACTAACAGCATTGCTGTCACTGCTGTATCGAGTCCACCCGATGCCTTCAGGGTCTTGGCTTGTTCCGCTCCTTGCGTGGTGGTTGTGCGCACTCACCTGTGCTGAGGCTGACTGGGGGCCGGTGGGAGGAGCGGCCGGTGACTGCTCCCTGCTCTGGCCTCCAGCATAACACAGCCTCCTGAGGATAAATGGCTTAAGCATGCTTTAATGTACATTGCTTTTTTTTTTTTTTTTTTTTTCAATTAAGTAATTTATTTAGTTTTGGCTGCAGTGGGTCTTTGCTGCTGAGCGTGGGCTTTCTCTAGTTGTGGCAGGTGGGGGCTACTCTTCATCGTGGCGCTTGGGCTTCTCATCGCGGTGGCCTCTCTTGTTGTGGAGCACGTGGGCTCCAGGGCACGCAGGCTTCAGTAGTTGTGGCCCTTGGGCTTAGCTGCTCCGCAGCATGTGGGATATTCCCCGGCCAGGGATCAGGCCTGTGTCCCCTTCACTACCAGGCAGATTCTTAACCCCTGGACTACCAGGGAGGTCCTGCACATTAGTGTTTTCAAGAACTTTTTGATTTTTTTCTGTCTTGATGAGTATACTTACCCTATAATGTATTAACTGCCTGTTCTCCCACCCCCAGCCACGCCTCAGTGTCTTGGGATCTTAATTCCCTAGCCAGCGATCAAAACCTCACCCCCTGCACTGGAAGCACAGATCTTAACCACTGGCCCACCGGGGAAGTCCCTTAACCACCTGTGTTTAAAAGGCAAACTTCTGAAATGTAAATAACTTTCCTTAACTATAGACCTTTAACACAAGGCAGAATTCCTTGCATAAAGGAGCCACAGGGACTTCCCTGGTGGTCCAGAGGTTAGGATTTGGTGCTTTCAGTGACATGGCCTGGGCTGGTTCGATCCCTGGTGGGGGAACTAAGATCCCACAAGCCGCACAGTGAGGCCCAAGGAAAAGGAGCTAGAAAGTAGAAGTGCACAGAGAAATGTAATTCATCGACATAATCATCCACTACCATTGTAGAGAGGACAGAGAAATCTTTTTAAGTCCAGAGGCTTCGCTAGGTAAACCTTACCTCTGTTTATCTTAGTATGTCTCTCTTCCCAGCCCTTCCCCACTGAACACCCAACTTTTGTATATCCAGCTGGCGACGTGACTCACTGATAGATGTCTCAGATCTGTCAGGGACAGGACTGAACTCCTGATCTTCCCCACAGTGATTCTCCCCAGTTTCCCAGTGTCCGTTAACAGCAAATGCATCCCCGGATCTTAAAAGCATCCTTTGTTTCAATACCCAATATCCATTCAATCAACAAGTTCTTTTGTTCCAAAACTTGAAAATAAATCCAGAAACCTACCACCTCTGAGCCCCTCTCCTGCTTACGCTTGGCTTAAGACCTCTAGAATGTAACCTCACAAGGGCAGGGATTTCCTGCTGTCTTGTTAATGGCCAGTGCTGTGTGAGGAATGGTGCCTGGCTTATTTTCAGGGTGTGATATATATTTGTTGAATGAGTTCAGAAACTGATTTTGAGTATATAAAATAATACATTACCTTTACATGATTAAAAGTGTAATTTTTAAATGAGACTGTCATTTTATTAATTAATTTTGCAACTCTTTAGTACTATCTGAGGCAAAACGGTATTTATTTAATTTTTTTTTATATTTGGCTGCGCTGGGTCTTTGTTGCTGCGTGGGCTTTCTCTAGTTTCAGTGAGCGGGGGAGCTTCTCATTGAGTTGGCTTCTCTTGATGTGGAGCACAGGCTTTGCGTGCGTGAGTTTCAGTAGTTGTGGCCCACAAGCCCAGTTGCTCAGCGGCATGTGAAATTTTCCCGGACCAGGGATCAAACCCGTGTCCCCTGGATTGGCAGGCAGGCTCCCATCTGTACCACCAGGGAAGTCCTGCTATTTAATTCTTAAACGAAGTCTATGAGATAGAAGAAATGGTCTCATTTTTAGAGGTGAGAAAACTAAGCTCCTAAGAAGTTACATAAGGTCCATAAAATAAATAAGTAGTGGGAATGTGGGATTCAAGCCCGGAATACTGTGATTTTTGAACCTCTGTACACAGCCCTGCCCTGTCCCATTTAGAACAGAATGTGTTTTTAAGTCTCATTATAATATGAGTCACTCCTTTCTGTGGTGGTCTGGATTAAGCTCTGGAAACAAATGAACCCTGACACCTCTGTAGCCTGAAATAATAAACATTTGCTTCTCACTCATGCCAAGTCCAAAAGTGACTCTGCAGAGTAGCTGGCCAGTGACTCAGCAGTCCCAACTGTTTTCTTTAAAATGTTTTCATTTATCTGTTTTTAGGAAAAAATGACATGTGATTCCCGTGGTGTATTTTTCTCAGTGACAGTATTCTGGATATTCAGACAAGTTTTTGTTTCAAGAATCAGTAGTTTGGCTGAATGTTGGAGAAGAAATAGCAATACCAAGCCTTTGTGAGAGGTGGTTCTCCAGACCTGCGTCTCTCACTCCTGCCCACACACACGCATCATCCACTTCAGAAAAGCCTTGGGGCCCTCAGTTGTGTTGTCAGGGATGGTGCCCAGTCCGTGTGTGTTTAAAATACTGCCCACTTAATTCCAATGGAAAGTTGAGGTTCTGATTTTTTTTTAAGTGTCTTCTCATTTATTTTCTCTTCAACCTTAAAAAATAATTTAAGATTAATAAGAGAGTTTACCTGTTCCAGTCCCACAAATTTAAAGTGACTGACTTAATCCTAAAAGAATGTTTCTCTTCTTGACTCCATCCTGGAATATTAACAATATCAGCTATGAGTACAATCACTGCTTTCTTTTCCTCCACCTTTATGGTCATTTTATTTAAAATAATGCTTTAGGCTGCCCTGAACACTTGATCCTTTAGAATTGGTGGTTTGTAGACTAGTTGATTACAGTGAGGACTGTGTTTAAATGAAGATGACTGTTCTCTGGTTACCGTGTGCTCCCGAATGTCTAATGAGGCCATCCCGGCTCCGTGGCTCTGTGCAACTCAGACACGTGTTTCTGATGTGGCTTACATTGCCATTTCTCTGTTATTTACTACCTTATCTTTCCAACATTTTGTTACTCCTTTTTATTGTCTTCATGTGGAAGGATCTTGAGGATTGGCTTTCTATGTCTTTATCACATTATTTTAGAATATTAAGACAGTCTTTGGATTTTGCAGTGACACCTGGAAATCAACCTGTAAGTATGTATTTGTTGTTGGCTTTGCATGTTATTTTAAAAACCAGGACATTTTCTTCAAGAACATCCTCACTTGCCGGTCGTGTCTCAGGTCGTGGCCTGAGCGCCCCTCGTCTGGGCCTGGCTCTCAGCTCACCGCCCCTCCTCCTCCTCCCCTTTGCCTGCCTGCCTTGTGCTTCTCCCTCTCTGCCCACTGGTCTGCTGCGTTTCCGTCCTAGCGCACGCTCTGCCGTCCTGGGTGGGTTCGTGTGGACTTTGTGATATTGCCAAACTAGGGAGCTTATATCAGTTTCCATCATTTCTCTTTATTTATTGTTACACCTCTGGTTACATACATAGGAGGTCCCCCAAAACTCCGTGAGTTAAACTAGTAAAATGAGCATGTGAAGGAAGAGATCTGGTAGCTGTGGAATTCATCTTTAAAAAGACAGACTGTCTTTCAAGTCAGAAACAGGAAGAGCAGGACAGCGTGAGCCCAGAGGGCACCCCCGCAAAAGGAGAGCAGGCCTGGGTGCTGAGAGCACACGGACTGGGAGAGTCCGGTGCCCTCTACCTTGTGCCCGTGAGTGGCCAGGCCCTCGGGCTGAGCACCAGTGACCATGGCAACAGCGTCTGCATGAGCTTGTTCCTCTTCTGTGCCTCTGCAACCCTTCGCAGCGTAAGGGCTTGCACTTTAGGCCATTTTTTTAGGAAGGGAATGTACGAGTCAACTTGCATGTCTCTCTGACAGTTGTGACTCATTATGAATTAGTAGATATGCATCCATGTTCATTTATCCATCTTCTCAGTATAGTAATGGTAATATTTATAGCAGCCGCAATTACTGACTACCTGGTGAGTTTGTATACATTGAAGCCACCCCAGGGAGCTGACTGATTCAGAGGTGCTGGAGTTTCTCTGGAGCCATGAAACAAAACCAGAGGTCAGGCCCTGGCTGCAGCGCCCTCTGCCGCCACAGCCCAGCCCCTAGCAGGGACCTCCTCCATCCCCAGGTGCCTCCGGGGGATGTTGTTACACAAACACTAAAGTCATGGTTTGTGGGAAAGGTTGTTGTTTTAGAAAGGTGTTTTCCCTGTGATCATTCGGTGTACCTCCAAGTATAACAGAATATCCTAATCCAGTATTTGTGCGTTCTTGTCCCTCTTGTATTTGTTTAAAATTAAGTGTTCACCTCCCCAAAATTGTTCCCGTCCTTGGGACCAAGAAACCCTCATATGTCTTGTTGTTGCTAGTTGGCCTAATTTACATACATACATACATACATGTATTTACATAATATACACCTTAGAAAGCACTCTCCATCCTCTGCCTTCACTTTGGCTTTCTCTTAGACTTCTTATCGTGCCCTTAGCTCACTCACTTTTCTTACATGCTTATGCTCTGAGTACACACTGTGACTGTTGAAAATCTGTTCTTTCTGTATCATTCTAAGCAGGAAAAGAGAGGGAAAACATTCAGGCGTTCTACAAGCTGCATAACTATAATACCATAGGCAGTAGTGACTGACCGCTACCCTTCTCGGGGGAAGGTGCAGCCGCAGGGCCTAGGACGTTCTGATGGAGACATGGGCGTGGGAACCCTGAGGGAGGGAGCCAGCACTGGTTAGGGGGGAACCGAGCATCCCCAGGGTGCTCACCCGACTCTCATTTCTCCTGACGCCGAACGTGACTCTCCTACCTCAGGATCTCTGGACCCTTCATGCCCTCTGCACGAATCTGAGACAGTCCTACCTTGAAGGTCGAATCCTTGGGTTGTCTCTGGAGTCTGATTATTCCCTGTAGTCGTCCTTTGTTCGAATCATTCCTCTGTCCTCTCCCAGTTGTAGTCGTATCTTGGCTAAGTGAACTGTAACTTCCTAAGCATTTTTCCTCTCCACTGGCTTACCCTTTAATGGTCCTGAACACCATGGGAGCTGTTGAAGACCTTTTCTTTGATAATGGCCAGTATTGTTTCTGTACCTTTCCATGGGGTAGTTATTGAGATCTTTGACATGTTATGACCATCTCAAAGTCAGAAACAGGGCTGTACAGTCTTCAGTGTTCCCTGGACCATGTTGATTCAGGATCTGAGCTGGCAATATCTGAGATTTAATAGCTTCTTAACGCCAGTTCTGCCATGAGGCCGAACTGCTGCTCTGAGCTCATAACTAGTCATGTCCTAGACACCCTGGCCTGGGAAGTGGGACACCGCCTGCAGCCTGCTAATGTTGAGAAGCAGGACCTCCGCTTTGTGCAGCATTGACCTTAACAGTGGGTTGGAGAGGCAAATATTTAAAGTTGTAAGTGCTCTAATTTGAAATTTTAGTAGGTCATTTTAGTATACTGATCAGCTGAGTTTGGAAAGGGACTGGCAACATTTAAACCGGAATTTTTAACTGCATCCAGTGCCCATGTACTGACTTCTTTTTTGGAATCAAACCCTTTAACAGACTTGAAACTCAGGCAAGGAAATTTAATGGTTGTAATTTTAAATAAGCATTCATTTATAAGTAAAAAGCGTTTTTGAATCTGTTACCATAGATACCAAGTAGCTTTCCTGTGGTTCTACAGAAAATGGGCTCCATCCTACAGCGTGATTCTGAGAAGTGTGTTTAGAGGCAGGTATAGAAAAGAGGGTAGTTTAGGTCTCCCAGAGAAGCAGGACATGTTACTGGAAGAGCCTTTTTGCATGAGTTTTCTGTGATCCTCTGCTAAACAGTGACTGTATTTGATTGTGAGTGGAGATTTCCTTTTATCTGAAACATACTATTAGCCAACTTAACTGGGTATCAAAGTTATATTCAAACTTTAGAAGTCTACTGCTACAGTTTATATGGGGTGCTGCTATATTTATACAGGGTTTTAAACTTTTTAAAAAACGAAAAACAGACGTTGCCTGTATTTGTAAATACCAGCTATGTCTCAAAGGAATAAAATCAGGTAAATAAAGATGAGGCCAAATTTTTAAATCCAAGGATTCTAGGAGTGGCAGTTTCTTACTGGAAGGAGAATGCATCTATCCCTGTTTCCGTGCCTTTGGTCTTAATGGTATTTGAACATTAGAGTTTTGATAATAATTTGTGGGTTTAGGGTTGGGTAGGGTTTAATTTTATCTCAGTTTACTAAAAAATTATTTTCTCTGGAGACTGGCAGGCTGCTGACCGGAAGAATCCTTTCAGAACTAATGTGGAAGGATTGGACTGAAAGGGCTCAAGGGGCCGAGTCACAGAGGGTTGGCAGAATGAGCGGTCAGGACAGGAAGGCCAGTGAACGCAGGTGGTAGAAAGGGCTGGGGCGAAGTTGAGAGAATGGTCTAGAACAGTTGAGTTCACTTGATCCCCAGTCCCGTCTGTTCTCCCGTGCCTCTCTCCTCTGTATTGACCACAAACATCTCTGGGGCCCCTGGATCCTTTTCTGTGGTGTTTTTGTGAAGCTCTAAGGAGAGTCCTGGCCTTTTAACTGAAACACTTAGTTTCCTATAGGAAAGAAAGTGCTTGTTAGTGAACTTGGAGAAACACATAGAGCACAATTTGAAAAACGATTAAAATTTAATAAGAACATTGAGATAGTCACTCTGCAGTGGAAGAATAACTGTTCCACCCAAGGGGTATAATCATCACTAAAACAGTCTGAAGATGGACATTTTAGGGAGCGTTTTCAGCTGCAAGGTCTCCATTGCCAGCTTTCACTCTTCAGCTTAGAACATTCTCAGCATTTGCCAGCCTCAGTGATGGGGTGGGGGGTGGGGGCGGGGAGGTCAGCGGGGTGGTTCCAGGTGGCTCAGCCCCCACCTATCAGGAGAGACACCCCTAGTGCCTCTGAAAGCCCATCCAGGTTGGTCCTCTTGGGTCTTTCTCATCCACACATCCTCACATCACGTGCGAATACTTTTCCTCCAACCTAAAAACAAACAACAAAAGTTGCCCCATCCTTATATATTACAGGCCCAGTTGAAGGAATAATTTTGTAGCCACAAGGATATTTAGGAACATGTCCTCCCAGGAGAACACGATAACCCCTGTGAATTTTAAAGCATAGAATTCCTTTTGACAAGTAGTGGTACGGCCCACACTTCATTAATTGTTGTACTTTCTTAGCCTCTGTAGAGTGTATGATGTCCTAAAGAGCAGGTTTAGCAGTGATCCCTTAGAGACTGAAGGTTTGTAAATTACGAGTAGACTTCCCCTTTCCTAGACCACATCTCTATCAGGCTCTTGTGTGTGTCATAGCTGCTTTGACTCCATTTCCTCTCCTAGTCTTTACTTGCAGCATTTTCCAGTGTTGTTTTGAATATATCCTTGTGAACCACTGTGAGTCCATTTTTAGAATAGGGATATGCCTGAGAAGTTTTATTTTCTGATAAAGAATCTCAACAGCTGGTAGTAGCTTAACACTTAAACAGTAGTATTTTTGGTGGTTTCCATTCCATTTGGTTCCTGCCTGTGCCTCGTGGGACACTTAAAGTTGTTAGCAGAAAGTTATGTGGCCATGCAGACAACGAGCATGAATTCAATCCAGCTGATTAATCAGTGTCTATATCCGAAAGAAGTGGTGTCCTAATTGATTCCCTTTCTGGGGAGTTTAGTGCTGAGTGGTCCTTGGGGGCCCATCTGCCACGTCTCTGGCTTTTGGAAGTCCAGCCTTATAGTCGGAACTGCAGCTGCAGCTTATTTTTCACTCATTCAAAAGCTGAATAGTCTAATGCTATTTCTTACCTGCCTACAGACTTTAAAGATTACTTGGATTAATCTCAAATGGCCTTTGTAAAACCACATTCTAAAATTAGGTGACTATTAAGCACAGGCCTAGTGGCTGCTGTCACTGAACAGAGGCAGCCAGCTGGGAGTTCCCTGCGGCAGCGCAGAGGCGAGGGGGGCGTTGTACGTGCCTGGAGGAGACCCACCGTGCTCCCGCTGACCCGTCCGCCTGTGCCGACAAGATAAGCCGTTCAGTGTGCCACAGCAGGCTGTAAAATGCTGTGTGTTTCTGACATGAAGGTGGACTCGGCGGTGGTGCACTTCACCCCCCTGACCCGGCCCAGGATCGAGCAGCCCTTCAAGCTGGTGGAGAAGGTGGTTCAGAATGCCTTTCAGTTCCGCAGGAAATACTGCCATCGAGGGCTCGGGTAAGAATGTTTTTTCCTACTCGGTAGCACTTTTTACAAACTCCTCAATCACCTTCCAAGATTAAGAACTAATGTTTTTATGATTGTTCAAACTGCCTGTAAATGTTGCTCTTAGTTCAGATCCTGCGATGAACAAACCTTGACAGCCACTGAGGAGAAAGCAAAACGTTGACTTAACCTCAGATGCCACTGGGAGGTTTTGTTTGGTTTGATCTTAAGTACAAACTAAAACTGACATCACACAGTTTACAGTGAGCCTGTACTGGGAGGTCATGATTTCACTCAAGACTCAAACCATCTGAGCTGTTGTTGCTCTTGACACTTCTGCCACTGCACGTGTGGTGTGTTCTCCAACATGAGCGAACTCCCTAAGTCTCTGACCACCACCTGGGTGTCCTGCAGTTTAATTCAGGTCTGATAACTCACTGCCTGGCATTAATGCAGCCCCTCAGCCCAGTGCCACCAGGCTGTCCCCACTTCAGACACTAGTGGCAAGTCCCAGGTTGCTGCTTGTGTTTACGACTGACTGGCTCTAAATTGGCAGTTTCCATCATCTCGTCCATCTTCAGCTTCAATAATTTGCTAGAATGGCTCATACTTTCATGTGTTGATTTTAAAGGCTATAACTCAGGAACTGCCAAGTTGGAGGAGATGCCCCGGACATGGTTTGGGGGCGGGATGCCCTCTCGAGGTTTCTTACTTCTCTGTGTTCAGCAACCTCCAGGCTCTCCTAACCCTATTATTTGGGGGCTTATGAAGTTCATTACCTGAGCAGGACTGATTAAAGCATTGGCCACTGGCGATTGAGCTCAGTTTTCCAGCTCTCCTGTCCTCACACGTGCAGTGGTAGGTGCATCCTTCAGTCACATAACTGAGTCCCCTAGCCTGATGCTTTCCAGGGGCCACCAAGAATCACCTCACTAGCACAGAACTCAGGTATGGTCGAAAGGGGCTTGTTATGAATAACAAACGATGCTCCTGTCACCCCTTACTCAGGAAATTTCAAAGATTTTAGAAGCTCTGTCTCAGGAACCTGGACAGAAACCAAATATGTGTATTTCCTAAGTGTGTGGGTTTTTTAATGCCCTCTTTCCATCAGGTTGCTATATCTTGAATATTTAAGGACATATTTAAAATTAGGAAGCAAAGATAACTTCTGAGTAGCCAGAACAATGTCTAGAGTATCCGTGTGAGCTCGTTTTTATTAACAGAGAGCTCCTGTGTGTGAGCCTGAGAGGCCTCAAGGTCGCCAGTGATGCTGGATAGCCAGTGACAGGAAAACATGTGACTAGGCCCAACATAGTCTAAGAAGGCAGGAAAGCACATGTGTGTTTTTAAGATATCCACCTATAGTCAACTGTAGTTCTTTAAATCAGTTTAGCTTTAGAGGCACATATTATTTTCTAGGGCTTCCCAGGTGCCACTAGTGGTAAAGAACCTGCCTGCCAATGCACAAGATGTAGAGAGAAACAGGTTCAAGCCCTGGACCAAAGGATCCCCTGGAGGAGGGCATGGCAGCCCACTCCAGTATTTTTTTTTTCTTTTTCTTTTATAACTCTCTTTTTTTCCCATTTATTATTATAAGTTGGAGGCTAATTACTTTACAATATTGTAGTGGTTTTTGCCATATATTGACATGAATCAGCCATGGATTTACATGTGTTCCCCATCCTATCCCTCTGGGTCATCCCAGTGCACCAGCCCTGAGCACTTGTCTCATGCATCCAACCTGGGCTGGCGATCTGTTTCACACTTGATAATATACATGTTTCAATGCTATTCTCTCCGATCATCCCACCCTTGCCTTCTCCCACAGACTCCAAAAGTCTGTTCTATACATCCGGTGTCTCTTTTTCTGTTCTGCATATAGGGTTATCGTTACCATCTTTTTAAATTCCATATATATGTGTTAGTATACTATATTGGTGTTTATCTTTCTGGCTTACTTCACTCTGTATAATGGGCTCCAGTTTCATCCATCTCATTAGAACTGATTCGAATGTATTCTTTTTAATGGCTGAGTAATATTCCATGGTGTATATGTACCATAGCTTTCTTATCCATTCGTCTGCCGATGGGCATCTAGGTTGCTTCCATGTCCTGGCTATTATAAACAGTGCTGCGATGAACATTGGGGGTACATGTGTCTCTTTCAGATCTGGTTTCCTTGGTGTGTATGCCCAGGAGTGGGATTGCTGGGTCATATGGCAGTTCTATTTCCAGTTTTTTAAGGAATCTCCACACTGTTTTCCACAGTGGCTGTACTAGTTTGCATTCCCACCAACAGTGTAAGAGGGTTCCCTTTTCTCCACACCCTCTCCAGCATTTATTGCTTGTAGACTTTTGGATAGCAGCCTTTCTGACTGGTGTGTAGTGGTGCCTTATTGTGGTTTTGATTCGCATTTCTCTGATAATGAGTGATGTTGAGCATCTTTTCATGTGTTTGTTAGCCATCTGTATGTCTTCTTTGGAGAAATGTCTGCTTAGTTCTTTGGCCCATTTTTTGATTGGGTCATTTATTTTTCTGGAATTGAGCTGTAGGAGTTGCTTGTATATTTTTGAGATTAATCCTTTGTCTGTTTCTTCGTCTGCTATTATTTTCTCCCATTCTGAGGGCTGTCTTTTCACCTTGCTTATAGTTTCCTTTGTTGTGCAAAAGCTTTTAAGTTTAATTAGGTCCCATTTGTTTATTTTTGCTTTTATTTCCAATATTCTGGGAGGTGGGTCATAGAGGATCTTGCTGTGGTTTATGTCAGAGAGTGTTTTGCCTATGTTTGCCTATGTTCTCCTCTAGGAGTTTTATATTTTCTGGTCTTACATTTAGATCTTTCATCCATTTTGAGTTTATTTCTGTGTATGGTGTTAGAAAGTGTTCTAGTTTCATTCTTTTACAAGTGGTTGACCAGTTTTCCCAGCACCACTTGTTAAAGAGGTTGTCTTTTTTCCATTGTATATTCTTGCCTCCTTTGTCAAAGACTAGGTGTCCATAGGTGCATGAATTTATCTCTGGGCGTTCCATTTTGTTCCATTGATCTATATTTCTGTCTTTGTGCCAGTACCGTACTGTCTTGATGACTGTGGCTTTGTAGTAGAGCCTGAAGTCAGGCAGGTTGATTCCTCCAGTTCCATTCTTCTTTCTTAAGATTGCTTTGGCTATTCGAGGTTTTTTGTATTTCCATACAAATTGTGAAATTATTTGTTCTAGTTCTGTCCACTCCAGTATTCTTGCCTAGAGAATCCCATGGACAGGGGAGCCTGGCGGGGCTACAGTCCATGGGGTCACAAAGAGTCAGACATGACTGAAGTGACTTAGAATGCATTATTTTCTAAGAATAGCTAGCTCCATTTCAGTTCTCTCTTTCTGGTTTTGTGAAGAATCCCTTTAGCATATGAAATTACTTTAGCCCAACTGGACAGCTGCCTCCTGAAACCATTAGAACCCACAGACTCCCCCTGGAGGACCTGACAGCCTGCCATTGGTTGGCTCTAGTTAGGCAGGTGTTCATGCTCACCAGGCAGTTACTACTTCTCTAGTTGGTGATGCCGCTGGCTATCCTGGTACAATTAGAGTGAAGGCACCCCTCTGGTTCACTGCAGCTCCCCACCCACCCCCCGCCAGCATGCACTGCTCCAAGTAGGACATGAGCTGGAGGTCACAAAGGGTGTGACCCTTAGAGTTACATGGGACAGCCCTGATTCAGGGAGGGAAAAAAAAGTCACAGCAAGTACATCCTGCTTGTAGCAGTCCTGGAACTGGCCTGAGCCCAGAGCTGGCCCTGGTGTTTCCAGGACAACCCCAGCTAAGTAATGGGCTCCATTCACGTCTCACACGCCGTCCCCTTGCAGAGATGGACCAAGTCTTGTGACCCTCTTTGACCTTTTGGTGACCTTAAGTCACATCACACCACACAGCAGTCCCAGATCATAGAAACTATGATCAGACCCCTGCTTGCCATGAAACTGAACGCAGTCAACTCACCCTGAAAATGTGGGGTCACGGCGTTCCTGGTTGAGAAGACCATCAGCCTGTAAGAAAACTCGGTCTCCTCTTGCCACGACGTCTTCCAAGCCCTTTGAGACAAGTTCTGTTGAGCCTCTGAGACTTGAGAGAAGAAAACAGAATCCAGGTGTAGCTTTGCAATATTTCAGTCAGTTTCACTATACATTTTAAAACAATAATCTGATTGTTAGATGAAATTTACAATTTATACTTGAGTCAGTTTTAAAGATGCTTCAGTTATCTTAAAGAGGAAAATACTATTTTCACATGTTTTCTAACTTTGTGAAGACTGGCAAGTTCAAGTGACAGAATGAAAACTGCACCAGGAATAATATGTAATTTTTATATTTAAAATGTGAGGCATAAACCTGTATTTCTCTGAGAATGCAGCTGAGCATATGATAAATTTCCCTCAAAGATGCAAGTACTGATTTAACTTTAGAACTCTCTTCTCACGTGGTCAGATTAGCTCTGCCCTCAGTGGGGGTCCATACCTGTTGCCCGTGGTGTGAGCAGAGCCTCCTCCACGGGCTTGGGGCCCCCAGGTCACTGCAGAGGCTGCTCTTCCACTCCCGAATGTGTCGGAACCATGCCGTTTTCAAAGCAGGGGAGAAGGAAGCAGCGTCGTTTGTAGATTTAAGTGAGATTCTGAGTTTTTTCCTCTTCCTTTCAGAATGTTATTCCCTGAAGCTCGGCGGTTAGAAAGCACTGGAGAACTGTTAGAGCTGGCAGACGTGGACCCGACTCTCCGACCTGCCCAACTCACTGTCTCACATTTTAAGAGCCTCTGCGATGTGTACCGGAAAATGTGTGATGAAGACCCACACCTCTTTGCTTACAATTTCAGAGAAGAACTCAGGCAAAAGTCAGAAAAAAGGGGATGACAAGGAGAGTGGCAGGCTGTAGCTGCTACTTCAGGGGCTGCCAGCCTGCCAGATGTTGAACTTCTCATGTGTGCTCACGGCTGTGACTTACTCCCCTTTTACAGCTTGGTAGAGAGAATAAATATCATCAAGTAAGATACAGTACAAGCTTTCTTTTAATATACATATATATATACTGCATAGATGTGACAGGTTTAGTATAAACAGCATCTGTTACAACCGTACAAAAATGAAGTGTCTGCACATTGTACCCCCAGCCCACATTAGAATAATTTAAATATGCTTTAAATAAAGTGAAACCTAATAGCTGAAAGAAAATAGCCAGAGGGTTGGAGGGAAAACGACCTTTTAAAAGCTATTAATCACAACTTCCCCACCTTTTTCTACATAAATTAGAATGCATTTATCTTAAGGATTCTAAATCATTTTGATACCTGCTCAAAAGGGATATAAACTAAGTAATTTACAAATTCTGACCAGGTTAAGCTAGTTTTCTGAGCCACAATAAATTAAAATAACTTAAGTCTTTACAACTATTTGTGGGAAAATGTATCCTGCACAAAACCTAATAATGAATAGTGTTTCTGCGATTTTCATTTTGCCACCAGTTTAAAAGTGAAACCAGCACTGTAACCCATATCTGGATTGGACCGTGCTAGGACTTTCCATGGCTCTCTGTTTCATAAAAGCACTCTTCGTTGACAACCGACGTTAAGCTCTGGACACTGAATTCTCGCTCGAGGACAGAGCTGAGATCAAGGTTGGCGCTTCCAGGATGACTGTCCAGGGACTGGTGACGCGTCTGCGCCTTCAGCAGGGTGCCCCTGTCCCGCTTGGTGCTGTTGGCCTTGCGTTTGATGGCGCAGAAGTGCCCCCGCACCAGCTTGGGCTGCCCATCCTTGCCGGGCGGCTCTTCAGCCGGGTGAGCGTCGGCGTCCTCGGAGATCCTCAGTCTCTGGAACTGGATCTCGATGTCTTTGGTGGGGCTGCCCTGCCTCCGAGCCTGGGGGTAGTCGTCCTCGTCGTCGCTCAGAATGTCGCTCTCCTTGATGAGACTGTCGGGGAAGTCGGCCAGGCCCGCGTGGGGGTGCTGCTGGGTGCCTTGCCTGCTCCCGGCAGGGGGGCAGCCGCTGCTCTGGGTGCCGCTGCTCAGGCTGCCCTCGTCCGAGTCCAGGGAGCTGCCCTTGCCCGGCTCCCCCGGCCACTCGCTGCTGGAGGAATTCTTGAGGACTTTTAAGGACCTGGATGAAGCTGCAATGAGAAAAGCACACATTCCCTTATGACAGAAGAACTGATGCCGCAATGTGTAATGTTGGCCTTGGAGGTTATGAGAGTGAACATCTTCAAATTTTTTCATTTCACTTCAATTACCAACTATCCTGGGACTTGAGCAAGGAAAAAAAAATGTAGATACTGCAAATATGCAGCTGAAATTTTAAGTTGGGGAATTTGGCATTTTTGGATGATCAGTTATCAGAACTTAATTATTGAGATAGAACAAGAAGCTATAAACTGTCATAAGGGCTTGGACTATTTTGCTAATGAATAAATTTAAAAGTTAGTTGCTGATAAAATCTAGGTTCCTTTCTTTTACTGAACTACAGTTTCAGAACTAGGATTACATGGTATTTCTCTGCCCACCTTCTCACCTGTTTATTTCCCTGGCTGCTCAGGTAAAGATTGGAAAATGCTCTTTTTCTCATGAGAACATTTGTTGGATTTCTCATCAGCTTTGAGATTTAACATGAATATTGAGTTGTGTACACATGTGTTTAACTCCTTTCTCTTGGGTTGAAGGGAAAAAGGGGGAGTTCAGTTGTGTTTCTGCAGACAATACTATATTTTTGATGGCTGTAGCTTATTTTGCCAGTGGAGGAAAAAAATAGAAAATATATAGTAAATCTGAAGAGGTCAAACTACCAAAAATAAGAGATACATTTTGCAAGACTAAAAACTAGATCGATGATATATTAATGAAATAGTTATATAGAAAGCTGAAAGTTTACAAACAGGCAGAAAGCTTAAGAGCAGCAGGATTTGGAATGTTTACCTATAGAGTGGGTTTACTAAGAGTGGGCATATTAGGTTTTTGACCTCTATTCACTTAGTATGGATATTCTCTAAAGGCTGCACTGTGGCGAGCACTGGAAACGTGGCGATGAGCAGAACCAAGTCCTTGACTCCGGTCCATCTCAGTGGAGAGAAAAGATGGTGAGTGTAGACTGTCAGCCAGTGGCAATAAGGATTTGGGGTTGGGGGTGGTTATAAAAGAGGGTCTGGTGGGGAGAGGCATTCTTTAGGTTTTTTAAGAAATAGAATGGCAGTGACCACCTCATTCCTTCCTGTGTGTTGGGGTCTGGTTTACAGCTTAGACAGCTACTGCAGATCATTTGCAAAGTGATGACCGGCTGCCCTGTTCTAAGAGCATACATGCTTGCAGAGAAGCTCATCATGTTTTCCTGAATACACCCAAGGCTAGACGAGTTCTCACCTAATTTGGCTGAGACAGGAACGCGGTTCTTAAGGGGTACCAGGCGATCCTTGCATGTTTTCTCCAGGGGTAATTCACACTTTATGTGACGCCTGAAATTTTCCCTCAGAATAGATCGAATCACCTTGACGATGTTGGTTTTGCTTTCATTGTCACTGGAGGGGAGAGAGAAAACACTGGTTGTTTCTGCTATCTCACCCAGCTTCCATTCCTTGTCTCCTGCCCTCCCGTGGTACATGAGGACAGACGGACAGCAAGTTGCCCATCAAGTATGCCTCGGTCTCTTGTCACTTAGAACAGAAGTGAGAATTGATTGTTCTTGAACTTCCTGCAGGCACTAAGATTTGGATGTATATTTAATCAGTGTATTATTCTACTAGAGCTGCAGTTGCCAGTTTGCAGAGGGTGGGTGTGATCCTAAAGTCATCAAAATTCAAGAGGGCACCAAAAATAAACCCATCTTTAAGAAAACATAATTCTATCTTATTCCCATTGGCTTTCATTTTTGGAAAGCAGTAATACCTGCAGCACAACTGAAAGATGGTCTCTGGCCGTCCTTCTATTTCTGACTTGGTGTGGATCAGCTCCCATAAGGAATTATTTTCTGTCCCTGTGTAAAAAGAAACCAGGGGCTGCAACTCTGCCAAAGATGCTATGATAAAGAACATTTGTGAAACTTGAAACCCACAATCGAGTAACTTTTTTAAAAGAGTTCAGTATTCCCAATCCTGACTCTCATTTTCTTCTGAGGCTCAATTCTGTGTATGACTTCCATAATAGTTACAAAAAGTTAAATACATTTTAGTTACTTTGTGGACATTTCCCGTCCATCTTGGTGCTTTTGCCTTACCTCCGGATCTCGTCTGTGGGAAAGAGGTAAGTGGACCCCCTTTTCCACCCTCCTTCCTGGGAAGGAACCACAGGATGTGCTCAGGCGCTTGAGGTGAAGGCAGCCAGCAGCACACCAGTCACGGTCCAGGAGACGTGAGCACCTCAGGCAACAACTGAACAGGGACCCAGGCCCACTGCAGGCCTCAGCCTGTTGGTCTTTTCTGTCACCAGAACAGGGTTATTCTAGAAGGATCTCTGAACATTTTGCATGGGAGATTTTTTTCTGTATCACTTGTAACACTGCTTAATCTTAAGGAATTTCTGGTATTTCAAATTTTGTAAAAATTTGTGAACCTGTGTTTCTTTAACAAATTTTAGGGATAGATATTACCCTAAAATTATTAGAATAACTAGAAATGTTAGATATTAGGATATTAGGAAAATGTTGAAAACCATAAACAGTGAAAATAAGGAAACAATGAAGAGAAGTATTTGGCAAAGAAAAGCCATCCTCTAGCATTTACTTCCTCCAGATCCTGTAAAGAAACATCACAACAATCTCTCATCCTCATTTTCCTTGCCTGTAAAATACCAGAAATTATCCCCAGGTTCTTTCCTCCTCCTTTTTCATTCCATAGTTTGAAAATTCCCTGAAGATGTGTATCGTACAAATGCCAGAAAAAAAACAACAATTACCTGCTGTATTTCCCAGTCTGACTTGAAGCGCGGATATGGGGATCAGCCAGCGAAACTTAAACGGATCCAGGTCAGCATTGCTGTGTGCAGGCCGGGAATTGGAGGGCTGTAAGGTGAAAGCCCCACAGGAGCAGGGTTAGAGCAAGCTGGCTCCCGGGGCACGTGTGCGCATGACAGGAACTGGGCGCGCTCCCTGGTGCAGACCCGCTGCTGTGTGGGGCTCGGGGTGCAGACGGGAATCGGGTCAGGTGAGCCCCAGCGCTGAGGAAGCGCTCAGACGGGCTGCGGCCAGGGCAGAGTTGTGGCTTGGGGGGCAGAAGTTCTAGGTTTCTAAGCAGTAATGACAAGCAAGCCTTCTGTGACCTCATGTTACCACCTCTAAAAAGAAACCAAAATTACATAGACGACTTGTATGGAGCAAACATAGGTCATTTTTAGGGACAGAAAAGCTGCTTTTCTAGCTAGGCCCCAGCATGGGTTACTTGTGTACATCTTTTCAAACAGACATCTTTCATGGGGAGAATAAATACCCCAAGTATCTGATTTGCTCAGTTACCCCAGGAATAAGCCACATCTGTCGGCCAGGCCTTGGTCCTTAGCAGGCTTCCCAGTTCAGTAACAGGAAGATACAGTTCAAAAAGTTAGCTTTAATCAAAGTTAATTCATGTCTTACCAATTTCTTTTTCAGTTTGCAGTTTTCTTTATAAACCAATATGACAGCTCTCTTAAAAACTAAAGAAAGAGAAGAGAAAGAAAAGTCATTATTTAATACAAACTCCCCTAACGTTGAACTGCAGCTGAATATTTTAATAGAACAAAGCTCTTCAAGATTCCACAACGCTGACACACAGGTGAATAATTAGTACTTCCTTCTGTTCATATTTGAATCATGCACAAGTACTTGATTATTTAAAAGCTATTGTCTGAAGGAGATCCTGGCATTTTGGTTTTTGAATTCTTATTTTATCAGAAGCTGAGGACATGGGGTTCATCTCAATGAGAACAAACAGTCTATGCCCACTCTCCCAGCTCTCGGTGGGAATTAAGATATTTTGAAGTACAGCAAACGAAGATGGCAGGTTTCAAAAACAGACCCAGGAGCTCTGTTCCTTTAACACTTGGCCAGATCCGCCAAGCCAAGCAGCAGAAGGGAGAAGAAGGTCATGTGTGTACAGGGCAAAGCTGCTAAAGAGCTGGAAGCTGCCCATGTTAAGTCAAAGCCATGAGCGCAGTGATTCTAAATCCTTCTGGAAATCAGGAGTTTGCAGATTTAGGAGGCTCTTCATTCCTGCCAGCCTCTCAAGTTTACCTTCTTGTGAATGGAATACTCACCAAATACTGTGAGTTCAAGGTCCTTTCTGGCTTTTCCTAGAGACAGAAATGGATTCAGCCAGGACACTGTAGAGTGCATCAGAAGCTCCCCCATTGAAAGTTCTGTGACCTAAATGGTAAAAACGAGATCAAGATATGGAAATCCGGGGGTGGGGGTGGGTAGGGGGTGTCTCAGGAGAGAGAGGGATCACACATATACGGTCATGGCTAAAAGTCCAGTATGTTCCATTGTTATGGTTCCCATGAACACAGGGCCTTAAATAGCAGCAGGCTTTAAAATATGAGCTAAGCACCACACTGAAAAATAAAGGTGAAGGCCTTCACCTCCAAGGCACGCACTGTATGTGACCTGTGGGATGACATTCCTCCCACCCCAGGGTCAAGGTTCATCCCAGATGCCTTTGTTAACATTTCATCCAGGACCTAGTACACTCACCATCCCTAATCCTGAAACCACATGAGGCCTGCTAACAAGAGGTACCAACATTGAAACTGACTGTAATTTAAAAAAAAATTCTAGCTGTTTCCTATTCTTGCCTTTTTCTACTTAAACTACATTGCTCCTTATGTGTAGACTTTGTAAAGTTCAAGATGCTAAATTTGGTAATCCAGCCAGAGAAGTAAAGTAGGAAAATTGTCAAGTTCCACTTAAACTGCTTTTATAAGTAAGGAGGTAGCCACCAATACTTGAGGTTAGAAAAGGAAAGGCCTTCAATTCTCTTTCCACATGCTGACTCCCACTGCCTTTATCCCGCCCCTCCCCTCCTACAGTCCCAGCTCTCCATTTATATTCTAGCCTCTGGGATTTGTCTTGACCTCACGCTCCACAGGAAAAGGAGGAAGAGGTACAGATACGAGCTAAGTACTACTACTTCTGGTACAGTATTTATTAACAGAACAGATGGTTACGTCTTTAGACCAATGCAGTCAATTTTATGTTACATTTACACCTGCAGGAAGGCCCTAACTGGGTGGCCTGGTCTGGAGGTGATCTCCAGACCCACGGTCACAGGCTTTCAGCCCCTCGGAATCCAAAAATCCTACTGACCTCCTTCTCTGTTCCACTCTGCTCTGCTACAAGCTGGTCAAATACAGTCCCGTAATCTTCATATATCTTCTGCATCTCATTGATGTGGCTGGCTACTTTTTCCATTGCCTTTAGTGCTTCTGCAAAATACGCAGTCATAATTTGTTTTACAACTTTGGTTTGTTCGAAATCCTACTCAACAGCAATAATGAAAAACCTTAAGGTTCAAGCCAGAATTTGAGACCAGTTCTTAACTAACAGCAGCATCATTCAGGTAGGGCTTGAACAGCCCATGATAACCTACTTATAAAGAACAGCAAAATTATCTTCCACCTCAAATCCTCCTTGAAATGAGCCAGAGTATAAGTAAAAAACATCACTGACAATAACAGCTCCCATGTATAGAGCACTTTCTATCTGGCATATTCTCCTAGGTGATTTACATGAGGCATCTCCTTTAATCCCCACAGCAATGCAATCAGAATAGGACCTATTATTGATCCCATTTTACAGATGAGAAAATTCAGGTGCAAAGCGGGGCGGGATGGGGGGGTGGTTTGCCAGACATGAGGAGGAGCCAGAATTCAAACCCAAGGCTGACCTGCTCTTAAATTTTGCCCTCCTCCTGGACCACTTAACTGGAATAGTGATCAATGACAGTTCTTTAACAAGAACTTACAAAAGCCTCTAAATATCCCCTTTCCAGAGCAACTGTTTGCATTTATGTTTGGTGTTAATTTGAACTTTCTACATGGGCATGTGAGGGACAAAATGATTTTTGTCAAGGTCAAAAAGCAAAATTTCAAGTCATCTCCAAACTCAACTATTTTTCATATCTTGTTCTGGTTCAGGATTTTAATTCCATCTTTAGAGGAGGGACTTTCAGAAGGCAATTTTTTTAACAGACCCCTTTTAAAGATCATCTCAATGCAAAGTGAACTATTCACACAGCAATTGAATCCTAATCCTAATTTGTATCATTTATGTGTAAGTTTTAACTTTCATACCAGAAAGTTTATCCTTATGATACAATATGCTTGTCACAGAAAAACTGTTTCATTTACACTTTGCACTGTTTGCTATTCAGTAATACTCATATTTATTAGTAAGTTTGCTTCCCTCTCCATGTGCTTATTATGTGCAGCTTGACTGGATCTCCTAGCTCTGACACATGGAGAACAAATCCCTCTTACTCTCCAAGCAGCATCTCTTTAAGGGACACTCATTGCTGTTCAGTCACTAAGTCGTATCTGACCCTGAAACCCCATGGACTGCAGCACGCTAGGCTTCCCTGTCCTTCACTGTCTCCTGCAGTTTGCTCAAGCTCATGTCTGTTGAGTCGATGATGCCATCTAAACCGTCTCATCCTCTGTCACCCCCCACTTCTCCTGCCTTCAATCTTTCCCAGCATCAGGGTCTTTTCCAATGAGTCAGCTCTTTGCATCAGGTGGTCAAAGTATTGGAGCTTCAGCTTCAGCATCAGTCCTTCCACTCTAATTACTATCAAAGTGAGGGGCCCTGTGTATTTGACAAACTCGGGCTGATCATTTCTGAGGTTACGAAGAAGACACGTCAGCATCAGCTGTAAAGCGTCATCGGCCCTGGGAGTTCAGTCTCTGCTTGCGCCTCTCCACAAGGTGGAGCCTCACACAGCAGAATGGATCAGCAAACAACACAGAACCTCACAGAGTTGTGGGCAAACAGGCCTGGGCTTCTCGGGTCCTGGCAGCACTGTTTGTTAAGACACATGACCTGAAGCAATTTATCTCAACTCCCTGAGATTAAATTACGTTCTTTGAAAAATGAAAATGGAATTGTCCCTCCAGAGGGCTATGCCAGTGAGAAAACTTTTTGCCCAAATGCTGTGCCCATCTACAGGGGTGGCCATAATACCTAGCTATTTGCAGACACTAAGTGGTATCTAAAGGTGAACAATCACAATTCGGAGAAACGTTCCGAATGTGAAACCAAGCAGAGGAAGAGGGGAGCTCGCAGGCCTGGGGGTGGCCGTCAGGTCACCTCCTGGGGTCCCCCCGCTTCTTACCCGTTAAGTGATAGTGCTCCTCACTCTCGTGGTCCGTCAGCGACACCAGCTCCTTGAGCAGCAGCGGGTACTTGAGCACCCTCTGAACTGGCTTGATGAGGTAAGACTCCAGCGTGGAGGAGTGCTGCTTGGTGGGGTTCCGGGCATCCAGAAAAGCCTTAAAGGCTTTATCAGTTTTAGCTGCAAGCAGATGGATTAAAAGACCCTTAGAAGAGCACAGCAGGATGATGTAAATTCTACTTCCTTAAGGTTTTAATGGAATTACAGATGATCCGCTGCGACAGTCCTCCTGATGACATCCTTCCAGAAAAAAACCAACTGCACCAGTGGGTCACGCACCCGCTGTCAACAAGGATTCAGCATCACCACTCGGGGACGAATCCTACAAACAAAGGGTGCTTACTCGGCTGCCAGAAGGGCCCCAGCACGGACCAAAGAAGAACATGGAGTCAAAATGCAGCGGGGTCTGACTTTAAAGGCATGTTCACCTGCAGACCCACGAGAGACATTGAAACTCACTTTTTCAGCATCTATACCAAACAATTCATAAAGTCACAAAACTACTATCCAAACCTACACCATACCCCTCACAAGATTCATAGAGCAAAACAAACCAGTAATTTCTTTTCCCACTGACCTAGGACAGATTGCTAATTATTCTATACACTTAAGGGCTGTTTTTAAAGCAAGATCTTCTTTTTTTTTTTTTCTTTTCCTTTAAAAATAAGTTGACAGGCACTGCAGTTTCCATCTCCACAGCTCCAAGCAGTCTAAACCTTCCACCAGATTCAGACCCCACTGGGTAGTGAAAACCACCCCTCTCTGTGGTGTCATGAAGGTATTACACTCGTGAATCCAAGTGCATTTAATGTTTTCAGAGCGCTTGTGGACACCTCAGCTGTTGCTTTGGATTCCACATGCTGGCACTGGTTCACCAGCCGCTGGAATTCAGCCAGTTTGAATGAAGACAAACCTTTACTTGGGGTTTTATACAAAAGGCAAAATAGGACTTGTAGGAGGTGCAGTATCATTTTGAATGTGGCTACCAGACAGCGTAGATGGTGAGATGACCTTTCATCTCTGTGACAAAGAAGGAACGAGGAAACCATCAGTATGCTTTTAGTTTATTATACTCTCAAGAAGTTATTCCTCAGAGGAAATTAGTTCTTTCTGGTTTAAACAACTAGAGAAGATAGATTTGGGCTGGGTCTTGTTAACCTCTAACACTTCATTTAGAGGGTAGCACTCTAAGACTTCATTTTTCAACTTGAGCCTACTCTAAGATGCTAGGAGGTTCTGGATTTAAACGGAAGGGCAGAACTGCATCAGTGGACGTGACTGAACACTGTCAGTGTCTGGAGGAACCCTCCACACCTTCATGATACCGCAGAGAGATTGTTCCCTAGTTCTGAAATAGACGTATGGAAGCACAAACTCCAGATTCTTCACGGCAGTGCCTTTAGGAAGCATTTGATGAGACAGAGAAGGGGCTTGAAACGCAGCTTGGCTGCTACTAACCAGTTGCCACAACTAAAAAAGTTCCAGTACAAAAGCCTCTCAAACACGTGCCACTGTCACGGAAAACAGCCCTGATTCACTGGCTTCCAGACAGGTGGCAAATCTTCACAAGAGTAAGTACACGAGGCCAACCTTAACTCCAAAGGGGGCATTCACCTCTCGGGGGAATCATTTCTTTCTCCTGGGAATTTCATATTAAGAGTTCAAGATTCAGTGGGTTCAGGTCCTATTTGCACGTACACTTGAGAGAATGTAGGTAGCCTGGTGACCTTTCCTGGAAATAGTTCAGATGGCCTTAACTAGGATGACACATGTTTTTATAAGATGCCTCCCACTATAGGACCAGCACAGAACGGGAGCAACCCCTGGGGACCTGTATCTGTTTGACAGTCTCCATGCAGACTGAATTACTGCTGCTCATGACCTTGAGCTTAAAGGCGTCCTCTCATCTCTGCCACCAGAAATGAGAATTCTGAAGAACAGGATTAAAAACCTACCTTCTGAGGGAGACAAATTTGAGAATTCTAATCCCATACCTAACGAGTTGTGTGATGACTGAAAGAAGCTTTTGGTAATAACATAACCTCATTTAAGCATTTCTGGTTCAGGGCATAATAAAAGAAATGTTTATGTACTGAGGTCTGGGGAAGTCATCCTGACTTATACTTGAGTTAACTTGAATTTTATGCTCATGAAAACAGCCTATTTGTCAACTACCAAACAGACATTGTACCTCTTCTTTAATTCTTAAAGAAAAGGGTGCACTGACCAGAAGTAAAGACTATCTGTGTTAAAAATAAAGATTAAATGCCTCCCATCCTGGGACACCAATGTTGGTCGTCCTTCCATGATAAAACCCCCTTCCGAGGTGCCAAGGCCATACTGACTGGCTGTGTACATGCCGATCTGGTGTTCTTGAAACCCTGAAGGAATGTATTCCTGCCTTATTTGATATTCTTTGTTCTGACAAGACAGGAAACTGCTGACAGCCCTGCTTCTCTGGAGCAAATCCTGTGAGTAATCAGAGAAGCTGTCTTCTGAGCTAGGGTCCTTGTGCTCCGTCGTGTCCGGCTGTTTGTGACCCTACTCAGTTTGGCTCAAATAAAACTTTCTCCTATTCCTGTCATTGTCTGTTTATTGATTATTTTCATCAACAGGTATTACAGGCATAGCTTGGACCTAGGGTTGTTGACATGCTGATGGTGACTGTCACACAAACACTCCCTCCAATATCCTACACGTGAAGAAGGTCACTGCGTCCATCAAATCTCTGGGCATACTTCCCTGGCTGAGTTGACTGGCTGGCCGGTCACTGAAAACCCAGGAGGATCAGTGCGCTGACTGCCTGGCCCAAGCTGACCCACTGCAAGTCAGGGGCCACAATTCGGGCATCTCTCCAGCTCCACAGAGTAATGTTTGCTGTTGACATGAAGCAGAAGAGCGAGACGGGTTTGCTACCCCTGTCTACTTGGACTTCAGAAATGTAAAAGTCTTCAGTTAAAGTCAATCAAATAAGAGGATAACAACGCAGCAAGATCAAAGGTACTTCAGTGACAAGCTAGGGGCTGCGATAAAAACCAGCTTCACTAAAGAGGTTTTCATTTTAGTTAACACACATCCTGTGAGTCTGGTAGGAGTTACCTGGTGGTGGTGTTTTGCAGTGGATCCTCAGGTTTAAGAAAAAGGTTAAGAAAGAAAACGGCATACATTGCTTTCTACTCCCTCCAGGGGCATATATTTCTGGTTGAAAGTTTTTAGAGCAAGGAAAAAAGAATTGGTGAAAAAAGAATCCAGCTGTAATTTAACAGCAAAGTGATCGCCATGCAACATCTCAGCTCTCAGGCACACACATTCACTGTTACCAGAAAACTGAAAGAAGTTTGGAACCTCCCCCGTTAATGTTTGTTCATTTCAAGGCCAACAATGGAGCACAACCCATTAAAATCACGCTTCTCCTCAATGAATACAAATTTAATTAACAATTTAGAAAGTAAAGCTATAAAACGTGAGCCACTTACCTCGCTCTAGAACCTTCTGTACTTTAATATGATTAGCACAGAATCCGCTGTACAGTTTAAAGTGGTCCGCATAGTAAAGGAAAGAGCCTCCGAGGGAAAACAGCAGTTTCTAGAAAGAGAGGGAAAGTTACATCAGACATGGTTCATTCGACGTCTGCTGGCTCTGGCCTGGCATCTGACCGCTTTGCTGTCTCCACGGTCTTCGTCTTTCAGACACCAGGGCCCTGGTGCTTCAGGAAGGCATAGACTGAAGCCAGGGAGTGCCATTTGCCCAGCTGATGGAGTGTACAGCCCGGGCATGCCTCTAGCAGATCTTCTGAAAAGTTTCTGGCAGCAGAACCTTTTGATGCAGTGTGTGGTCAAGAACAAGAAAGAAAGTTCTATCTAAAAAAATGCATCCGACATGGCAGGACATAAGTAACCCGAGAGGCTGTTGATAAAGCCGGCCCTGCCCCACTCAGGGCGAACGATGCTCGCCGTGTGTTTCCTTAGTCCCTTTCTACTGCCTTCTGCCTGTCCCTCTCTGGAAGGACCTCATGAAAAAAAAAACAAATGAAGTCACTCCAGTCATGTCCGACTCTCTGTGACCCCATGGACTGACCGGGACTGACTGGAGCCCGCCAGGCTCCTCCGTCCATGGGATTTCCCAAGCAAGAGTACTGGAGTGGGTTGCCATTTCCTCCTCCAGGGGATCTTCCCGACCCAGGGATCAAACCTGGGTCTCCTGCATCGCAGGCAGACTCTTCACCGTCTGAGCCACCAGGGAGTCCTCTTGCTAGTCACCAATTCCCACTTGGAGACAGGGCTCCATAGAAGAGGAGGCTCTCTCAGAACAAGTGAAAACCTTTGCTTTCCTCCCAAGGTCACACAACCACGGAGGTGCAGAATCAGATGCAGGAGGCGCTCTTGCCTCAGAAGCAATCTCCCTACAGAGCCTTGGGCAGAGCTGAGTAGGGGGCACGGACATGTCAACAGCAGACAGACTCCATAAAAGCTGGCATGCCCAGACCCCTGATTCCCAGAGCATTTACCTGAGGGAGAAGCGGGGCCTTCTTTTACCTCCTGCCAGAGGAAAACCGTGCAATGACAGCACTGAACTTATCTTTTCAACAGTAGAGGGACAACGCTTTCTCTTCCAGGGGAGAACTTTGCACTGTACCCACCTATATTCGCTTTAAACCTACGTCTAAAATACTTACTCTGAATTGCGAGGGGGTTTCAAGTATGTTAAAGTCAGACGATGCTGAAATCCCATCCTCCAGGGTCTCGAGAAACACCTTTTGAAATTCAAGCATCTCTGGCAAACTTCCAAAAAGCGACTCCATCTGAGTGAAGACCAGGATTTGAAAAGAGGGTGTTAGCGATGAAGATCTAGACACCACTCTGAACTCCCAGAGGCATAAATGAATCACAGTCATTCACCAAGAAGGAGACAGAAGTAAATCCTTTAAAAAAGACACAGTATTCATGAGGGGATAGAGCTCATACACAGAGGGTTATATACATCTCCGGTCCCTGAATTCTAGAATAAGTTTTTAAGGGGATGTCAAGTTTTCAGAATTCAAACTGAGGGGTGGGGGGGGGAGGAATGGAAGTCAGTAAGAAAGAATTAATAACTGTGAGTTAACACTAAAAAGTCACATATTAAAAGGTAATTTGGGTCACACCTTCCACTACAAAAAGGGCGCAGTCATTCTTAACTCTTGCCACTGCGCTTCAGGGGACAGAAGTCACATAAATGGCTCTGGAGGAGGTCTCTCTGAAGATCCCTAAGTCTCTATGTTCCTTTGGGACCAATAGGTAAAATCTAGGAGGTCTACTACAGTCCCCAACCTTTTGGGGGACCAATTTCATGGGAGACCATTTTTGCACAGCCAGGGGTGGAAGGGAGGGGATGGTTCTGGGATGAATCTCATAAGGAGTGAACATCCTCAGTCTCTGCATGCGCAGTTCACAGTAGGGGTCTATGAGAATCTAATGCCGCCACTGATCCTTCAGGAGGCGGAGCTCAGGCAGTAATTCAAGTGATGGGAAGTGGCTGTCAATACAGATGAAAATTCACTCGCTCACCTGCTGCTCACCTTCTGCTGTGTGGCCCAGTTCCTAACAGGCCGTGGACGGGGACCAGTCTATGGCCCAGGAGTTAGGTGACCCCTTCACTAAAGGGCAAGCAGAGACTAACCTCTGGGTCAGTGGACTGGGGAGGGAAGTATTTACCTCATCTTGGGTAAGAAAGGTCTCACTCTGAAGTGGCTCCAAATATAAGTCGAAGAGGCAGCTCAGATCCTGAAAGACAAAAGACAACAGTCTTTAACCCCTGAGTCTCCAAAACTCCCAAGCATTGCTCTGGCCGCATCTCGGACTGGCATTAAGAACGATGACGCTTGTGTCTGATTGAGAGACTTGGCCCTGAAGGTGGTGGTTCCTCGCTCACCTAATTCAAAGAGGTTAACAGCACAATACAATCAGCGTCTGCATTCCACATTTCTCTTTATGGCTTGATCACCTACTCTGCGCATTTGACTGTCTTACTGGCAGAGCCAGGATCTTTCAGCTGCTGCAGCAGGAACACGCCTTTCCCTGCAGAGAAGTGAGATTTGGCCAGGAATTTCTGTCAGGCATGGCCACATCTGCCGGCCAACCTGGCTTCCTCCTCTGCCTCAGGGAGCCGGGCGACGGCTCCAGCCTGGACCACTGAGCTGAGGGGGACAGGACGAGGTCTGGGGAGCTCTTCAGCTTCAGGGCTGATGCCTTAGCAGAGTTTCAAACTCCCACACTCAAGCACGAGAAAAATTTTCCAGAGATGAACATCATGATGTTTACAATCTAGGCCATCTTTGTGTCTTCACCAAACCTGGGCTCCAAAAGCACAGAATAGTGAGAGTTGATGTATTTACAAAACTCTTTAGATAAATTTTGTTTTGTTTTTAATCATTTGAAGCCAAGACCAGCATATAATTTAGTGATAGGAAAGATTTCTTTTTCTTGTTCACTGATTCTGAAGAATTCTGAGTCACAGAGTATTAGAAGTAGGTGCCTACATCTGACTCCTCTTAAAATCGAGAAATCCAGTTCTGGAGAGCTTGCTAAGGTTAGAAGCCTCCAGAACCTTGTGGTGCAGGCCCTGGGAGCAAATGGACAGGCTCGTGACCCTGAGGGTTTCACAATCAAATGGCTCTGGTCTAACCAGCCTCCCAGGACCCCACATCGGCTGCTTCAGAGCAGAGAGAGGTGGGAAGTTCCTGGGCCATGTCTCAGGGAACAAATGAGCCCTGCAAACTCCAAGTCAAGTGCAGAGGTCCAGGTTATAGAACAAGTAGAAGTACGTGTTCAATGTCAGCAACAAAAAGAAATTTTTTAAAAATTTGTGTGTGCGTGCACACGCACGAATCATAGTAGGTACCAGATGCTGGTTATTTCATCAGAGGCGGTGGTGGGCTGTGGCCACTCCTGCCCACGAGCTGACACGCTGAGGCCGGCGGCCCTGAGCTGTGACACGGGGGCCCTGAGGAGACGACAGGCAGGATTCTCGCAGAAAGAAAGGAGAGCCGCCCTTTGTATCCACTTGGCCCACAGCATCCGTTTTGGTCCCAGACCAGGGTCACAATGCAGCCACCCTCCTGGATCAAGTGGTCTAACAGGTAAATATACCGACAACAACAGGAATAAAAAGGGGCTTGGATTACGCTCACAACTGTGCCCTCGACACTATGGGTGGGGGCTCCTCAGACATCATCAAGTGGCCAGCGCCCACCCTGCTGGGCACGGTCACTGTCAGCTCCCTGGACACGCACTTTATCTCCCCACCTGCGAAGCAGGATGAGTCGTGGTGGGAAAGGCCATGAAACTGCCATCTCTGCCGCTCTCCTTTGTCCCCTGCGGGACCAAAAGAAAGGGCTAGGGTAGTTCTCCCAGACTGCCTCATTTTCTCCCAAAGGCCCTGGGTGAGCCTCTGGCCAAGTTCAGATAAAACAACAGTGATGTTAATAAATGGCGGAAGCTCAGATATGTCTGTGCAGAAAGGTGAGAGCGTGTGTGTGCACGCTGGCGCATGTGCCAAAGCCTAATTCAGGACTCAGCGTGTTAGAGCTGGGACAAGAACGCCCCCTGTCTCAGACCCTATGAGGGGCTCGGAGGGGGTCACCCAAGGCCATGCCGGCAGGTGGAGGCAAGGCCAGGCCTGGATTCTGCGCCTCTCCACTGCCAGCAAGTAGCCGAGGAAGCAAGTTTAAAATCACTTCAGCAAATACTTCAAGCAAAAGAACCCTGTCTTCCCAGAGGCACCTGCATTTTTTTGTAAAATGTTTCCCAAACTACTAACTGGAGCCTCTGAGATAAATGAGTGATCTCCCCGGGTTGTGAAAGGCCCAGCCGCTGCTCTGTGTGGTGGCTGGGGGTGCCCAAGTGATGCCCGGTGCCTCCCCTGTGGGGCTCTGTCCTTACGGTGATGCCTGCACTCTGGGGCCCGTGCTAGCGGCCGCCTGTGAACTCGCTGCTCCCTGGTTCCTCATCACCTAAAGGGATCTCCGTCCCCCTTTCCCTAAACCGGTGCAGGCTCCCTTCCCACAGATTGCAAATGACAAACCAGAACATCTGTTTCCATAGTGAAAGCTACCTTGGTAACAAAACGAGCGGGGAGTCTAAATTCTGCAACCCTCTCGCCCTCCCCGGCAGCAATGTGCCACTTCGAGGGGCAGGCATCTCCCTGGTGAGTGGCAGGGTCCTCGGCAGATACAACCAGGAGCCCCTGCCAACATACAGCCGGCCGTCACAGGAAGGGTGCGGGGAATCACGACGGCATCTTCCGTTACCTTCACATAGGACTTCTCTGTGTCCATGAGCTCCTGGATGACTTTTCGGAGGCGATCTGCATCAGAGAGGTGGCGAGCCAGTGGCCTCGGAGGAGGGTCCTGACCCTCCCTTGGTCCTTCCATGCCGTTGGTCTGGGTGTCGTTAAAATTCCTACACAGCGCAGTGATCTGCTCGGCACTCTGGGAGGGAACAAGAGGCACAGAACATTCTCCATCATTATCAGCCGCCCACCGCCCTCTTGGGAGTCTCACGGGACATTTATCGGGGGCATCCAGCTTCGATCATCTCAAACCCTGCTGGCTACCATTCAAGGTTCCGGTCATGAAGATACGAACTTACATTTGTTCAGTACTTACCCATGACACTTTTCCACTTTCACAGAAGCTGTGCGACAGACACTTCTTTAGTGTTGAGACTAGAGAATAAAGCAGAGCTAAGCCTCTGCAATACACTTAGGGCTGCTCTACAATCAAGGTCAAGGCTCTGTGAGAGCACCATGCAGACAGACTCCTTTGGTTCACTCTCTCCCCTCAATGGTTGACCGAACGGAGCTCAGTCACCCACACTAAACAGCCCTGGGAGACCCAGGAAACAGACAGAAGAGTCAGGAAGGCTGGACCACAGGGAGCTTGGAGTGCTCCCCCAAGTCCCCCCCTGGAGTTATATAGCCTCGAGCCAAGTCCCAGTGTGAGGAGTTAAAGTGTGAGCTGCTGCCTCTGCTAGGAATGGAAGTAGAGGTCAGGTCGTGTAGGAAATATAAGGTTCCCCACCCTGATGGGGTACAGAGCCCACCAGAGGGCCCAGGTGGGAAGCAAGCGATACAGCAAAGCCCGCTGATGTCCATGGGAACCTTGAGCAGGTTCTCAGCAGGAAGCAGCCACGTGCCGAACCCAGGACATGGGGGAAGAAAGGCTTCTCATTCCAGGACATGGGAAGAGAATCACACTGACTAAAAGACAAGGAGGAGTTGGAATGTCTATGAGGATGAACAGCCTTCCATAAAAGTTCCTGCTTGGGTTTAAGCACAGCAGGCAAAGCCTTCTCTGGGAGAATCCATTTGTATATTCCGGCCAGACGCTAGTGGTCTAGTCTCAAATGTGTCTCCTCCTATATGCCACCACCTGCCTGGAGCATCATCAGATTACACACAAAATATCTTTTTTACTTCTCTTTCTTTTCATTCCTCCAACACACAAGATCCAGTCCAACTTACCACCTGCCAGCCTGGCAACTAGTCAAGGGCAGGAGCCTGCCTTTCTTTCTCATCACCGCCAAGGGCTCAGTGTTGAGTCCACCTCTGTTGGCACTGATGTTATTACTAAGTAACAAAGCAGCTTAGTCCTAATACGCATGGTCAATATCCATCCATCCTTAATAGCTCAACTAAAACTCTCCTTTCTTCAGCTAGATGTCTCCATGCCTGATCTTCATCACTGTCTCAGGTAAAAAGCTGAACCAGTTGGAAGCACCTCTTCATTCTCACTGAGTTCATTTTCTTTGCTTGGATATTTCAGAGCACTAACAACTCACACAAGCATACAGGTCAACCTCAGTGGCCAATGTGTTATAAAAACTGTCACCTGACCCACTGAAGTGGCTCAAAGTAGCAGCAGGACACCTGCCCTCCCTTCTTCTCTGCTTCCCTATTCTACACCCACCTCCCCCCAAAACAGTGTCTTTATAAGATGGAAATAGACCATCAACATCAACACACAGCACAGATCTTCTGGCTAGACGTTCAACTAAATTCACTGGGAACCAACCGAGGACCTGCTCTGTCTCCAGAGAAACAGAGCCCCCTGCACAAGAAGACAGGACTTGCCAAGGTAAGAAGTGCCGAAGCTCAGCCTACGGCAGACTGGAAACCAACATGAGCTTGTGTGGAACAAACGAGAAATGTGACATCCGTGAGAGTACCACTCTGAAACAGGTTGTCTGGAAGGCTTCAGTGAAGAGTGGATTGTAAATGATCCTGGAAGGAGCACATTCCAAGGGAGAACCAGAGAACAAGCCAAAGGCACAAGGAAGAACAAGCCCAGTAATGTACAGAGCCCAACGCAAGGCGGGGGTGAAGGCGAGGCCCCCTCAGACGTCGATGAGGAGAACGCCCAGACTGCTGGCCTCTTTCAAGTAATCACTTCTCTCGTATTTTGACATGAATCTTGGTGCAAAAGTTAAATGAACCAAGTAGCAGACACTAAGCCTCCAACCAGACACATCGACACATCTGAAGTCATTGACTTCTAAAACAGTTCACGCATGTGTAGGCATGAATGATTCTCCTTGGATATACACAGCACCCCCTTGTTTCTCTCCTGATTATAACACAAGCATGTTGCTGGCAACACCTGTCAGAAGATGTTCACATTCAGGGTAAACTTTCAAAGAACAAGAAAACAGACCAGCAAAACGGTACTCATAACCCTATTTGCAGAGCAGGAATAGAGATGCAGATACAGGGAACAGGCTGGTGGGCACAGTGGGGGAAGGAGAGGGTGGGATGAACTCAGAGAGGAGCGTTTAGACACACACATTAACATACATAAAACAGATAGCTGAAGGGAAGCTGCTATATATCACAGGCAGCCCAGTCCGGTACTCTGTGATGACCTAGAGGGGTAGGATAGAGTGGGGGGTGGGAGGGAGATTCAAGAAGATGGGGACATACGTATGCTTAGGGCTGATTCATGTTGTTGTATGGCAGACACCAACACAATATTGTAAAGAAATTATCCTCCAGTTCAAAATCAATTTTAAAAGAAAAAACAGACGTGGATCTTAAGGCACTGATTAGAATGCAACTTGATCTCTCCAAATGTCTCATACCATGTTTGAAACAAACAGATCTCAAGCTTATTGAAGAACAACCTAACTGTTATGAAGAATAACTCCTAACTGTTCAGTCATGCCCCAGAAGCCTCATGACACAGCAAAAGCCAAACAGAGCAATGCAGCCAAAAGGCAGCTTTCAAAAGGAAGTGGCAACTCACTCCATTATTCTTGCCTGGAGAATTCTATGCACAGAGGAGCCTGGAGGGCTATAAAGTCCATAGGGTAGCACAGAGTTGGACATGACTGAATCGACTTTGCGCAGCCCAGCACATAAGAAATACTCATGGCTGGACCAGACGAATCCGAATATTTGAGGCCCCAGGTAGGAGGATTTTTTTAAAAGCTCCTAAAGTGATGCTGATATGGCTCGCATGAGAACTACCGGTCTACCCATTAGTAGAGCGAGCATTCTGCTTGCAGTTCCTGGGAGGATCACGCTGCCCCAAGGGTCTGCACTGAAGGATGGCCATGTAAAGGGTGTGTGGACCGAGCTCACGAGATAAGAGCAAACCTGTGACCTTGCTGTTCTGGGTCTGGCTCCACTAACAGCTAAACAGCCCGAGATAATAATACTGAGACTCTCAAGTTCACTTATTTGAAATGTCTATACTGCTATTTGCACCACAAGCTCTGACAATACAATTTTGCAACCCTGAAAAATAACAGTTTTGGGGGCTGTAGAATCCACATTAATAGCTCGCATATACCGTGTAAAATAAGATCTGACAAAATGCACCATAAGTGAAATGGCAGCTGGTGAGACTACAGCTTTCCCTGCTGGGATGTCGAAAATCACACCTAACAATGCAGTGTTAAAATAACGAGATTTTAAAAATAAAGTATCTTGCCATCTTAGAAAATCAGAATTCATTTTAAGAATACTTCTGGTAAGTGTAAGTTGGAAAAGTGAATGTTAGCTGAATGTTCATAGAAAATGTACTTCTGAAGATACCACAATGAAGTGCTACAAAGTCACCTCAGGTATTGTCTAGGGAAGTCATGTACGGATGTGAGTTGGACCATCAAGAAGGCTGAGCGCCAAAGAACTGATGCTTTCGAACTGTGGTGCTAAAGAAGACTCTTGAGAGCTCCCTGGCCAGCCAGGAGATCAAATCAGTCAATTCTAAGGGAAATCAGTCCTGAATATTCATTGGAAGGACTGATGCTGAAGCTTCAATACTTTGGTCACCTGATGAGAAGAGCTGACTCATTGGAAAAGACCCTGATGCTGGGAAAGACTGAGGGCAGGAGGAGAAGGGGACGACAGAGGATGAGATGGTTGGATGGCATCACCAACTCAATGAACATGGATTTGAGCAAACACTGGGAGATTGTGAAGGACAGGGAAGCCCAGCATGCTACAGTCCTTGGGGCATAAAGAGTCGGACACAACTTAGCAACTGAACAACAAAGGGAAGGCTGGGAGTACTCTCTGGGATCAAAAGGAGGCTGAGCCACTAAAGGGGGAAGGATCACTATAACTGTGTTCATAGACCGTAACTGAAAGAGTCTCCCAGTTGGTTATATTTCATTTCTGCTGTACTTAGCAACAATTATAAAATTGAACTGTTAATAGGTAGAATTTTGGGTGAATTTGATGAGCAGTTTCTAGAAAGAGCAACTACTTTGGTTGAGATATTTTCACACGTACAAGTGGTGATGGAGGTGGGAAGCTCAGACAAGATGGAGAGGAGTTAAGTTCTAGCCCTGGCTCTGCCCTGAATCCTCCAAGTGTTGGAGGGGGGCAAGATACTTCTGTCTTCAATTTCCTTGATGATGAAAGAGAAGAAGCATTACCTTGCCCATCAAGTAACCCCTCCAATTGCCAGTCGGGCCAAGGAGGAAAGGGAACTCACATTTGTTGAGCACTTGCTGTATGCAGGGGGGTGAGGAGTTCTCACGGAACTCACAGGCATTGGGTCTTCACCATGTGACGCACTGAGACGACAGCTGAAGGGTGTGGGGTGGGGGACAGGACCTTGATGGCACAGGACCCGCATCCTCTGGAGCTGTCTGCATGGTGCTGACCGCTCCCAGAGCATCAGGCAGATCATGGGCAAAACAGACTTGCTCCTCTGGTGGCCTCTGCCCACCATGCAGTCAGGGCTCTCCCAGCCCCAGGAGAATCCGAACACAACCCAGGCATGCCCAGGATGCAGCCACGGCCCTCTGGAGGTCACCTCTGCTCCCCTACATCTGCACACAGCTGTGATTTCTGGTAGGTTAGTCCCCACTCCCCTCCACCCCCAGGAATTCTGCCTCCAAAGTAGAAACAGGTGTTCACACATTAGGGCTGGGTGTGCATGTGGATTCAGCAAGCTGGACAGTGTGTGCTTGTTCAGAACAAAAAAAAAACACTGGACTTTGAAACTCACTCTAGTATTCTCTGGGGCTTCCCTGATAGTTCAGTTGGTAAAGAATCCACCTGCAGTGCAGGAGATCCTGGTTTGATTCCTGGGCTGGGAAGATCTGCTGGAGAAGGGATAGGCTACCCACTCCAGTATTCTTGGGCTTCCCTTGTGGCTAAGCTGGTAAAGAAGCCACCTGCAATGTGGGAGACCTGGGTTCAATCCCTGGATTGGGAAGATTCCCCTGGAAAAGGGAAAGGCTACCCACTCCAGTATTCTGGCCTGGAGAATTCCATGGGCTGTATAGTCCATGGGGTCACAAAGAGTCGGACACGACTGAGCGACTTTCACTTCACTTCACTAGTATTCTCCATTTCATAGTGACCAATAAGAACTTCCCTGGTGGGGTAAAGAATCTGCCTGCCAATGCAGGAGACTTGGTTGGGAGGATCCCCTGGAGTAGCAAACGGCACCCCACTCCAGTACTCTTGGCTGGGAAATCCCATGGACAGAGGAGCCTGGAGGGCTACAGACCATGGGATCGCAAAACAGTCAGACATGACTGAGCAACTGAACAACAGGGATCAATGCTAAGAACCTTGGGTTCATCGGGGGCCTTGCCTTTTATAAGAGAGCATGAAATTGATCTTTTGTTCAAGAATTCACTTTTAAAATGTAATGCAAAGTTCCCCCAAAACTATGTTGTATTAAAAAGTAGTGATATTGACCCCCCAAAAAAATTTCTTTTCAGGTTTTTAAGGTTTCACTAAGTTGATCCCTGCTTGAAAGAAATGGTAAAGAGTCTGCCTGCAATGTGGGAGACCGGGGTTCAATCCCTGGGTCTGGAAGATCCCCTGGAGAAGGAAATGGCAATCCACTCCAGTATTCTTGCCTAGAGAATTCCATGGACAGACTAGGAGGTCACAAAGTGTCAGACACGACTGAGCACTAAACAGCAAACATAAATAAGGAACTGGAAAAGGGAATGGCACCCCAACTCCAGTATTCTTGCCTGGAGAATTTCATGGACAGAACAGCCTGGTGGGCTACAGTCCATGGGTCAGACACGACAGAGTGCTAACACACACACATAGGTAGATAAGGAGCACTCAGTCAGGACCTCTCAATTAAGTCACTCTTCTGTGTTCACAACAAAAACAAGAGTAATTCTGTGAGGTGATGGGTGTGTTAACTTGGCTGTGATAATCACAACATATGTTAAATCCAGGTGCATACCTTACATACATATAATTTTTAATTGTCAACTATACCTTGATAAAATTGGGGAGGGGAGACAGCTGAAACAGTTATCCTTGGTTTTGGGTCTTCAATGTGTGAATAAGGACACTGGCTATCCTGGATTAGCTCTGTGATGTGGTTTTTTTTTTGTTTTTTTTTTGTTTTTTGAGAAGCCCCTTTTCTTGGGAGCAGCAATGAAACTGCTCAGGGTAACCAAGTGCCCTGCCCCTAGATTCTCTTTGGAGAAAGGCAAGGGTCAAGCCCTTTTCTCAAGCAAGCTTGAATCCCATAGGCGCCCTTTTTAACCTTGATCCAGCTCAATGCTTTTCATCCTAAGCATTAGTGCTCCTCCTGGCCTGGATTAGTTAAGATCAGCTCCTGCCCCCAACCCCCCCAACCCTCGAGCATAACCACTCTGATGTCTGCTCCGCTCTTGTTTGAAGACATTACTACCTGAGGCTTTTCCATTTCCCTGTGGGTTTTGGAACCTAAGATGGGATAAGTACATCACATTATCCAGAACTATTTCAGGACAATGGCTGTGGTTTCATTTTGCTGTTCAGTTACTAAGTCAGTCATGTCCGACTCTTTATGACCCCATGGACTGCAGCATGCCAGGCTTCCTTTGCCTTCACTATCTCCCGGAGTTTGCACAAACTCACATCTATCAAGTTGGTGATGCCATCCAACCATCTCATCCTCTGTTGTCCCCTTCTCCTCCTGCCTTCAATCTTTCCCAGATCAAGGTATTCTTCAATGAGCTGGCTGTTTGCATCAGGTGGCCTAAGTATTGGAGCTTCAGCTTCTGCATCAGTCCTTCCAATGAATATTCAGGACTGATTTCCTTTAGGATCCATGAAATTTCACTGCCCTGTGCCTTGCCAGCAGCTGAGCTCCGCCCCACCTTTCGGGGCTCAGTTTTCAATCCTGTCCTCATTTAGAGGCTTCAGGTACCACAAACTCGTTTGTCACAGGCATCTGTTTGTATGACTTAGACTTCAAAAACACTTCCAGCCGAAGAAGAAAGATCTAAAGGTGCTACGTAATTTGGGGAATAGTTCATAGGGAAGTACTCCAAGGTGAATGACAACACTTGCAGTGTGCTTCACTTTTGAAGGCCTGGTTCAGAGGAAAAGGAGGTTAACCTCAGGGGGAAGTCAGTAACAAATACAGTCAAGACCTGCTCCTAAATGGGAGGACACCTCATGCTGCTTGGTTAACTGGTCACACACAACGTGATCAATTTGGCAGGCCCCCAGCTGCCATGCACGTCCACCTCTCCCTCCAACCGTACAGATCAGCTCTATGCTGGGGTCCACTAACGTGGACCTAAATCCTAATCTGGGTCATGCCCGCAGAGTCTCATCCTGCCTGCCTGCTAAGTCGCTTCAGTTGTGTCCAGCTCTTTGTGACTCTATGGACTGTAGCCCACCAGGCTCCCCTGTCCATGGGATTCTCCAGGCAAGAATACTGGAGTGGGTTGCCATGTCGTCCTCCAGGGAGAGTCTCATCCTACCAGAACACTAAGAAGAAGAGGTTCTTCTACAGTCCCTGGAAAGAATGTTGGAAAAAATAAAAAGGGGTCAGCCCTGGGTAAATCACCAGTGGTCCTCGGGGACAGCCCGGACCTGGAAAGGCGTGGCTGCACGGTGCATGCTCAATGCACTCATACAGATGTCCCCGTTCACTGTCTGGAGCATGGGTGGTTGCATCAGTAAATCATCTGAGTGCAGCTAGGGAGTCAACTGTCCCAGCCCAGCAAACCAGTTAAATCAGAAATGCTCCCCTTGGAGGAAAAAAAAAATCTAAAAATAGCACAGAGGACTTTTCAATTCATGCTTTAATCCACTGAAGTCTCTAACTTACAGAAAGATCTGACATTAATCCCAAATGCTCTCAGCAGAGGGAACCCAGAAGCAGCCCTGAGGGTTAGCAGCTTCCCGGGAAAGGCTGATGGACAGAGACAGATGATGGACCCCAGGTGAGCTGAGTCCCCCATGGGTAGGTCCAATCACAGACACCCTGGGCCACCCACCCCACCTCTTCCAGGTCAGGATTCCAGGGCTACACTCTGCTCCATGCTCAGAGGCGGCTGGCAGGGCCCACAGGCTCGGGGAGAGGGCAGTCCAGTCCAGTCTAGCCTAGGGAGGGTCTCAGCAGAGACGGAGAGAGGAAGGGGAGGAGGAGGGTTGTATTCAGCACTGTGGCAGGGTGAAGTGAAATGATTATTTTTATATTTGGGGACAATCATTCACTTTACGGGGCTTCCCAGGTGGCATTAATGGTAAATACCCACTTGCCACAGCAGGAGACAAGACACGGGTTCGATCCCTGGATCTGGACGATCCCCTGGAGGAGGGCATGGCAAGCCACTCCAGTATTCCTGCCTGGAGAATCCCATGGACAGAGGAGCCTGGTGGGCTAGGGTCCACGGGGTCCCAAAAAGTCAGACAGGACTGAAGCAACTTAGCACATTCACTTTATAGTGATACAATCCTTGGATTAAAAACTCTAGAGAAAAAAATAAAATAAAAACTCTAGAGAAATGACCTGCGATTTTCTTCTACTTCTCAAAATGATACAAAAAGGGTAAGAAAATGCTCACAATCTTTATTTTCTAGACCAGAGAGTTCTATTTTCAAAGGCAGAATGGAAATGAAAAACATAAAATTAAATGTAAACGTGTTAGGTGAGTGTTCTTGTTTTATATTGAAAGGTAAAAGAATTAACCTAAATAAATGACGGTGCAAAAACGCAACGAAATCTATGCAGCAGTTACCAATGATGGGAGGGATTGGCATCTGTTGACCAAAAGAGGACATGATTTACTGGGAAGGGAAAAAGGTTAAGTCTGCATTTTTTAAAGTAACTTTTATGTATATCTACGACATGGCAACCCACTCCAGTATTCTTCTGGAAAATTCCACGGACAGAGGCACCCTGTGGGCTGCAGTCCATGGGGCACAGAATCAGACATCACTGAGCAACTGAGCATCACATATAAACATACGTGTGTGGATTTTTTTAATGGAAAAATATAGGTCATAATAGAGAAGAAAATGGCAACCAACTCCAGTACTCTTGCCTGGAGAATCCCATGGACAGAGGAGCCTGGCGGGCTGCAATCCATGGGGTCACAAAGAGTCAGACACGACTGAGTGACTAACCACCCACACAGGTCATAAATTCAGTGGTTAACACTGCATTTCAACTTATTTTAATTTCTGTCTTATCTATATTTTCTCATTTTCTAAAAGTAGTTTGATTTTTTTAAAGAAACTTCTTAAATGGAATCCTTTCCTGATGCTTTAAAAAAGTGATTTAAGGCAGACACGGGCTGAAAAGTGTTCCGTTTCTAGGAGGACACGGTGATGGAAAGACCGACACAGTCCCTGAACTCAGGGTGCCCAGAGTTCGGCTGGGAAGACAATCTAGGAGTGAGTGAGTCAAAGGCGATTGGTACCCAACGCGGCATGGGGTCTATGGGAACAGAACAGGGCAGCCTTCTCTGGTCGGAGCAAGGTCAGGGAAGGCCAAGGTGGAAGCCAGGATAACCTCAAGGGAAACAAAGTCACCTACGCTAAGCAAAGTTCGGGGCTGGGGAGGGGGCCAGAACTGAAGGCCAGTCCAGCCGTGGCCTATGGCCAAGTCAGGTCACGCGGGGAGACATGGCAGGAGACAGAGGCAGGGGCCTTGCTGTCAGAGGACCGGGGGGCAGAGGAGACCCACTTGGAAAGTGTGCAAGGGGTCCTGACTTGGCCACCTCTGCCAGCTCCTGGGCACACAGCCTACAGCAGGAAGCAAGGTGAGGGGCCTTGATGGCATCAGAGAGGGTCACCTGAGCTCAGTCCCACCTGAGTGCGAAGCTCCCACCAAGGCCTCAACACATGCTCTGGGCGATGCTTTCTGAGACAGTTACTTCTTCTGAGACTGGAGCCTTAAACCCACAGGCCCTGGGTGATCACCATGGGCACGGCCATCCCCAGCACTGATTAACTCCTCCCTGACCCAGTTTTGCTCACCTGTAAATCAGGAATCATGTATCACAGGATCGTTGAGAGGATTCCGTGAGGTTATTTTAAGGTTGTAAAAATACTAAGCACAGCGCAAGGCATCCACAGAGGCGGGGCCTCTGCAGAGTTCTAACAGGCGCAGGGAATTTAACTTTCTAAGTTCTGTTATTTTTACAAATGCAGGAGGAGAAACATCCTCTGAGTTCCCTGAAGGGAGGACCAGAAAAATCAAATGGCTTATTTGTTAACTTTTTACTGAGCTCCTCCTCCATGCCACACTCGGCTCTAGGTGCTGGAGATAAAGCCTGAACTCAAGAGAGGAAAACCTTGACCTTCACACAAGAGGAAGGGCAGAGAGAGGTGACAAGGACTCGATAGATGACAAAAAGTGGAACCCACAGCGTCTGGACAGAGGCGGAGGGCCCTGCAGAAAACCCAAAGCTGAAAGTGTTAGTCACTCAGCCATGTCTGACTCTTTTGTGACCCCATGGACTATAGCCCGCCAGGCTCCTCTGTCCATGGGATTCTCCAGGCAAGAATACTGGAGTGGGTTACCATGCCTTCCTCCAGGGGATCTTACCAACCCGGGGATCGAACCTGGGTCTCCCTCATGGTAGGCAGATTCTTGACCATCTGAGCCATCAGGGAAGCCTGGAGAAAACCAAACCAGGGAGGCTACAGAGGGTCAGTGGGCTGGGCTGCCGCTTTAATAAGTGGGCAGGAGGAGGAGATGAACTTCACCTTCAAAGACTGGAGGGAGGCAGGGAGTGGCCGACCAGCGGGAAGAGCAGCCTTTGAGAAGGTAGAGAGCGTCTGCGTGGCACGTGTGTACGGAGCAGTAAGGGCCTGTCTTCAGGCAGCACACCCCAGGAAAAGCAGGTCCGATCCCTGTGCCCAGAGGTGGGGAAGTGCCCCATGTGCGGCTTCGGGGTTCCCAGGCCAGAGTCACCCCCTTGGGGAGGGAGCTGCTGATCCAGAGCCTCTGTGAAACAGGCCTGCTGCCTGCCTTCTGCTCGGTTTCCTTATTTAAAACTGGAGATTGATCTGAATTCAGGAATGAAGAAGATGCACGTTCTCTCAGCCAAGGATGCTTCAAGGGCCAGGACAGCTTTTCGACACAACCAGGCACTTCTTTCACATAAAATATTGGGTGTTTCAATATCACTGACATATTGGGTTGGCCAAAAAATTTTGGAAAGCCTAAACGGACTTTTTGGCCAACCTAGTAATTCACCAAAAAAAAAAAACTGGTTCATCCTATCCAATAGATTGTACGCCAAGTACTGCATTCTCTCGTTCCCATTTCTCACCCAGAGATAAGGCTTACTTCTGATGCATAGTTAAACTTGTCCATCAAGGAAGACACATGGGGCCAGAAATGTTCCTTCACTTCTGAGTGCAAAGATGGTAAAGTCTCCTACATACGAACCTCCCAGTTGAGACATTCAGAGGCGCATATGCATCTAGTTCCAGCTAGGAACCAGAGCCTGTGCCATCAGCGTCCTGTGTGAGTGACGTTGCAGCTGGCCCTCCGTCTCCTGTTGCTGACGATCCTTCAGCTCTGCCATCTCCCACCTCCTCTCCCTCCGGCAGTCAGTAACTCTTCTTGCCTGTTCACTCGATGCCAGCCCCTGTTGACCAGCCATTGTACTGTATTGCTGAACTTTTCAAGGTACTGTGCTGTAAGATTAAAAATGCTTTACTTTTTGTGTTTGATTTTTTATGCATGATTTGGGTGAAAGGTCTTATAAGCCTATTATAGTACAGTGCGTGCATGCTCTTTCACTTCAGTCGTGTCCAACTCTTTGCGACCCTATGAACTATAGCCTGCCAGGCTCCTCTGTCCATGGGGTTCTCCAGGCAAGACTACTGGAGTGGTTTGCCATTTATTATAGTCCAGTACTATATAGCCAACTGTGTTAGCTGGGTACCTAGACTAACTCTGTTGGATTTAAGAACATGCTCTTGGAATGAAAGTCATTCATATGTCAGGGGCTTGACTGCCAAGAGACTGCAACAACCTCACTCAGAAACAAACAGGTGCAGGGGTCAGCAAACCTTCAGGCCAAACCCAGCCTGCCCGCTGCCGCTGAGGATAAAGTTTTAATAGCACTCAGCCTTGCTCCTTCATCTGCCTATGGTCGATCGCTGCTTCCACACTGAAATGCAGAGGTCAGTGGCTGCCAGAGCCTAAAATACTTACTACCTGGCCCTTGACAGGAAAAGTCTGCCAATCCCTGATATAGAGAGATGAGTCCAATCAAGGAAGATTCCTCTTCTGAAATTAGGTCTGAATTCAATCGTGAAAAAATCCTCTCAAGCTTTATACTAAATTTTCAGTGAGTAAACTAAAATGTATATTTTTAAAATGACTTCTACATGGCAATTTTCTAGAGACTCCAAATAACACCTTAATTCTCACAAGATATAAGCTGTCTTGTATAATATGCTTTCAACTATTCCTCTTCTGAAATTAGGTCTGAATTCAATCGTGAAAAAATCCTCTCAAGCTTTATACTAAATTTTCAGTGAGTAAACTAAAATGTATATTTTTAAAATGACTTCTACATGGCAATTTTCTAGAGACTCCAAATAACACCTTAATTCTCACAAGATATAAGCTGTCTTGTATAATATGCTTTCAACTGTGTCAAAAACCAAGTGAAACACCTGCGCGCTCACCTGGCTCAGATCCAGGGTTGGAAAAGTGACTCAGATTCTCTTTAACAGTTTTTGCTTTCTTTTGTGTGGCTTTTTGATGCATGGGAGAATTCAGTCTGCTTTTCCTGTGACTTGGGGCATTAATGCCTGTATTTCATTTCTTTCTATGATTTTACCATTTAACATTCATTCTAAATATGTTTGTCTAACTCAAGAAGTCTCTCAACCCCTATCTTTCAACTCATTTTTGGGGAAAACACACACTTGCCTATGACTTATCCATCAATACCACCCTCGCCCACTTTCCCAACCAGATGTATTTATCTCAGGTCTTAGCTCCCTCTTAATTCTCTTCCCTTTATTTTCTCTCACAGCCTACTTTTGTTCTGATAATCATATAAATTCATTTAAACTTGTATATTTACAGTAACTCTCCCTCTAGTGGTTAATGTTTTCATTGAACACTATTATTCTAGTTGGTTTTGTTTACCGATGATTTTTCCAAACCCAACATTTCTATTCAAGAGTTGCGTCTCTAACTATTCCTGGCCACTGATACTATATTACCGAGCATTTTTTGCAGCAAAGGTCTTTAAGTGCTACATAGTCCAAGAATGTACTGAGATATTTTTCGATCTTTGTTGCTGTATTTAAAGAGAAAATGTGTTAATAACAACACCAGTTGGAATCCAACTCTGGACAGGCCAGAGCTTTGACAAATCTTTGTTAGCCTCTAGTTTCCTGGGCAGGCAGGGTCTCTACTATAAACAGAAGTCTGAGGATGACACAGTTGAATCTGGAAGGGGACCCCGCACACTGCTGTTAACAGCTCAGACTGTGTCTGACTGCCGCGGACAGCTCTGCCCAGCTATCCAGCCTGGACTGTCCCCCAGCCAAGCCCTCTCTGTGGATTTCTAGTTGTAATCCACATGGGTCCCTGGCTGCCTCACCTAGAAAAACAAAAAGCAGGGCAATACCTGCTCCCCAGCTGCAGGCCAAGGCATAGGAGCTGTTCTAAGATGGTCAGGAAGCCACAATTCAGTTGCTCCTATTACAATTCCCTGATGACATTCCCTAGGCATCTTAGGTCAGCTTCCTATCGCAGTGTTACATCTCAGCTGGCTCTAACTGGCTGGCCTGGTCTACCTTCTTGTGGAACATAAGCCTGGGGCCTCCACACTCTTACAGACCCCTCTTATCTGTAGGGAAGTGGGGGTGCTGGGGGACTTCACAGAGCAAGGACCAATACCATCATCTTGTAATCTGCCCTTCACTGCTCTTTAATTTTTTTTTTTTTTTAACCACACTGTGGCATGTGGAATCTTAGTTCCCTGACCAGGGATCAAACCAGTGGCCCCTGCAGTGGAAGAATCGACCACCATTCTTAACTACTGGACCACAAGGGAAGTTCCATGCACTTCATTGCTTTTAATTCATGTTATCCTGCCAATGTCCCAGCTAGTCCTTTTATTAAATATTATTGTTGCCATATGATAATTTTATCTCAGGAAATATTTTTGTAGGAATCCACAAGACAGACACTGTTAGGACCTTTATTGCTGTTAAAAAGGCACCATTTTTTCCTGCAGTGCTTCTCCCAACACCAAAGAAAGACAGCAGGAAAAATAGCAAATAAAGGAGAAGCAATTTATTGTGTTTATTGTTTATTTACAAATAAACTGTTTCTTTTAACCCTTTGAGGATGGGTTTTACTTTGGGTCTACATAACTCTACAAGGAGTGCCAATGGAAAAATCCAATGGAAAAATCCAACATGAAAAGGTATGTTCAGATCAGCAAAGTTGCAAATTACTGGAGAAATGTTCTCTAGGCTTTACTGATGAAAATAACTATTACTAGACCCTCTGCTTTTTGCAGATATACCCAGGGTAGGAACTCTCAGCTATCAAGGCACTGAAGATTCGGGAAGAAATCACCGAACCAGCCCTGGGAGAGAAGAGGGTTTCTGTTTAGATATAAGTGGTCTTCTCACTGTACTTACTTGTACCTTCACAATATACTTTTAAAGATTTTTTTCCTAAAGACCAATAGCTACTTTTTATACTGTATGATTTCAATGTTAAGGTTATCATACAGTGGCAGATTTTAAAACATGAATTTTATCTATTGAAATAATTTTTGGAGGTTAAAATATTCACATGTGGCCTGCCCTGAGTACAAAACCGCACAGCCAATCATCAGACTAATTACTAGTCAGATGCAAATATCAGATACTAGTACTCGGAATTCTGGGACTTGAGAACTCTTCTGCAACAGATTTCAAATTTGCTGACATTAACAACTATGGGAATTTCATTATAACTCTATGAAAGAGAGTCTTTAAAAGTCAAAACCAAAAACAATATCAAAAATAACACTCTACGCCGCTTAACCATGCTTGTAAATTAAGCCAAAGAACTAAAAAGTTGTGTCCGGATTTCTAATGTCATACCTGCAACTGAACAAAGAGAGCTGCTCTGCTTTTAAATCTCTTGTATTTAAAGGCACTGTTATTTGTCTGGTTTTCCCCTTTCATCTCTAATCAGCACCATTCCCCTTACTGGGTGTGGCAGAAAGAACAGGCTTTAGAAAATGACAGAGCTGAGTATGAATGCTGGCCCCCACTAACTGGACCTTCAGTTAACTTCTCCCATCTCAGTTCTCTCAGAGTAAAAGGGGCTCATGATGCCTATCCAATAGGGCTCTGTGGCGAAAAGGGGTCTCAATGAGATGCTGTGTATAAAATTTACAGTGCGCATGAAGAGCCAAGTTATCTCATGCCGAGAGCACTTTGCAAAGTCATTTCACTTCCATGAACCTGTCATGGAAATATAATCCTTTTTTTTTTTTTTTTTTTTAGTGAATAAGGATATAAGGACTCGGGGTGAGGCGGTTTTCCTAAAGCCCACGGACCAGGGAGATGGAGCCAGTCTCCCGCACTCAGAACCACCTCCTGCCTCGCCCAGTAAGAGCAAGTCAAGAGATCGACCTCTGCTCTTCAAATGAGCTCAGTAAGGGATGGAATCCTGCTAGGGAATCCTCTTATTTTTCTCATGTATCCCACCCTCATAATGTGAACTGCAAACATGCGGTTCAGAATAGCCTTGGCCACGGGGATGATCAGAGTCAACTGAGGGTGAGAGCAACACTCGGCGGCAGAGAAAGGGGGCCCAAGACGCGAAGCACGCTGGGCCCTGCCCCGTAACCTTCTCCAGGAGGAACCCAGCCGTGGCTGCCCCGATCGGGACAGGCAGACGGGCCCGTGAGCTGATTTGGGGGAATGAAGGAACCACTTTCCTGCCTGAATTTGGTGCAAATTATGAATCCTAAAGACCTTCTCTGGACATTTCCACTCATCACTGACAATCTTGCTGTGTCCATCAGAGCTGACACAGATGCAGAGCAAACCGAGGTGGTCCCCACTGCAGCTTCAGGAGGGGGCAGCCCGCCCCCTCCCCATATACCCGCCCCCTGGAAGGTCGGTGCCTTCTGACACTGACTTCCAATGACAGCGACTCCACAAGGTTTCATCAACCAGGATGCCCCGCACTCACTTATGAACACAGCTACGGACTTATGGAGAGAGGGGCCAGGTGCTAGAATTTGTCTGAAACCTGCTGCATCCCCTGTGTGCATAAAAAGGCCGAGATGTTCAGTTCTAACATTTGCCTGAAAATAACGCTTGGAATTTGGTTTCCAAAAAGTTGTACACTTGGGGCGAAAAAAAATAACAAAAACGTAAAAAAAAAAAAAAAATCAAAGTATTTGTTAAAATCCTGAGAAACTTAATTGGGCACAAGTAATGATAGAACCATCTGTCTTGAGTGCACACAGGTACATACCTGTGTGGCCTTTTACTTGTAGTTTAAATTTTTGCTGGATTTTAGCAACGTGATCATCCAGTCTGTTACTTTACTCTGGATTGCTTCTTATTAACAGGGTCTCAAAATAATCATCTCATATGGAACAGTGCCCACCTCATACACATTTATCTGAGACTTTAGCACCAACCTATCCCTAAAATCCCTTGTAGCTCAGATGGTAGAATATCTGCCTGCAGTGCAGGAGACCCAGGTTCAATCCCTGGGTCAGGAAGATACCCTGGAGAAGGGCATGGCAATCCACTTCAGTATTCTTGCCTAGAGAATTCCATGGACAGAGAAGCCTAGTGGGCTAGAGTCCATGTAGTCAAAAAGAGTTGGACACGATTGAGCGACTACGCTTTCATCTCTAAAATCTAGCCTAAGTAACAGAAATGAAGTAATAATACATAACCTGGGATGATGTCCATGTTAACAAATGGTTTAGCAATTCCAATCAAACTTCTAGAAAATACAAGCTGGTAAATACAAAGTAACCAAAGCCATGCTTCCCTGGGGTGAGGAGAACAGGTGAGGACATAGGGAAGGGGCGTATAGACACTCATGCAAATCCAAAAGACATCAGAGATGCTGTGACTATTATTCAATGTAAATATAGAACATTTCTGTATAACTGAAGCACTTTGTTGTACACGTGAAACTCACACAGCACAGTAAATCAACTACATTTCAACAACAAAACTTTTTTTTAAAAGCCTCAGGCATAGAAAATTGTTTTTAAGTCTCACCTGAGATTACTGGTTTGATCATCAGTCTTTCCATCTTGGAAAATCATCTATAAATTCATGACATTCAACATCTTGCGAGGCTACTAAGAGGTGAGCAGAGGATGCCTGGCCCCACCCTGATACCCAGAGCCCCCAGGCCATGTGGGAGGTTAGAGGGGAGGCAGGCTTCTCATCTGACTGCCCTTTATCTTATGGTTGCTGAACTGAGAAGGAAATGGAGTCTAGTCTCCAAAGCCAGCTCAGAACAGCTTGAGAGGAGGAAGACAGCAGGGCTCCTCAAGCTATGTGACACTTGTGGCTTCTAAGCAGTTGGCATGAAACCCCCAGCCTGTGCAATGCCAGGCCAGGACTTCCTAAGCAATTGCACAAAGAGTTTCCTCATCTGACATCTGTCTCCTGCACACACTAGAGAACTTAGGTGACGGCCAAGGATTCGAGGGTGTGAAGGAAAGTGAGTCATGGGACCGAGGCAGGCACTGGAGGCTGAACAAACAAGAAGAGGGAGAGGGAGGTGGCAATGTGCAAAAAAATGAGAGGGAGAAAAGGCGGAAAGAATCAAGGGCACCTGTAAAAACATACCTCCAGTTTTCTCCTGGCTCCTATATTAGTGACAAATACATGCTTTTTGGATATTTAATATATTTTTACTTTGAAATAACGTGAGGTTTGGGCTTCCCTGGTGGCTCAGTACTAAAGAACCACCTGCCAATTTAGGAGATGTAGGTTCAATCCCTGAGCTGGGAAGATCCTCTGGAGAAGGAAATGGTGACCCACTCCAGTATACTTGCCTGGGAAATCCCGTGGACACAGGTCCGTGGGGTTGCAAAAAGTCAGATACAACTAGAGACTAAACAACAAGCATGAGATTTACAAAAGAGTTGTCAAGGACCGACAGTTTCTGTAAAACTTTCATTCAGTTTCCCGTAATGTTAACATCTTATATGACACATATATTTTCTGCTGCCATGTTCCTCATGCTATTATCAAGAACAGCAGGAGACTGATTCACAAAATTAATAATCCCATCTTTGCTCGCAGCAGTTAGGAACCTGGGATGGAAGATGGCAAAGACACAAACATCTGCTTGTGTGAAGGGCTCCCGGGCAGAGTCCCTCCCCAGCCTCTGACCTCCACGCCTTAAGCTGCCCAGCCGCAAGGACGTGGCAAAGAAATCTTCTCAAAGAAGAGAGCATGGGGGAAATTGCCAAATGAGTCGAAACAATTTCTCAGAACCTTTTTTTTTTCTTTAAAGTGAAAGCGGTGACACCGTGGGGCTGGGACATTATCAAAAGGTGAGAAATCTGCTACAAGTGATGAAAGGCACCAAAAAGCACTGAGAATCAAATACACTGTCCCTGACCCAGCACAATCAGACTGTTCATTCAACCACCATCTCCACGTACACACAAGTGAAGGACTAGCTCAGAGCTCTCAACAAGAGCTAACAGCCAAGAGCACCTTTGTGAAGGAGATTTTAGTAAAAGGATGAAAAAGCAATGTGATGATACCCCCATTCCTGGGAGATATTAAAGTCAAAATTAGATGATAATTGCGGCTGCTACTCCTTCAAAAGGAAGGGAAAGAGAACGCAGCAGTTGAGACCAGCTCCCGTGCTGATGTGGAAGCTGCCGGGGTGATGTTCTCGAAAGAGACACACACGAGTTGCCTGACCCCCCCAAACTACGCATGTAAACCACTGCCTCCTTGCCCCTCAAGACAGCTGTTCATTTTACAAAAATGAGTTTCACACAATTCTGCTTTGGAATCAAAATTTAAATGCATGTTCCCCCACCCCCCAACATCACTGTTTTTCCCCACTAATTACAGAAAATAAAACTTCTTGAAATGCTCCGACACCCAGCATACGATGCTACAGCTGGTGGGCATCTAGGGACGTCCACCCACCACCATCAACGTTGCCTCCTCGTCTCAACCTAGAGATGCGTGCCACCCAGAGAGGGGCGGTCATTCATCCGACGCTCCTCAGTCTCTTAACCCACTCAAAGACTAGCGCACCGAGAGCCCGCCCCACACAACCGATCAGGCTTGAAGACGAAAACAGAGTTTAAGTGCTACCTTGACACAAACACAGAGCTTGTCTTACTTAGGGTACTTGATACTTGACTCTGTAATGTCCACCGCATTAAGTCAAGACAGAAGCCAGATGACTCAGATGTTCACTCCAAGGGCTTCCCTGGTAGCTCAGCAGTAAAGAACCAGTCTGCCATGCAGGAGATATAGGTTCGATCCCTGGTCTGGGAAGATTCCACGTGCTGTGGGACAATTAAGGCCACGGGCCGCAACTAGTGAAGCCGGAGCGCCCTAGAGCCGGTGCTCCACAGCAAGAGAAGCCACCGCAGTAAGAAGCCCGCACCCCACAACGAACAGTAGCCCCTCTTACTGTAACTAGAGGAGAGCCCGAGCAGCCATGGAGACACCAAATAAATCAATACATAGAATCACAAACCCAGAGTTCATCAATTCCTAAGGGGAGAATCCACAGATAAACGTGGTAAGATCAAGGAGCTCCCTGGAATCATGGGTGACTTTTTACATACGTACCTGCGCAGTTTTCTGAGGGCCTATAGCTTTCAGAAGATTCTCCAATGGTCTGCTCTAAATAATTTCCTAAACAAAGTAAGAGAGGGAAAGCCTAGAGCGGATACGGGAATAAAATCTCTGACCATCCCCCCACCTTCACTTACCATTACCTTAAATAACATCAATAAGTGTGTGCAAGACCATAAATCCCCAATATTCAGTCTGAGTGGGTTCTTCTAAAACTTATTTTTCTTTTAAGCAGCTTTCTGTCTTCATGAGATGAAAAGGCTGTCAAGCAGAAGACCGCTTTAGATCACATGTTTGGACAGAAAGACAGACCGGGATGGGTGTCAGGGACTACAGACGCCCGGAGCCAGAATGGGCCGCCAAGGTGGACAGATCCGCCTCTCAGCTGCGCAGACACAGGCATGAGATGACTGGTCCGAGGCCAAAGGGACTTCAGTGTGAGACCACCCCACGCCCAGCAGGCTTCCGCTGAGAATGCACGAGCGCCCCCCAGGGGTGTTTATGGAGGTGAGGGGTTGGCCTGAGAAACCCAGACTCCCTCCCTTCTGCTCTCCAAACAGTCTCCATAACTCCTTGTCCAATCTGGGAGGCCGAGAAAGAAAGTAAAGATGGAGAAAAGTAGCTAAACGCCAAAGAGGACGAGGCTGGGAGCTAGAGGGAGGCTACCACTGCTACAACATCTCCCACGGCCGTATCCAAAAGCGCATGGCCCCTCCTCAACACCGGGAACTTGCCGCAGCCCTCCTGGACTCGTCCAGGCGCCAGGATCAAGGGAGAGACCTCGAGGAGCGGGCTGAGGGCCCTGTCCGCCCCCGAGGTGGGGGTGGCCGGCGGGCTACTCTGCCTGCCTCGGAAGGACCAACAGAGCCCTCTGCAATCTCCCCATGGAGAGGACGGAAGCAATATCACGGCCCTGCTGTTCCAAAGGGGAGGAGAAGGAAGGAGGTGCCTGGACCAGAATCCAGGATGGCCGGTTGGTCATCGGCCCAAGACCAGGCTGCCCATCCCTGCGGCCACTGTCCTCAGGGTCAACCCCGGGAGGCCGGGCCCTGGGGCGTCTTCCAGTTGCTCTCCTGTGAGTCATCGCCCGCAGTGTGAGGCCGCGTGTGTCACCACCCCGTCAGCCCGTGGATCCAGAGCCACAGCCTGCTAGCAGGCCCGACGGCACAGCCCGCCCGCGGGTGACTCAGCCGCCGCCGCCCCGGGCCCCTCTCCTCTCCTCTTCCTTGTGCGACTCTGCAGATGCCTCACCATGACACCTTTTCCTTCTTTCCAGAAAAAAAAGAAAAACAGGATGGAACGGGAGAGCCTGGAGGGGAGGGAGAAAGCGGGGGACAGAAGCGGGAGGAAGTGGGGGCTGGGGGACAGCAGAGGAGCGAAGGGAGGCCCAGAGGGAAACTGAGTCAGAGCGCCCACAGGAATGCCCCCAACAACGCCAGGGCTCAAGGGGGAGCGGCTGGGGGAGCCCTGCACCTGCAGCTCTGCTGGGGCTCAGGGGCCGGGGTCCCCACCTCACAGATGGAACCAGGAGAGCAGGGGTGGCCCCAGGCCTCCCTGAGCTGAGACCCCCATCTCTGGGGGCCCCACACGCCCTGCTGCCTGCACGTGGCGCCTCACCTCCCTTGTGAGCACAGGGCCCCGGGCTCACAAAGTTCCCCCCCCAGTCAGCTCGCAGCATCCGATGGGCCCCCACTCTGGCCCAGGTTCCCAGCAGGGGCGTTCGGGCTGCTGGGCATTTGTTGGGCATCCCCCAGCTGGGAGCAGTTCCAGGTGGCCCACAGCTCAGCAGCAGTGACTGCCACTGGCCAAGGGGCTCTGTGCAGGGATGTGTTCCTGATGCAGACCCCTTGAGGACCCCAGCCCACAGCCGCGGGGATGTGAAGGGAGATGCCACCACCAGTGAGATCTCTTTGCCCGCTGGACACACCCTCCTGTCCCAGACTGGGCCAAGCAGCAGCCCGCTCTGGGCACGACGCTGCCGATCTCATGGGCATCATCACTGGGCAATGACCAGTGCCCAAGCATCGCCCCGGCACTAAGATCTGGTTTCCTTTCTTCCTTGCCTTCTCTCCTTTGACACTGTGGGTGGCATCGAACCCGGCGGGACAGAGGGTGTGAATGATCCGCGGCCACAAAGGGGTCAGTGATGTCCTTCCGGCCACTCCCAGCAGAGACTTGGCATCTCCTGGGCGTATCAGCCCGAATGATCAAAGACAGACCAAGAAGAGTAGGGGGCTAATATCCTGATGCTAGGAAAATGGGAAATTCCAAAAAAAAAAAAAAAGAAAACCCAACAAACTACAAAGAGATCAAACGACCTTTCACAAGCCAATGAAAATGAACCCCAGTCATTTCAAACAAGTTCACCAACTTGCCACCAAGTCCCTGCTGAAAGGAAGCAGGTGTTAGAAATGCAGAATGATGTGCTTGAGGACTGATGGGAAACTCCACTCAACTTTGATCCTTCTCAGCCTGAGTCCTCTGTGTCCTCGGCGCCTCCCTCTGCCCTGAAGCGATGCTTCTCTTGCAAAGGGCCAAGAGTCGGCAAGACCCTCTAAGCATTCCACACTCACAGCTCACTCCTGCTAAGGATAAAGGCAAACCTAACATACAACCATTTTTATTCAGTCACTTGAACAACCCTTCAGAAAAGGTCATCAATTCAAAACACTCTACCTAAGAAAATTAAGCTAAAGATGGGCAGGTTCTGTCTCCATGTGGGTGACAAAGAGCTAAGAGGACTCAAGGGCTGAGGCCCTTAGTTCCCCATTCTTTTCCATCTCATGGGACAGCTCAGCAGGCTTTGACCACAGACACTAACTTCAAGAAGACTCGGGAGGCAGCCGAGTGACTAAGTCTTGCATTAGGTGAGTAGAGTGGGAAAGCATTCAGAACATGCAAATATGTGAACCAGTCGGGGAGAAGGACTGCTCGCCCAATAATCCCTCATGTCTGGGCTTCCAGTCATCCATGATCCTTTCTGCAACACAGGTTTGGGACTGCTATTATTTTTACTTACAGATGAAGACACACAGGCTTATTAGAAAGGCTGGGTGCCTTACCTCAGGGTACGCAGGGGTAAAGCCTGGTGGCTCAGGACACAGATTCCAGTTCCCTACCATAAGATGAAGAGTTCTTTCCATTGTACCAGTGCCTGGCTACCTAGAACTGAATCTCTGCAAAAGATAACTGTCTCACTAATCAGACCCCAAGTCATTTCTCAAGGACCAGTTTGCTTCAAAGATGCTACCTCTCTGTTCATCCTCCAGGAATTATGTCAGACGGCATGCATTTTAGACATCAGTGTGTTCAGTTTCTGAAAAAGGATCATGATTATATCACTCTATTGAATAGCAGCCATGTAGAAAGACTATTTATAAATAAGTTCTATTTGTGCTTGACTTTTTAACCAAAGCATCTTACAACCAAGAGATCCTGAAATAACACAGGATACTCAAGAGAAAGGTAACCAAGACATATAATTAAAAATGCTGGAAAACAAACAACGTGACCCACGAATCCTTTTCCTTTAGCTTCTTAGAGATGTAAGCTCTTAAAAGCAAATCATGTGAGAAACTCAAAAGGTTAAGTAAGCTAAATGAGCGAGCAGGCATCAAATACTAAATGCAAGTTAAGATCATGCTGAGTACCAAAACCTAATCATCAATGCATGGCCCTTTTTCTACTTTGAAAAACTAAACAGGCACAATATATCCTAAAGCGATTAAATTGCAAAGAGCACAACATACAGTTGTCAAGGCTCTCTGTCTCCAGATTCTCAAAGCTCGCTGTTCTACCAAAACAACGCCTACAAACTGCAAAAATAATCACTGCCAAAGCTACCCTAGGTGATTACATAAAATTCTTCTAAAAAGCTGAAAAAAAACTGATTTAATCATGAACAACGAAAGTAAAAACGCTGCTTACCTGGTAGAAAACAGGTTTCACCCTTGTGGATTTTCTTTCACAGCCTTAAGCCCAATACAAGTATGCACAACGCGCCAAGAAAATTTGACAAAGCCTAAAATTATTTACTGTCTTCAAATTCTCCTTCTCTCTTTTCAAACATCTTTTACAGAGCAAATATTCAAAATTTCCCTAGGACTTTCTGATATCTTTATATTTCAAAACAACAGAACTATTACATCAGATGTCCATTTAGAGACCTATGCAACCCTGGCAAGAGAGAGGACAAATTGACAACGCCACCAAATAACGACTATCTGAGAATTCTCTTATCCTGAGCTATAGAGTGCTTGAAGATTACTGCCAGGATCCCTTCTGGAAAAAAAGGCTGATCTTCTCTGCCTAACAGCCTTGAGACATTTCAGAGTAAAAATCAACTTTCAAGACAGAGAAAAGAAAACCATGCACCACGCACGCCTGTGTTTGGATCTGGAATCCACATCCCTGAGAATCAGATCCCTCGGTTTACTTACGTGCCGTACATAGACAGGAAAAGTTCAGGGAAATCTGCTCCCTCTGGGAGCAACGATTCCATCTACAGTCGGCTGTTGGGAAGTGAGTATGACATGCGTTTGCTCTCACTCTCATCCCCAGGCGGAGGGGGAAAAAAAAATCCCAAACTGCTCTTTCAAGTCACATTCACAAGGGCATCCTAGCGCCACCAAGCTCTTCCTCCAAGGCAGCCCGGGGGGTGGGGATGGCTGCGGATTTCCACCTCACGCCCTGAGCCCGCCGGCTCTGGAAAGGTGCCAGGTCAGGACACATAGGGAGACGCTAGAACCACCAATCACCAGTGCTACGTCTTCCCAGCCAGCTCAGGGGCAGCAAACCACACCAGCAACCCTTCTGGGGACCGCTTTACACACCTCAAGTTCCCAAACAAACCAGAAACTCCTTCAACCCCCTCACCCCCAGAGAAACTGTTTATTCCTTTCAAACTCCCAACTGTTATAATAGTGAGAGCTAATTGCTAACAATACTGGGGGAAAGAATAAAAACAAGGTCCCCACACAGGGGAGGGTGACAGACCACACAAAGAGCCGTGACAGTAATAGGCACCCTTGAGGAGAAAGAAGGCGATCAATTATAACCCATTTGCAGAAATTGCAGGGCTGTCAAAAGCCCTGCTTACAGCTGTGCTTCATCAAGCCAGGCCGCATTTGATTTTCAAGGGAAATTATTCCTTATTCTCAAATCTAGTATACGGTGAGTGAAATACCCCAAACAGCCCAGGTTCAACCGGGATCTTATCTGAACAGAAATTAATGATCCCCAAGAGGGCTGATGGGCCAGCGTGGGAAGCCCAGGAAACAGGGAGGTCTCCCCTCTGGGGACTGACCACCTCCTATGGGCACCAGGGGACATTTCCAGGGCCAGCACACACTGGACACGCACCATCAGACCCCCAGATCACCATTTGAAAAACAGACAAGCGTTGCTTTTAGATGTCACCCACTGTTTCCTAGGCGGCTAACAATAAGAACAGAAATTTTATTTTTTAATTCTGCAGCTCAACACTTCCTTTTCACTACCATCCATCACAGTGATCACTTCTGATGATCACAGATTCTTCTTTGCCAAGGAACAAAGAATATGTAAACTCAGTAGCTGCAATGCATTTGCTTGAATGTTTTTAAAATGTACTGACATCCATTATTATTGGTAGATCTCTTCAGATTTGAAAAAGATGAGATGATAACTGCTCTAGACTTGAGAGGAATTTGACAGCAAGTGCTTAACATGCTAATATTCTTTTTTAATATTTCTTTCTTCTGTATTCCTTGGCATTCCTTTGCTTTATCCTTTAATCATTTTAGCAGTGAAAATGAGCTCAGAGGGCTCCAATTTTGAGCTCAACTGCATCCTTCATTCCTCTTCTAAATTTCTAACGGATGCCCCAATGTTCATTTTATAAACCTTTGCTTAGTTATGCTAACTACTGTTAAGTAACAGAAATGGAAATAGCCTCAACATGGTAACTTTCTGCAGATTTATTTCACTGAATCGTAACATAAAACTTGGAAAAGCATTTCCTTCTTAAGAACTTTGACTTGGAACTCAAACAGACCATGGCAGAGAGGAAACCATTATCCCCGATGGCATTCATGACCCTCCCCCACCCCCAAGCTGCCACCATATGCCAGTGCCCCCAGGCACAGGATCTTAGACAGCCCAGCTTCTTGAGGGTTTCCTTAGCATTTGCCTTGTTTAAAAAATTTAAGAGAGATTTCCCTAGAGGTACAACGGATGAGAATCTGTCTGCCAACGCAGGGGACACAGGTTCGATCCCTGGTCTGGGAAGATTCTACATGCCATGGAAAACTGAGCCCCTGTGCTGCTACTACTTAAGCCCATGCGCCTAGAGCCCCGGCTCTGCAACAAGAAGCCACTGCAAGGATAAACCCACTCACCACAATAAAGTGTAGCCCCTACTTGCCACAACTAGAGAAAGCCTACGTGCAGCAACCAAGACACAGCACAACCAAGTGTAAATTAACTTTTCTTTAAATTTAAGACAATGCAGTCCAAACACATCCATTTGATGCTGTAGGATCCACTGCTTCGTTCACACACACACACACAATGAATTTGAGCTATAACACTGGGTTCCCAAAAGTAAATAACCAACCAGAGTTGGAACAGAGCAGAAAGACGAAAAATCCGTATGACTTCAGTTTAGTAAAAGAAATTGCCTCCTGGGTATAACCAGACCAGTGAAAGCAGCTGAGTAATTGGTTTGCATGAGGAATTGGGAAGAAAGAGAAGGGAGATTTTGGAGGAAGTGGATAGGGAATGGGGTGGGATGAGAAACAAAAACAGGGAAGAGAGGTAAGGACCAGGTGTCAGCAGCCACTAGAATCGGCCCTGAAACTGGCAAGCTCTAACCCCATCCCCTCTGCCCCAAACCGAAGGCCACCAGTCACCTGAGGCTGTACCACTGGCCATGACCAAGGCACCAGCTCCTGGTAGCATTAGTTTAAGCCCAACTGGGGTGTAACCAGGCTGTAAGTCTTATTCAAATGCCTGTGATGGTTTATATTTCCTCCATTCTTGCTTTGTATTTAAGATGAAAGCAAGAGCGAGAAACCATGAATAATCTCAAGGTCGGTTAAAACTGGACTCTGAACTAAAAGACATCATGTCAGACGGACCATTCCTGAAAGGAGAGCTGACTAAGAACAGTTAAAAATGCAGGAAAGGAATGTGACAAGCGTTGGTGAGGATGTGCAGAAATCGGAGCCATTATACATTGCTGGTGGGAATGGGAAACGGGTACAGAGTGGTCTGGGCACGACAGTCGGACTGTTCTGCAGAAAGCTAAACACAGAATTACCACATGACCCAGCAATTCCACTCAGAGTGGTGGACCCAAAAGAAGTGAAAACAAGCTTTGAGACAGACATTTGTATGGCAGTGTCACCGCAGCATTACTCACAACAGCCAAACGGTCGAAACAAGCCACGTTCCCATCAGTAGATGAGTGGATAAACAAGACGTAGTATATACATACAATGGAACATCAATCGGCCATAAAAGGAGAAACGTCCTGATACGGGCTACCACACAGAGGAACCCCAAAAACATCACGCAGAAACAGAAGGACAAATCTTCTACAACCACACTTCTATGCGGTAACCAGAATAGGCAAATGAGAAAGTATAATGGGGGTTACCATGGGACCAGTGAGTGGGATGAATAGGTAGTTATTGTCTAACAGGTCGAGGGTTTCTACCAGGCAGGATGAAAAAGACCTGGAAATGGTGATGGCTTACACAAAACTGTGAATGCACTTAATGCCACTGACACACACTCCAAAATGGCGACAACGGGAAACTGTATGTTTCGTGTATTTTACCACAACGAAAAGACAACACCCTTAAAATAATCTTCAGCAAAATAAAAGTAGTAAAGGAAAATTTTTGTAATTTTTTGTGACCTTCAGAATGCCTGAACACAGATTCTCCTTGTCAAACCACCCTAATGCATGAACGGCCACATTTGCCCAGCTCTTCAGTGGGATGTCAGAGGTCATACAGGAGGTCGGGCCAGAGTCAAGGGTGCCTACTAGAACTGCACTTTCAATAAAGAAGAAAACTATTTTCTTAAAAAAAAAAAAAAATGTGTTGGCCATTGGACCCAGGGGTAGGATAACTCCATCTTTTTTTCCCCCACCTCAGGTGCAGGCAGGAATTAACACTTGCCTGCTAATGTCCTTCTTTAAGATTTGGGACAGAGTCTTACCCTGAATGTCTGCTCCTTCTTCTCCCTGTGGGAAACCTGATCCAGTGTGCCATCAGTCTGACTCCTTTTCAGGCCAGTTGTGACATCAGGGACGTTGCTGAAATCTGCGTGAAAAGTGACAAAAACATAGGCGAGTTTGGCCATCTGTACAGAATAGTAGTGATGAGCTTAAAGGCTCAGACAGAGAAAGAGAGTAAAAGAAAAAAGTAAAACCTAGAAGGCAGGATATCATGGTCCTCAGTGATACAGTAGTTAGCATATGCACAGCTGGGCTTCTGAAATAGACCTGGGCCCTGGCTAATGGAAGCAGCAACATCTGACTGACTGGTCAGAGAAGGCCAGTGACCAAGCAAAACAATAACTCAAATGCCTGGCAGATTTTGTCAAACTCGACTGTTGTGCAAACTTCACTAAGTACTTTATATAAAGTGTTGGTTACTTCCCTTTCTTTATTTTTGGCTAGGTGATGATAAAGGATAACTGGGCAAACCAGGGATGTAACACCATAGATTCTTATTACAACCCACAACTTGCTCATTTGCAAGCATAATTGTTCTTTTTCTGGCGTGAACCACAATTGCAATGTAAATTGAAAGTCCCAAGAGGAACAGCAAACCTTGTTAACTTCCAGAATTAGGGTTAAGAAATAATATAAAGGGTTGGGTTAAGAAATGATATAAAAGGTTAAGTAAAGCAAGTGGTTTTCCAATCTTCATTTATACATGTACACTATTTTCAATAGTTCTTTCCAGGGGTCCTCAAATTAAACTCAAGAAAGATGAAATGACCAGCTTCTACCAAAACCACACACAAGTTTTCATTCTAATTTTTGTATTTAGTAGACTTTCCCCTCAAGTAGGCAAACCAGATGGTTTCTGATTCCAGTCAACTATAACAAGTCATCAAACTCATACCTGTCTGAGTTGATCTAGGCAGAAAAGACAGCAATAGACAGTGGCAAACCATCCAGCATGCAGGGGGCAAGGACAGTGGTTGCTAGTAGACCTTTAGAAGCTATGGGAGCCCTAGGAGGTTGATGGACCTCTTGGACAGAAATGCTGGTCCATGATCCAGGTTGATATTACCGATCACTGCACAAGAGGAGACCTAAAGAAAATGTCTTAATGGTCTACAGAATTCTAGGGCTCTTATTTCTTCTTCCTTTTACTTCTTCCAACACCCTGACCCCACCCAGTAAAGGACCACATTGTCTAAACCACACTTCATTGTTGTTGGCTGTAGAGTAAGTTAGCCCCATAACACAGTGCTGATCACAAAAGCATGAGACATCCCTGGGCAAATTTCAGGAAGAAACGACAGATGGGGATACCAAACTCACCTCTCCAGGCCCCTAACACCACACCAGAGAACAGTCCACTCGCCAACAAGCTGACCACATGAGAAGCAAGGTCAGACTCTAAACCAAAAGTGATGCACCACTGTTCCTCCACCACTGAGGCTGCTACATGCACCTCTGTGTAAAGAAGACCGACCAACAGAAAACAGGCCACATTCCTCCTGTATTCAGCACAAACGCACCTCTCCATCCATGCATTCAACACGCACTTTTTGAAAACGGGCTCTTTTCCAGGCACTGTGCAAGGTGCTGGGGACACAAAGATGATGAGACGCAGTCCCTGCTCTCAGGATGTGCTTCTGGTGAGGGAGGGGGAGACAGAAATGTAAGCACAGCAAACTACCAGAGATGACGTGAGAAGAAGCCACACAGGGCTGAGTAGGGCCACTCTGGGAGGAAGTTAATTCTCCCTGGGGCCCTAACAGCCTTCAGAGCAAAGCAGGTACTTCAGCAAAGTCTTAAGTGGGGGATAGTGGGGGCGGGGGAGGGGAAGGTAGCCCAAGGGTGGAGGAATTGATGGAAGGCAGGACTTGGGCAGAAAAACAGGCCAGAAAGTCACAGCAACAGAGACGGAACGAGGAGGAAGGATCCAAATGAATGCAGAATAGCATGAACACAGGGAAGTCAAGTGAACACAGAGGGTCTGCACAGGTCAACTCCACGGGTCTCCTCTTCGCCACCTATTTCACATAAGGAGATGCAGACAAGGCAGGCATGAAGGCAGAGTGTGGCTTTCATGTCTCAGGTGACAGGGTGGTTGGGACAGAAGTGGGCATCCCAACATTGGCTTTGCCAGAGCTGAATCTGAGATGCACAGGGACCATCCAATGCAACACATCCAGGTGTCCAGTAGTGAAAGAAAGGTCTGCACAGGAATATGGCTTTGGAGCCAACATCATGCACTTGGCCATGAAACCACGGGGATGGACGGTGCTCCCCAGGGAGAATGTGCAGACTGGTACAAGAACAGGACCAAGGAGAGAACCCTGGAACCGTCAAGGGACTGTGCACAGCAGAGGAGAACTCTCTTTAGAGAGAAGTCACAGAGAAGTACAAGGGAATCAAGAGCAATGTCACAGATGCCATGTGATAAAAAAGTACATTACCTAGGCAACAGAGTCAAATTTGCTTTATTTCTGCCTTTATTTTAAAAAGAAAAAGCTCCAATATTTCCAAAGAGTTGTATTAAATACAAGAAACAGGACATGCAGTCAACGCATTTATCCGTGAAGACGATTTCTATGGCACCTACTTTGTGTCAGGTATGCACTAAGTTCTGGGGACACAAAAATGAAGGTGACCTCAAGTCCCCTGAAGATCTCAGAGACATCATGGCCACAAGGAGCCGTGGAGCCCGGAGGCGCCAGATGGATGCTGGAGAAAATAACATGGCTGATGTCAAAAGCGGGTGCCAAGTTTGAGTTCTGAGTCATCTCTTCAATATATTCACAAAATTTTGGAACTTAGATGCTGGAAACTCCCAGAACCACCTTTTATCTCTTACAAAGGCAAAGTGCTTACCTGCTAACGGCACATATCTCATGCCCTTCCTCTCCAAACCTTGCCCATCCCAGGACGAAAGGCTTTACTATGAATCAGAGAGGTGCCGCTTAATTGTATGGAGCCCCTGGGTGCAGCTGGCATCCTCTCTGAGGCAGGACCTGGACAGGAGAGGTCATAGGATCCAGTTCCCACCAAGGCTGGACCCTGGGATCCAAGAGGAGGACACAGTTCTGCCAAGATAGGAAGTCTCAGAGCTGTTCCGCTGCCCAAATTGCAAGAGGGTAACTGGTATCTGGATCCACAGAATCTCTGGGATAACTGACTCCTTCTCCAGCCCCCCAACAGTGCACCTGTTCTGTCCTGGAGGTGACAAAGCATGAGGAAGCCCAGTTTGACAGTGTCCTCGACCTTGGATCTGGGTCCAGGAGCCTCAGATTTCAACTGAACCGGCGTCCCTGTCTGTAAAAAAGTAGCGTGCCCTTGGTGTTCTGACTAGAGGAGAAATGAGAACAAAGCAGGTTCTGGAAGAAGAGCAGACTGGCTAAAAAGAAGTGTAGGCCGACACAATTCTAACGCTTATTTACAAAGCGGTTTTAAACAGGCGCCGCGCTGACATCCTGTCCTGGGTGCCAAACGCCTATGTAGAGCCCCACTTACACTCTGCCCACAGCCTGAGCACCAGCTGCTAAAGTGAGTAAATATATATCCTTCCCCTCCCGGCCAAAAACAGGCTCCCCACCTTGGGAGAGCCTCTGTGTGGTCCTGTCCCCTCGACACGTGTTGGGCCACTGGATCCCTATCACAGATCACCAGGCACGTGCTTCCCGCCCACCCCAGGCTCTGCCGCTGCAGAAGATGTTCAGACGCACTGCATAAGAGTCCTTAGCCAATGCAGTTGTAAATAATGAAAAATAACCAAGTTGCATATTTAAGTCAAGACATCTATTTATAACCTTATTCCCTGTGGAAATGAACAATTTGGGGTGAGGTCTAACAATTTGAAATATCTAACATTTGGTGCTGGAGAACCCTCTTGAGAGTCCCTTGGACAGCAAGGAGATCAAACCAGTCAATCCTAAAGGAAATCGACCCTGACCATTCATTGGAAGGACTGATGCTAAAGCTCCAATTCTTTGGCCACCTGATGAGAAGGAGCCGACTCATTGAAAAAGACCCTGATGCTGGGAAAGATTGAGGGCAGGAGGAGAAGGGGACGACAGAGGATGAGATGGTTGGATGGCATCACTGACTGAATGGACGTGAGTTTGTGCAAATTCTGGGAGATAGTGAAGGACAGAGAAGCTTGGCGTGCTGCAGTCCATGGGGTCACCAAGAGTCAAGACATGACTTGGCGACTAAACAACATCATCTAACTGGCTGACATGAGCTTCTGCTCAGCGGTGAGCAGCGATGTCTCAAGTCTTAGGCTCCATTCCTCCATGTGGACGAGTTCCATTTATTTATTCCCTGGTCAGATGGGCACTGAGCAGTGCACACTCATGGGTACCAGGTCCTAGGTCAGGTGTGGCACACGAGACCAGCCTCAGACATCTCTCCCCTTTAAAAACAAATGATTTTGGAGAGTAATGACATCCTGAGCAGGCTGTACTAGGAGTTGACTGTCCCCTGCTTTCTTGCACACTCTATCGTTTCTGTGGGGGAGACCGAGGGAAACATGGGACTCCAGGTGTGAGACCCATGGAAACTCAGTGTCTTCCAGTTCTGAGCATCAGTACAGACCCCACAGCTATCCCAGTCAACCAAGTAACTGGCAACCCCAAACTCTTTATAATGAAGGGCAAAAACCTGTGCTCAATAACATCCTGGGGATCAACTTAAAATCAGAAATGTTAGGGCTTCCCTGGGGGGCTCAATGGTGAAAAGTCCACCTGCCAGTGCAGGAGACATGGGTTTGATCCCTGGTCCAGGAAGATTCCACATGCCACGGAGCAACTAAGCCCATGTACCGCAACTACTGAGCCTGCGGTCTGGAGTCCGAGAACCACAACGACCGAGCCCACATCTGCAGCTACTGGAGCCTGAACGCTCTCGAGCCTGTGCCCCACAACAAGAGAAGACACAGCCATGAGAAGCCCCCGCTTGTAACGTGAATTCCAAGTTAATGCTTACATCACATCCAAAGCGAGTTGAACACAGTTAATATGCAGCAGTGTGCGCGTGGCCATTCATTTCCCCTGGGCCCATAAGAAGCAACAGGCTATCCAGGTACTAACTCTGATGTGCCAAAGGGGTCTCTCAGGAAACGGGGGGCCTGGGAATCTTGGGGGGGTGGTCCCTGCCAATCTCGCCTGCTGCTTACCCCTCCCTAGGAACCTTCACTCTGCTCAGCCGGCAACCAGGATGTCGGCTCATATGACTGATGCCTCCCCACCAGCCTGGTCTTGCCGGCTGCCTCCTCCTCACCCAACCAGGCAACAAGTTCCTGCCAGTCTCCGACACCCACCCAGGTGGCTGTCAGCAGCGCCCAGAGACACCAGGCGGCTCCCGGCTATAGGAGGGTGGGCGAGGTGCTCTGCCCGGGCCTCAGCTGGTTCCCAGAAAAGAGAGATCCAGAAAGTCTGAGCAGGCCTCCTGCGTACTCAGGAACAGCAACTCTAAGAGGAATCGAGTTAAAAACTCAGTATTATATCAACCCCAAGGCCAAAAATAAACTCACATGAGGGGAGAACATTTGCTTTCCCCTGTTTAATACAGTAAGACTTAAAAAAAAAAAAAAGAAACGATGGTAGTCATAGCATCAGGACAAGCTCTGCTTCGGTTTGTGGGCAGAGGAGTGATTTGAAGGAGATTGAAAGGATAACCAATGAGAATGGAATTATTTCGAAACTGCGCTTTTTGTGCTTGAAAGCCTATTATACACTGATTCTCATTTCTCAAGCTCCCAAGGCCCCCTTTTGATAATACATACTTTTACTATATTGAAATAAAATTCTCTAACATAGGCTACCCCCACACTTAATTTCACAAAAAAAATAATACATGCCTTAACAGTAACATAAGAAGGAATTCCCTGGTGGCTCAGGGGTTAGGACTCTGAGCTTTCACTGCCCAAGGGTGTGGGTTCAATTCCTGGTCAGGGACTAAGATCCCAGAAGCTACTCAGCAAGGCCAATAATAACAACAACAACAAAGGAACTTCCCTGGTGGCCCAGTGGTTAAGAATCTTCCTTCCAACGCAGGGAATGCAGGTCCGATCGCTGCTTGGGAAACTAATATCCTGTGTGTGTGTGTGTGCGCGCGCATGCTAAGTCGTGTGTGTGTGTGTGTGTGTGTGCGCATGCTAAGTCCTGTGTGTGTGTGTGTATGCATGCTAAGTCACTTTAGTTGCATCCAGCTCTTTGTGACCCCATGGACTACAGCCCACCAGGCTCCTCTATCCATGGGATTCTCTAGGCAAGAATACTAGAGTGCTTTGCCATGTCCTCCTCCAGGGGATCGTCCCGATCCAGCGATGGAACCTGCATCTCTTATGTCTCCTGCATTGGCAAGTGGGTTCTTTACCACGAGCAACACCTGGGAAGCCCAAGGTCCCACATGCCATAGGGCAATTAAGCCCCTGTGCCATCCAGTGCAGTAAAAAAAAAAAAAAAAAAAAAAAATCCACCACAAGGGAAAAAAATTAATGGAAAGTAACATAATTTTGTTTAAACACATGTCTCAATATGTAAATGCTTGGACACAACCATTCCAGCAGCTGTGATGAAGCTGTGAGAAGCCTGCCCACAGAGATTCACAGGGAACATCTCCACTTCATCAAAGATCGATGGTGGCATGTCTTGGTGGAGGTTTAAATGCCTATAGGGCACTGCCAACTAGATTCCCCTAGCTGTGGCATGGAGGTTTAGTTGCCCCATGGCACGTAGGACCTTGGGCTTCCTAGGCAGTGCTAGTGGTAAAGAACCCACTTGTCAATGCAGGAGACATAAGAGACGGAGGTTCCATCCTTGGGTCGGGAAGATCCCCTGCAGGAGGGCATGGCAAACCACTCCAGTATTCTTGCCTGGAGAATCCCATGGACCTGATTTTTCCAAGCGGGCAAAAACTCTTGACAAAGTTCTGAACAAAACAAAGGTCAAACTTCCCTTGATGTACTGAGGTGTTGCACCCCTAGAAAATTCAAAGTACTCACAGTACCCTGTAGCTGTGGGGAAGAAATAATTTGTGTCCATTTGTAAAATGGACATGGTTTGGGTGCTTCTTACCATGTGGATGTCCAGGAGCACGTCTCTGCAGAGGAAGGGACGGATCTGACCAGGCAGGACATCCTGTACCACGGCCCCAAGCAGCAAAAACCACCCTCCCCCAGTTCATATGAAAACCAAAAACAGACCCATAAGCTTGCAAAATGTCACTGATGGGCAGTGCCTTGATGGCTGAGAACTGTCCCTGCCTCTCTGTGGCCAGGACTTCAACTTCACCTCTGGGAGGGTCAGTGACAGCAGAGAATACCACCTATACCAAAAAGCACACAGTCCACAGCCAGGGCAAAGCAATGCTAGCTCCTCACTTCCTTAATAAAGAGGAAACACACTCACTAGAGCAATTTAAAGGACAGCACTCTGATCAATAGTGTAGACTATTTAACTGGGATTTTTACCTTGGGATCAAAAATGTCTTATCTGATTAATCATTAGCCCTTCGACTTGCTCTGAGTTGAAAACTACAGAACGATAAGCTTCTATGAAGATGATGGAAAGAAAAGTCTAAAAAATAATATCAAAGAAGTTACAAGTAAATAATAAATGGTTTAATCAAGTTTTCAACCACATAATCTCCTGTGGCATGAAAGCTGTACATCCTTAACATTTAACAGTTTTATCTCTACGTTCACCCCTCAGTATCAGAGCGGGGCCAGTTCTAGGACCCTCAGGGAAATCAAATTCGAGGATGTTCAAGTCCTTTCAGCACAGAATAGTATTTTCCATCCATGGTTGATTAAAGCCGAGGATGCAGAACTTACAAATAAAGAGGGCCAACTGTAGTTACGTTCAGGTAACACAATTTGGTCTCCAGTCACACTATCCATGATGTGCTCACTCTTGTCAGATATACAGCTTGGATAAATTATATTCTTAATCAGTTTATTCAGTTTCTCAGAATTTCTACTCTGTAATTTCATAAATGAACAGTTTATAAAGAACCAAAGAATTTTACATCTGAAACGAATCTTAGAAAGTATCCAATTCCTTCATCTTATCCTGTATCTTGTTATTTAAAACACCATGAGTGCCTGCCATTTTAATAAAAGGTAAAGATTTTGGTAAATGAAGGCTGCCAGTAGAAGGAAAGAGCATTTTGTAAATTCAAAATTACAATATTTTTTCAGATCTCCAAGCTTCCACCCACTATATAAAATTCTAAACTAATGTTTTCAACACACATTGAGCATTGACTTCATTTGCACAGAAAAGCTTAACATCTCTCAATTTTTAATTTCAACTTGCAAGCTTTGCATACCATTGATCATTTTTAATTAAGTCAGATTTCCCTACATTTTGCTCATGCTTTTACTTAAAAATGCAATGGTTTGTGACATCTTTCATTAATGATATTGGCTGTGCACTGTCATCCGGGCAAATATTAATCATCATTGATCAGTGAAAGACAATGAAATCAAACCATTTAAATGAAAAAACAGAAGGACTATTCCGTAAGAGAAAAAAATAGCTATATTTGTTGACTACATTCAAAAGCTGGTCAAGTCCTAATCTGCACCATTAACAAACAGATCACTATTACTTTATGTTCTTCTGACAAAGATAAAAACTAATCTACTTTTCAGAAGTTATCTGGGACTCTACATTTCTTTATTGTTATTATTCTTGTGTCAAGGAAATTCAAGGCAGCAGTTTGAATATCATTAAGCTTGTAGAGAAGCAAATGCTATCATTATAGAAATGCCATCCAGAAAGATGCAATTTCACAAATCTTCCAAGTGGACTTGACCTCAGGTCATTCCAATTGGTGACGTTCTTGACAATGCAAGGTCTCTGGTGATAAACAGAGAGAAGTAAATACTGGTACTAAATGTTTCTTAATAGCAGGCTGCCATGATTTGATCCACTTATTTTGTGATAAATATTCTCAGCATCTGAAAGGACATTTAGAGGAACAGGACCGTGGCGGGTGTTTCCAAGGCATGCATGTGTTGCAGGCCACCTCCATGCACATTACAATGGGGTGGCTTCGGAGGCCTTCCCGGAGGAGGGGGAAGGAACACAGGTGCACCCATGTTCTGGTGCTCCAGGAGGCTATGGCTGTGCTGGCCGGGGGGTGGCTTCCACGCTTCCATGGTACATTATCCGGGTCCCTGATGGGAAGTCCAAAGTCCATGGCAACAGGATCTTCAGCCCAAGTTTTTGTTCCACCAGAACCTGATCTCTGAAGAGCTGGGAGGACCATCCCCAGATGTTCCAGTTATATTCAGGGGCATGTAACAGCCACCACTGCATTTCTGATACTTAAAGAACTTTGATAAAGAAGTAAGTAAATTCAAAACCCTTACAAGCTATTTAGCTAGAATTCTATTCAAGACCCTGAGGACTTCCCTGATGGTCCAGTGATTAAGAAGTCACCTGCCAAGGCAGGTAACAGGGACCTGATCTCTAGTCCAGGGAGATTCCACATGACATGGGGCAACAAAGCCCACGTGCCCTACAGTTACGAAGCCTGAGCGCCCTAGAGCCTGTGCTCTGCGACCAGAGACGCCACCGCGGTGAGGAGCCCGAGCAGCTGGAGAGTAGCCCCCACTTGCTGCGACCAGAAAAGCCCACGCGAAGCAGTGAAGACCCAGGAAAGCCACAATAAATAATTTAAAAACTAAAGACCCTGAAGAAGAATCCTAACAACAAATTACTCACAAGTTTCTACTGGGGGATGTGCTATAAGAAAAAGGAAACCTGAAGACCACCTCCTACTGTACTGTGGGATTAAAGAGGGTTTAAAAAGAGCATTATTCAGCCATAGAAAGGATGAATGAATGAAGTACTGCTTCATGCAACAACATGGATAAAGCTAGAAACATCATGCTAAACAAAAGGCAGACACAACAGGCTACATATTGTACAATTCCATTTCTGTGAAACAGCAGAACAGGCAAGTTCACGGAAACAGAAAGCAGAGGAGCAATTGTCAGGGGCTGGGAGGAGCAGAAAGGAGGGGAGACTGCTGATGGGCACAAGGGTTTTTCTTCTTTCCTTTTTTTTTTTTTAATTGTGGTGATGAAAATATTCTGGATCTAGATAGTGGTGACAGTTGCAGAACTTTGTCAGTATACTAAAAACCACTGATTCGTACACTTTCAGAGGTGACTTTTATGGTATGTGAATTAAACTTAACTTTTTTAAAAGGTAAAGATGTCAGTGCAGATTTTACAGGAGAGAAATTAGTTACAGGAAAACTCCACCATAAGTAGGTTTCAAAGAACTAAGTCACATGAAATATACGATTGCATTGCTGCAAGGTGAATGAAAATCAGTGTGAATTATAGAGAGAGAGAAAGAGAGGGAGGGGGAGAAATAGGAAGGAAGGAAGAAAAGCGTAAGAATAAAGATTAGTAAGATGATTACGAAACCATCGAGCTTTCCTTGCACTGAACAAGCCCCAAATGATCACAGGGCAGTTAATTCCTAATTGCAAGCCCCAGCCCCCAGATAAGAACCCAGATAAGGAGGCAAGGGCCGTTATCAATCCAGTTACATCTAAATTTGCTTTACTGCAAGACACATTATTATTGAGTTTTACTCCATGTGTGTTAATAGAGGCATATTTTAAAGGCCGGGGGCGGGGGGGGGGGGGGGGCGGGGGGAGTGGTTAAAAGCCTGTTCCCCTACATGGAGGAAAAAAACAAGAAGAAACAGTTCTCTCCCAAGGTCATTGACCGTGACCTTGTCCAAGTTACCAGCAACTTAATATGCCTCTGTGCCTTGACTTACCCAGCTGTGAAAGTAAAATGCTAATAACACATCTCTGCTTCATAGGGTGATGTAAGGGGTAATTAGTGCTCTTAAGGTTCTTGGTGATCTTTATATTTGAGACAGCCTGCTATTATGACGAAGCCTTAACAAACACCTTCTCTCCAGCAGTCAAGACCTGATTCTATTTAAAGACATAATTTAATGAGATTTGTTGCAAAACCAAATGGAATGCTTGATCCATTACTTTGCTTTTTTTGCTTCATAAGCTTGTGTAATAAATGCACATTCCTATAGTTGTTTAACTTGGTACTCTAATCATATTAAATAACTGAATTTGAAAAAATGCTAAACTGTCTCATCCAATCCTTCACTTTTAGAGGCATTAGAAGATGAGGAATTAGAATAAAATGCTCAGGGCCAAGCATGAGGGCTGGAGCTGCCCACCCCATGGGGATTGTGGTTCTTTATTTTTGTCTCTTTGCCATCGAACACAATGCTTGGCACATAAACACAATGCATCATCTTAGTGTTCTGGAGGTCAGGAAACTAAACTTGGTCACAGCAGGGCTGTATTCCACCGGGATGTTTAAGGGGAGAGTCTGTTTCCAGGCTTTTCCAGCTTCCAGAAGCCTCCTGCATTCCTTGGCTCAAAAAAAGCTCGCATCACTTCAACCTCTGCTGATGTCCTCACATCTCTGATTCTCACTCTCCACCCGCTCTGTTACAAAGACCCTGTGATGACTTCAGGTCCCTCCAGAAAATCCAGGATAATCCCCCCATCTCCAGACCCTTAACTGAATCACATCTCTGAAGTCCCTTTTTGCCAGGTAAACTCCTTCTGCCATATTCACAGGATCAGGAGGTAGACAGTCCAAGGGGGCCATTATTCTGTCTATCCCAACATGTATGAAGATAATGCAGTAAAAAACCAAGAAGAGAAATATCCCACCATGTCCCCCAACATTTAAGAGTCTCCAGGCCAGGATGAGAAAGACACAAAGGACAGTGATTACCTTTGGGAGAGAAACTGGGTGGCCAAGGACAGGGTGGAAGAAATTTCTCTGACTTGTTTAACTAACATCTAACTAACATCTAACTAACATCTACATGGCCATGACTATGTAGGCACAGTCTACATGACACGGCCAGGCACAGTCTCATTTCCGGCTATTAGTTCATCGAGCCCAGAAAAACAGACTGGACTATTTTAACTTGTTAAAAACTCAGCATAGACAGCATAAGTGACTTGCACAACCAAATCCACATAGTTAATAAATGGGTAAGCCTGGAGTCAGGGCTCGAGCCCAGGTTGTCTGGCTAGTTGCTCTTAACTATCATTTCTATACCGCTTATGGGGACTTACCTATCACAGTTTAACCTTTTATCCTGCTGGAATTTCATACCACACCCATATATTAAAGATCTAAGAAATTAAAGATACAGCCGTGACAAAGCTGTCTCTAGAAGTGAGAGCTAAAAACGAGATGTCCATACTTGGTTCTTCCTGAGTCCAATTCCTTCCTAGGGAAGAATTAAGTCAGGAACATAACTCATCCGCAAAGAAGGGGAACAAAACTGGAAATGCAGACAAGCATCATTTGGCAATCAGTACTCGTAACATCCACAGGAAGGGTCAGACCTTTTTTTCCCCTCGTGTGCAACCGGCTACATAATGTTTCCTCTTTCTGGTAATAGCTAACAGTTTCACAGAACTACTACCTCACAGGCATCTGCCTCACTCTACACGCACAGGTGACTGCATTTGATCCAGTCATTCCAAAGTCTCAAATGGCTATTTTAAAAGTGATGTTAGCTAACAGAAATTACATGCCCTGTTCTTTAGAGAAATTCTGTAGATTTTAACCTGAAAAATGAATTTGCATGTCATGTTAGGAGAGAGAAAATAGGATTGGTTTTACTCAAAATGCTGGCAGATTTAATTTACCAGCTTCTCCCTCAGCTCCAACATTGCCTCATCCTCAGGGCTGCAGGCACCTCCTCACCCCCAGCTGTCCTGATGCCAGGCTAGTCAAGCCTCTAAAGGGCATCCGTGAGGACCACACCATTAGCGGACATGGCCTTACAGTGCTGAGGAGTGCTTTGTTTTTATAGGCACCAACAGTAATTCACTTGTTCCTTCTTTCCCCCCAAAACATTTATTTGAGTCTTTGTTTTACAAGGGACTTCTGATCATTAAAAGCAAATCTGTGAGAGCCAAAGGAATGAAGTTCTAAGAGTGAACTAATAAAGCGAATATGCAGAAGGTAAGAGTATCTACTCTGGAAGGATTTCAAGCCACACTTCGGTGCTCCTTAAGTGACCAGACAAATGCTCTGAATTTTCTGTAGGGCAGGGAGAAGTAAGGCCAATACTTGCTCCTTTCTTCACTTACTTGCCATGATATATTTGTTATAAATTCCAGGAATTCAGGGTTTTATACACTCTGGTCCCAACAGACTTTGCAATGTTATTTCCCATTCACACAGAGCCACGTGGCCCCTGCTCCGGGCCAGTGTCCCAGGCTACACGTTCTCTATGAAAGGCCCTCCCCACTCCCACCACACATCCCCCAGTCCACAAAATGCCCATCTGATCCATCTGAGTTTGGTACTCAGACCACACACTCACCTTCCTCCAGTCCTCACACCTCTCTCTTTGGACTCCTTTACTCAAAATTAACAGAAGATCAGTGGGAGTTCTACCTCTGAACTGGACCTCTAATTCACTTCATTGAAAAGCCTTTTTTTTTTTTTTCCAAATGTGAGTTATTATCTACAAGTGTGTTACTTTTCCTACTCAACTATAAGTGCCTTGAGGGTAGAAAAAAATGTCTGACTCACTGTTATATACCTGCAATGCTTTATGTTATTGTTTATTTGTTAAATAAACAAGTGGATAAATGAATGTATGAATATGGGAAAAGGAAAACAAATTCCCCAACAACACTAGGTTTTACAAGGGGATTAGCACCCAAGGACCCTAGTTACTGCTAACAGAAAGCTATATTGCTCATTCCCGCTAATGAAACTGAAAACTGTCTTCAGCACCATTGGAAGAAACTATGAACTCAGAGACCAAAGTTCTCTGTGTCCTGGTAAAATCAGTATTTCCCACTCAGATTTTTAAAAAAATTTTTTACATGTACCCACCATCTTTAGAAACTTGAGTATGTTTTGACATCTGGGGATCTGGGGTGTCAACTAGACAGACTCGGTAATAGTATTTCCACACACAAACAGCGATTTTCTGAGCTCACTGTTGTTAGTCATCCTAAACCAGGCTATGGAAGCCGAAATGCCCTCACTCTCATAAACAGGAAATAAGCGGGTTTGCCACATCAGAGCTGGCTCTGTAATTCTTCCCCTGGTAGAAAGCTGTATAACGGATACATACATTCCCAGGGGCAATTCATTCCAAAGAGCAAATTTGCATCTAAGTGGCTTCTGGTAGCTTGACAGTCTACCCTATTTATATAGCAATTTAAAAAGAGACTGATTCAAAGTGGGGTGGGGAATTAAAAAAAGAGCCTCAGGCTGCAATTACCTTCATCATCCTGTGAGAAGCATTGGCTGGGTTGACATTATCTACATGGAAGTAGAAACATAGGTCTTTTCTATTTTGTCTCCTGTTAAATATACCCCAACCCTAACGAGGCCGTATGAACAGTTGTTTATAGATGGAGAATACATGAATGTCACATCATGTTCAATGTTTACATAAAGACTTTGTTTAGGAAGTCTATGCCCAATGAGACACTCTTAAAAGCTACTGAAATGTTTCAAAAGATGGCATACACTGGAAAAGGGACTTTTCAATATAAATCAAAAACAGCAATAACAGGAACCCAGTATCAACAGGGCTGGCACATCTGATGACTTCAATGGTGGCCTTGTGGGCTCAAAAATAACACTGACTTCTCCGGGGAATTCCAGCGGTGAAACTAATTCTCTGTATAAGAAGTCTTTCCAGATGATATTACTGCTCAAGTCAAACACAGCCTCTAGACATTTCTTCTCTCTCTCCCTCTACTGTGGATAACTAGAACAAAAATTCAAATCCTTACAGGCAGGAATCAAATGGTCATTCAACCCTAAGGATACACAGGAACTTGGTACTGAGCACCCAACACTTCTTGCGGTATCCCTACCCGTTCCGCTCTTCACAGAATCATGGGAATATCACAGCCAAGCCGGTGACTGATAGAAGTTCTCTACAGATCAGTGTATCAATCCGCTGATTGGGGACTGTCTCCCAAGGGTGGGCTGAGACCCACTAAGGGGAACTAACAAACCAGTCTGCTGCCTCCTGAGTGTGCTGAGGACTGGGTCGGGGCTGGGGGCATGGGATCCCTGAATGAGAAAATACCAACACACAGGTACAAGTGCAGTCATTTGCTGGGAACTTTATATACATTTGTCTCATTTAATCCTCAAGACCTGGGCACTGAAGGGTTCCGGAAAGGGTGAGTCGTACTGCTGCGGAGCAGACCACCTCCTTCAGACCACTGGCCTTGGCAGTGAACCCTGGTCCATGACAAAGCCGGCACTACCCCAGACTGCCTGAAGGGGGCTCTCTGGCCACAGGACCCAGGAATTTGAATTTCCACAACGTCTTCAAGTGAGTCTTATTAAACACTGTGAAGTCTGAGAACCACTTCCCTAAACACTACACACATCATGAGTCTCAAGAAGGCCACCAGGATGCTTCTTTTCTAGAAAAGCAAGAAACCTGAACAGAAACTATTATTCCCCAAGTTCCATGGGACAGTCTCATATACGTATGCATGCTAAGTCACTTCAGTTGTGTCCGACCTTTGCAACCCTATGGACCGTAGCCCACCAGGCTCCTCTATCCATGGGATTCTCCAGGCAAGAATACTGGACTGGGTTGCCATGCCCTCCTCCAAGGAAATATTTCCAACCCAAGGATCAAACCCACATCTCATACGTGTCCTGCATTGCCAGGCAGGTTCTTTACCATTAGCGTCACTTGGGAAGCCTATATATATATATGTAAAGAAGGTTGTTTTTTTTTCCCCCCAGCTCAAACCTGATCAAGAGACTAAAGCTAAATTTAGTAAATAGATTCTGGATACCTGAATCACACCATGAGTAGACAGGAAGCTCTGAATTCATGTTGCTTACCCCAGGGCCTCCCGTATTTCAAGTACCCAGTAAGGTTCAGTGAATATTAAGCCCAGACAGTTAAAATATGCCTGGAACAGTTGCTTAGGGAGTCTTCTTCCTCCACTTTCCAATGTTCTTTCAGTTTCCATTAACAAAAACAAAGGCAGGTCTTCCCTTGCAGAGAGCCCGCTGTGTGGTTTTTATTAACAAGCAAAAGACTGGTTTCTTGGGGAAACAAAATAGAGTTTCCTTTGAGTGCCAGGCTGCCTCTGGCAATGCTGGGAGCAAGCGAAATTTAGGGAAAGGCAGACTCTGAAATGACCACTCTTCGGTAACACTCAAAGTTGTATGAAATATTGTTTTTCAAAATCATTTAAATTACTTTCTGTGTGTAATTTAGAAAATTAAGCATAAAAAGTGGGACTACTGTTTCCTAATTCATCACCAAGGCAAGTCAAGGTAACCTGTAACAAGACAGCGAGCTCATGCGGGAAGGGGATGGGAGACCCCCGTGTTCAGACTTCCTGCCCCCAAGGAGCCGGGCTGGAGGTGCAGAGACTCAGACTGGCTCAAGCTCATGGCAGCCCCCTGGGCCGAGATAAGCCTTGTCCTCCAAATGAGAAGCCCAGGTTCAGAGTCCTCATTTGAGCTCCCCCAGACGCAGAGCCCATGCCAAGTGGTGGGTACAGAAGTTTATCTTAAAGGTGATCCCAGGAAGCCCAAGAGAGGGACAGTGGCCGGCGAGACCAGAGGGCAGAAAGCGTGTGAAAGGCGTAAAATGAGAAACCAACTTCCCTTGTACTTGGAAGAACTGTGGGGCACACCCCAGAACTGTCTCAGCAGGGCACAGGGAGGCTGGGGTGTCATCCACTGACGTCCACCCCTCCCTGGCTGAGCGCTGCCCCCAAGGTCACACAGCCTGTAAAGGGCAGGCCCAAACTCAAGCCCAGATGGGGTGGGACCTGAAGCCTGAGTGCCTATCACCTCGCCACTCACCCCACCCCACCCCACCACTCCCATGACCCCCACCACCCCCACCCCGATCACCTCCCCACCCCACCACCCCCACTCCCATGACCCCCACCACCCCCACCCCGATCACCTCCCCACCCCACCACCCCCACTCCCATGACCCCCACCACCCCCACCCCGATCACCTCCCCACCCCACCACCCCCACTCCCATGACCCCCACCCCATCCCCATCACCCCACCCCCTCCACTAACACCCCCCCACCCCCACCCCGATCACCACCCCACCCCACCACCCCCATGACTCCCACCCATCCCCATCACCCCACCAACACCCCACCCCCATCACCACCACACCACCCCCACCTTACACTTCCACAAACATGACTTCTCATGTCAGGCTCAGCTAACAGATTCCCTCTTTTTCCTCTCTCCCCTCACTTAATTTCTTCTCCCCCAACCTTCAAAACAGACAGGCTTCCCCTTGGAGACATTCACCCCCAGGCATTTAACTTCCTTCACAGGCTACACAACTACTTCAAAAAAGACAATAAACCAAGGGCCAAGGGTGGTGGAGGAGGGATGGATCGGGAGTCTGGGATTCGCAGGTGCCCCAACTACCATACATAGGATGGATAATCAACAAATAGCTCAGGGAGCTATTCTCAACACCCTGTGATAAACCACAAAGGAAAAGAACATGAAAAAGAAGGTATGTGTAGCAATAAATGCTGGAGAGGGTGTGGAGAAAAGGGAACCCTCTTACACTGTTGGTGGGAATGCAAACTAGTACAGCCGCTATGGAGAACAGTGTGGAGATTCCTTAAAAAACTGGAAATAGAACTGCCATATGACCCAGCAATCCCACTTCTGGGCATACACACTGAGGAAACCAGATCAGAAAGAGACACGTGCACCCCAATGTTCATCGCAGCACTGTTTATAATAGCCAGGACATGGAAGCAACCTAGATGCCCATCAGCAGATGAATGGATAAGGAAGCTGTGGTACATATATACCATGGAATATTACTCAGCCGTTAAAAAGAATTCATTTGAACCAGTTCTAATGAGATGGATGAAACTGGAGCCCATTATACAGAGTGAAGTAAGCCAGAAAGATAAAGAACATTACAGCATACTAACACATATATATGGAATTTAGAAAGATGGTAACGACAACCCTTTATGCAAAACAGAAAAAGAGACACAGAAGTACAGAACAGACTTTTGAACTCTGTGGGAGAAGGTGAGGGTGGGATGTTTCGAAAGAACAGCATGTATATTATCTACGGTGAAACAGGTCACCAGCCCAGGTGGGATGCATGAGACAAGTGCTCGGGCCTGGTGCACTGGGAAGACCCAGAGGAATCGGGTGGAGAGGGAGGTGGGAGGGGGGATCGGGATGGGGAATATGTGTAAATCTATTGCTGATTCATGTCAATGGATGACAAAACCCACTGAAAAAAATAAATAAATAAATAAACAAAAGCCAAAAAAAAAAAAAAAAAAGAAGGTATGTGTGTATCTAACTGAGTCACCTTGCTGCATACCTGAGACCAACACGGTATCGTAAATCCACTATGATTCAATTTTTTAAAAAATCAGAAATTAATGGGGGGAGTACATAAATTCCATGTTTGCCAAGCCTTTGGGAAAGCAGTCCCTCATGGCCGTTTTGTTCCCAACACAAGCACATTACTGTGGAGCAGGGGAGGGGACAGACAGTGAATCCCTGGGGAGCCGCTGTCTCAGCCCCACAGAGCACAGTCTCACCAGGAGAACAGGGTGGTGATAGACCATCCAAGGGAGGATGAGAAGCCGTATACACTGTAGCCAAGGGGCACCTGTGGCAAGACCAGGGTGGAAAAGCACTGCCACAGTCTGGACATTCATTGGAAGGACTGATGCTGAAGCTTCAATACTTTGGTACCTGATGTGAAGCGCCGACTCATTGGAAAAGACCCTGATGCTGGGAAAGATGAGGGCAGGAGGAGGGGGGTCACAGAGGATGAGACGGTTGGATGGCATCACTGACTCCATGGACATGAGTCTGAGCAAACTCCGAGCTGGTGAAGGACAGGGAAGCCTGGCGTGCTGCAGTCCACGGGGTCGCAAAGAGTCGGACACGACTGAGCAACTGAACAACTATCTGACTAAGCTCAGGCACCCGCACACACAGACACGGGTGTCCTCAGTCATAAAGCTGCAGCCTGTAAGGATGGGCCCCTGGGACAGGTGCTTAACGATCACCTAACGTGTCCAGGCCCTCCTCTCATGCTGGCTCCTTGCACCAAAAAAAACAAAAGGTAAAAAACAAGATTAACTGACCTGTTTGATTTTCAACTGCTGGGGGTGGGGGCGGGGGGGGAAGGAGTCAAATTTGGCCTCTTTTGCTGCTTTCTGTAGAAATTCATTCCTGCAACTACCAAAAGTATTACAGACTCTGCAGTGATTTCTTATTATGATAAAATACATAGAGATATAACAGGCAGTGAATGTATCCCTCAAGAATAATGAATCCAACGAATGGACACATGATGTCTTGTGTGGAACACTCAGGCCTGTAAAGCAGCCCAGGGTGACTTGAATCGCATCGCCAATATAACCAGGTAATTAATTAGTTCCATCATATTTTTGGTTTTATGACACTGACTTTTATATGCCAATCGTCAATGTAATGGCATTTTAAATTGGAGGGAAATCTCTAGAGAGGAGGAAAAGGCAGTATATACCTTATTGAATCACAAATCTTACCATCTGATGTTTTAATACCAAAGTGACCTAATAAACCTGCTTTATAATTAAATCGATCTTAACAACTTCTGTGTCTTTTTACTCATTTTTGGTGATCATGCAGAGATTTCCATTAGAAATCTGTTATGATTGTAATTAAGAATAAAAATTACTTCATGTGCTTGTCAGGCTCAGGCTCCTGTCGGGGCTTGGCCGGCTCCTTCCCAGGTACAGAAGGAACAACAGGTTTTCAGTGTGAGCTGGAGTCTCTCATTTACCAGACTGTAAAAATATGAAAGTGCACCAATAATAGGCCCGGAAAGTCAGACCTTCAAATGACTGCCTCAAATGGAAATCTCACATTTAAAAAAATAAACTGGCATACAATTTTTCATTTTCAGGCCTTTACAAAATTTTAAAATTTATGACCTATGTAAAAAATTTGCCATTTATTGAAAAAGTAGTACTCAACAAAAGAGGTAAAGAACTGAAAGGCATCAACTGTTCTTAAAACCCAATAAATGATGCAAAATGCTTTGCCTTACACTCAACTAAACAGAAAAATCAACGTTGGCATTTATGTTGGCTTTTGTCTCCCTGAATAACCAAGTAATTACAACACTAAATATCATGGGTGATTTTATTTTTAAGACTGTAATTTTAAGGAATATTACTTTATGTGAAAACAATTATT